>NW_026623008.1:32050233-32381585 GCF_023065955.2 Ursus arctos
TTTCCATTTACAGAACAGTTTCTGCAGCTCTGAACCTAATTCTTACCAAAAAGGGGATTAATAAATGTTGGGATCTGGGGGGAAAAGTGACCTCCTAATGTTAGAGCTCAGGGATAGCACTGGAAGGAAGATGAGTCAATGCTCAGATGTATTCCTTGGCCTAGACTTCAGGAAGGCAGAATATACAAGGAGAAAAGAAAACAGACAGGTAGAAGAGTCTCTCAGAGCCTGCATTTCCAAACGGGAAGGCCCTTTCCTACATGGATTCCTTGGTTTCATCAACAAGTATTTATCAAGTGTCCAACTAATCACCAGCGAGGATATTTATAAACAATTACGCGATGGAGTCCCTCTTTTCGGACGTTCCTAGTCTAGTGGGGAAGACAGACATTCCAAGAGCCCTTTGGAGAAAATGGGGAGGCTCTATTAACCAGCAGAGCTTCTTTTTCCCTCGGGAATTCTGGGCCCTTGGCTGAAATCCTCACCTGGATCCTCTGTGTGGTTGGCCCATCCTCACTTAATACTGCTCCTCCATCCCTAGCCTCAATCCCACTTCCCTCTTGTACATTCCTCACAGCACCTGCTATTACATGAAAGCGTGTGCTTCAGTCTAAAGCTTACAGTAGAAGCCATGAGAAAGGGATCTTGTTTATTTTGTTCAAGGCCGCTTGCCCTGAGACTAGAAGAACGCCTGGCAAATTCATATATTCATTCACCGTATGTTTAAAGCATCTGCTAGTGCCAGGCACTGACCCGGGCAGAGATCGGGAAGCGGAAATTCCCTCTCCTCGTGGAGCTTCCATTCAAGTACCATAAAGACAATGACTATGATGGAGCGCTTTCTTTGGAGAAACTCCACAACACTGAATCCTAACAGCAACTCTGAGACAGGTAGGATTATAATCCTTGCATTACAGGCAAGGAAACCTGGACCCAAGAGGTCAAGTGACTTGCCTAAGGAGAAGGGGCAGGGTTAAGATGCGCACCCAGGGAGTCTGGCCCTAGAGCTCAGTGTCTTACTAATCTGCTAGAACGCCTCTTGCTTACATACCCACAGTATGTGTGCAGTAAGTATTGTTGGAAAACGGCTGGAAGCCTACGGAGAACCAAAGGAAGACAAGGACATCATTATGGAGGTACAGGGTAGATGATGTGGGCTGAGGGGGAGGTTAAGGAGCTTCACAGAGAAAGGGACATGGCCGATTCTTGAAGGCCTGGAGTGCAAAGGGTGGGAATACAGGGAGGGTGTGAATGCAAACAACAGACACAGCAACACTTAGTGTGACTGGACCATAAGGGGGTTGGAGAGAGGGCACCAAATTCATATAGTGATGGTAAAGAGCCTCGTACGCCCTGTTACATAGTTTGAACTTGGTCCCGAAAGTACTCAACACAGAGACCTGAGGTGGCTGAAATGGAATCGCCGAGAAGCTCAGATTTAAAAGACCACGGACAAACCAGGAGCAAAAGGTGTTAAGCCAGAACCAGAATAAAGGAGCGCCATATTCTCTTCCAACTGTGTGATTTCTTTACAGATCTCAGCACCTCTATAACTGTGGATTAAACGAAGTTCTCAAATCCCCTCTTCCACTTACGCATGACCTCAGGGACCTCAATAAGACCTAACGGCACTGAATTCATGACGACGTTCCAAGGTTTGAGATGATTACCCCATTAACCTTTTGGACACGTTTTCCAGAAGATGGCTTTTCTTCTTATCACAGAGACAGAAAACAAGCAGATCAAGATCCTTCCCCAGATGGTAGGTAAGTGGTGATCTCACAAAAGAAGGGGAGGATTGGGAGTGTCTCCAGGGCTCCAAGGAAAGCACTTAGGGAGGTGAGACTGCAACTTGTATGGAAACTTTCTTCATCAGCAAGACCGGATCTGTCTGTGCTAGGACCAGGGCCTTGGCTATAGAACACCCAGCACCGTGCTGACAGCTGCTACATGCTCACTAAATGGGGGGTACCTCGATTTATGCGGTAAACCTGCACTAACGCACGATGCTGCCAACAGAAGCAACCTCTGGTTCAGAGTTTTTGTGTGGGGCGAGGACTTGCAGAACTTTCTACATCTGTCCTACTAAGGTCTTTTCCCCAAAGAACCAACTGTGTATTTTCTTTTTAAGGACCTGTCTCCAATGTCACAGCCAAGAAGAAGGTATCTTTTCCCCTCAGATGTAAAGACAGAAACCCCCAAAACAGGACATCCAAATAAAGGCCTGAACCTCAACCCTGGCGGGAGGTTCAGAACCAAGACAACTTACCACTGTGATGCAAAACCACCGGGGAGATGACAGGGTGGACCATTCTTGTGCCTATCTCACTGGAACCGGCGGCGAAGACGCAGAGGTCAGACGCGTTGCATCCTACCCGCCAGGCCAAGGAATGTGAGCCAAGAAGAACCGTCTGTAAAACAAGTACAGCTTTGAGTTCAGGTCTTAGGGATTGCACTCTGGGAGACACAGAGTCACCCCCAAACGGAAAGTGTGCTCCACACTGCCAGCAGGGAGTGCAGGCTCAAAGAGGTCAAAATCACAGGGTCGCACAAGCTGGGAAAGAATTAGGATTGCTGCGAGCAGACCTGAAGCTAATGCATGGTTGGCGGTTTGGCTACCAGGTGTTCCATGATGTCTATTTCAGACCAAAGCAGGAGGATGTGCTCCTGGAGGTGGCCCAGAGGTCAGTGATCATTTGCAACTACTGACAAAAGTCCAACGTTCATGCTGCTCCCAGAACCTAAACAGAAGATGTGCATCAACCCTATTTCAACTACATTTTGCAGGACGATCTTAGCAATGCTTACTCCTCCTGGAATCTTCTTTCACATTGGAAATGTGTTCTCATTCATCAACCCCTGGATCTTCCATTATATGGAACTGAAACAGGAGATGTGCATAAACCCTACCTCCTCCAGGTCTTTTCAACTCTATGTGAGTGACTCTCTCAGTCTTTCTTCCTTCTTTCGCAACTCTATTTTTAATAGCATCTTAGCAGTATTTCATTCTTAAAGAGAAATCGGTGAGGTTCAACAGGCAAATTGCATTAACACTTGTTGAAAGTAAGCCCTGATCTTTGCCATCTCTAAAGTCTCTATTTGGCTGAAATCGGCCTGGGGTCTTTTCTTGTGAAGATTTGCCTCTCACAGACACCTGAAGTCAAAACACTCATCACCACAAAATGCAAATTTAAATTTCGGAGGAGATTTAAAGGGGTTTAAATCCTAACCAGCATTTATGATACTGACCCAAGGTGCAAGCACTCGAACCACCAGCTTCTAGGGGATTCCAAGATTACTTTGGGTGGCATTCCGATAGGATTTGTCCAATCAGAAAACACTGTCAGTGTCAAAAGTGATGTCTCCAACCTAACTTGCAAGATAAATGGTTTCATAGCTGAAGGGGACCCACTTTGAGGCACAGAAATATCAGGCGTGTTTGCAGTGTGTGCTAATCCAGATGGGTGATGCCTTTCAGTTACACGGATCTGTGATTGTTTCTTAGATGAAAGAAGGCCGCAGCGATCATCGCACACTTGCTGGCTTAGCATCTACTCTTTCTTTTTTTTTCATTTATTTTTATTACGATGATATATGAGTCACCATACAGTACATCATTAGCTTCTGATGTAGTGTCCCATGATTCACTGATTGTGTAGAACACCCAGTGCTCCACACAACACGTGCCCTCCTTAATACCCTTCACCCGGCTAGCCCATCCCCCCACCCCCTTCCTCTCTAAAACCCTCAGTTTGTTTCCCTGGGTCCAGAGTCTCTCATGGTTCCTCTCTCCCTCTGTTATCCGTCCCCCTTCCTCTTTCCCTTCCTTCTCCTAATGATCTCCCTGCTACTCCTTATGTTCCACAAATACGGGAAACCATGTAATTGTCTTTCTCTGCTTCACTGACTTCACATAGCACCTATTCTAACTAAGCTCAGCAAGAACAGTAATGGACCGTATACATTTGTAAACCTTGCTTTGCCAGAACTTTTCGTAAGGAATCTTCTAGATGGAACTGGCAATCGTGTCTTGAGGCCAGAGGCCAAGCCAAATACTCACCACAGACTTGCCTGCAGTACCTGTAGATTCGGGTCAATTCTTCTTTTTGAGATCCCCAAACTATCCTGAGGTTCCGATACCTGCCGGGAAGTAACCCTCTTTCCTCATCTGGCAAGGCTCCTGAGAACTCTGTAAGCAAGGTTATCAGGCCAATATGTCCAAGGGGCTCCATCAAGTCAACCTGATATCCTTCAACTTGTCTGGTCATATCAGGGTCTATATGCATGTCTCTCTCTCTCCAACAGGACACTTCATTCAACGCCTTGGTAAAATAACTAAAGTTTCCAGGAGTGACCTGTTGCAAGGAAAACAGACTTGTGTTGAACTTTGGCAAATAATCAAACTTACCTTGAAAGAAGGAATACTCACTGAGAGCTGCTGAATTCTGGAGGATTCGGGTAGGGAGAAAAGTGAAATGTTTCCACTTGTTCACAAAAACATATGTTATCCGATCTCCCTATATCATGCATATTTTAACATAAAGTTTCCTTCAATCTGGAAGAACACATATTAAAGAACCAGCAATGTTTCAAACAAGAGTCACAAAACTATCATCATCGTCCTCAACTCTTTCTGCCCCATAGTATTAATTCTTGTTCTGTTTGAATGCAACAAAACCGGCTCCATTAGTTCGGGAAATTCTTACCCAGTTGAGTTTTAGGATTTTAAAGAGCACAACTTATATTTGTCAAAAATTCCTTTCATGAATCTCCTTGAGGATGAAACACATTCGACAAGGGCATAAATGACACAAGAATCACAAATGTACATGGTTCAAGATCTGATGAGAGCTCATTACAACGCACTTGACAAGGAAATCCCGTTACTTCTGTGACACAGAACATTTCCATAATTAGCATATCGAGTGAGGACCTTATACTGAGACATATTAAAGCTTGAGGAATTCACATAATTCCTACAACAATTATAACATTTACCCATACAACAGAACCCATGGTTTCCCAATCATTTATTTCACAATGCTTCCCAAGTGACTTAACATACCAAAGAAGCCTAAGTAGTAAAATGAAAAGAACAGAAAAGCAAAGTCTCCACTTACAATTTAAATCCCAGGCAATTTGTTTAAAAATTCAGAATGGTTTAAAGCATAGGCCTAAATAGATATATGGATCATGACAAAACTCACTACTTAAACTGAACCAAGGAGGCCAAAAGACATTTTAGGGAAGATTGTGCAGTCTTTAGCAAAACTTAGCTTCTTTCAAACTGAGACATTTCAGTCCTCTTAAGTCATCAAAAACCTGATAAAGACAAAACATAGAAACTTTGCTTTTCTGCAAAGGTAAAGAAAACACATAATAATAATAGTAATAACATCTTTGTTTACAACTCCCTCTTTTTAATCTTTCATCTTTTTTTTTTTTTTTTTTACGATATGGTAGTCACCATACCGTACACATCATTCACTTTTGATGTAGTGTCCCATGATTCATTGTTTGCATATAACAACCAGTGCTCCATGCAATACCTGCCCTTCTTAACACCCTTCACCGGTCTAACCCATTTCCCCACCGCCCTCCCCTCTACAACCCTCCTTTGCTTCCCTGGGTCCATGGTCTTTCACTTATTTGTGGAACGTAAGGAATAGCAGGGAGATCCTTAGGAGAAGGAAGGGAAAAATGAAGGGGGGGGCACCAGAGGGGGAGATGAACCGTGAGAGACTATGGACTCCGGGATACAACTCTTTCACATCAAGAGCAGACCAACAATCCAGGAAAATTTTGTCCTTTTAACAGAGAGAAAAAAAGCAGAATTTCAGACTTATACCATTGTACCTATAAAATCCATTCATTTCAATCTTAGTCCTGACCATAAATAAAAGTTTTTTCCGAAGTTGCTCTTCACAAACTTCCTACACCTTTCTTTTTCATTCAGATTTTGTCCTGAGACGTTTCTCTCTGAATAAACAGTCTTTATTTAGTACAAAATAACAAAATTGCTTTTTTTCTTTCCTGAACAAAAATGGATTCTCATTCCTTATAGTGCCCTTATAAAAATACAACTTAACCTTTCTTGCATACACAGTTGCTTCCCCTATCACTTCCAGCAATCTCAATGTACACTTAGCAGAATTTTAACTTTTACAAACCTTTGCCTCCACTGAAAACTAAGCAGTAACCAATCCCGAACTGTTATACCAGAATTCTTTAGATTGGCATTGTATTATTAAAATAACATATTAAAGAGGAACAATGAAGCAAAGAGACAGTCCACAAGGACAAAGATCAGAAAGGAACAGAGCCAATATACAGAAACAGGGACATTAGAAGCAATACAATGGCAGTAAATTCACAGCTCTCAGTAGTTACTCTGAATGTAAATAGGCTCAATGGCCCAATCCAAAGACAGGAGCCTATCAGATTAGATGAAAGGCAAGACCCATCAACATGCTTTCTTTTTTTTTTTTTTAAATAATGATATTTTTTATTATATTATGTTAGTCACCATACAGTACACCCCTAGTTTTTGATGTAATGTTCCAGGATTCATTACTTGCCTATAACACCCAGTGCACCATGCAATACAGGCTCCTCCTGTGGACTGGGCTGTGGTTTGCCAAGCCCTGATCTCCACCAGAGACCTCACCGGCCCCACCTTGCAGGTGTTCCCAGGCCTGCTCGCTCACTGCAAGACCCAGTGACCTGCCTGGGATGTTCCTGGAAACCTCTGCCCCTTAAATTCTCAGATTGTGATCGTAGCGTAAACCAAATCGGACAATGTGCTGTGCTCCGGATTTCAAAATGTTTTCTCAGAAGAGCCATTTTTATCATTCTCTGTCCCCATCAACCCCATATTTTGTAAGATCTTATCCACTTAGATTCAGAGTCACTCAAAGTCAACAGCAAATTCACAAACCACATTTAGTGGTGCTTGTTCTGGGCATCATGAGAGACAGTCATCAGCAGAGACTACTCAGGAGGCCAGGACAAGTACACATGATGGGGGGTTGGGAGGGAGAAGACGAACAGGGCAGGGGGAGAACGGGCTTCGGTCCCTGTGTTTTCATGTCACAGGTTAGATACGCAAATATTTCCAAAACCTCATTACTAATTGAAAACAAAAACAAAGACAAAAAATGTAGGACGCTTTCCAGCACTACGGAACTCTAAACAGATGATGGGACTGACCCAAGGTACAATTTCTTAGCTAAAAGGGCCTAGGTTGTTCCAGAACAAAATGTTGACCACAGTTCTCTTTCAGGGTGAGGGCTCTGAACCAGCGTAGTGGATTTTGATTTGGACGGTGGTACATTTACCTAAAAGCCTACGAGCAGGAAGCGGTTGGCAGTGAAGTCTTGGCGTGGTTGGTGTGCGGCAGTCTGGACTTCTTTGTCTAAGCAGGTGCCGGGGCCCTCCACCTCTGGTTTTTCTGTGGACGTCTGGGTGGACAGGCCCCCACTGGAGGGACCAGTTCTGGCTTGAGGTGTCCTGAGCTGATTGTGCTGGGGACAACAGGGGTCTGCAGACGGCTTCCCCACCCACTTCTCACTTACACCTCAAAACAGCTTAGTGTGGTATTATAAAAAATTAACAAATTGGAGAGCAGCAGCAATCCTCCCAAGACGACACGGCTAGGGCACAGCCCACCCGCTTCAATTCACGTCTGTGACCAGCGCCCAGGATGCCCGGAGAGGATAGGCACTGGGGAGGGGGGCAGTCAGCCTTGATGCCCTGGCATCATTTTCCTCTTCTGTTTGAGAAGATATACTGTGTGCGTGGTGACAAATTCAGACCGTGCCAAGGCTGGAGGTAACCAATGTTACCGAGTTCTTGTCCATCGTTCCAGAGGTGGTCTTTACACATCCTGAGTGTGTGTGTGTATGTGTGCATTTACACACACGTGTGCACACACTGGACAGAGCACCCTTCTTTTTCCTCCTAAGGGCATAACTTGAGGCTTGCTCTGTGCCTACTGATGTTACTTCAGCTCACACGTTCAAACAGCTGTGTAGGTTCCAGCGTGTGGACACGGCAGATTTCATTTCCTGTCTCGGGGGGACTGGGGACATCCGTGCTACAGGTGGCACCGGGCCAGAAGGGCCTTGTGTCCAGGCCCACGCGGGAGCCGTGTGGCCCTACTGAGGTGGATGATGAACCTCTCTAGCAGACATGTCCATGGAGGCCTTCTGAGGGGCTTGTTTGGGTCTCTGTCTGGCTTCTGTCACACCTCATCTCTGGAGCAGCCAGTCCCTAATCTTTTGGCCCTGAACGTTCTTGGAAAAAATGTTCCCTAAGGCAGAGGGAGCACAGGACTCCCAGCTGTAGGCTCTGGGCTTCGCCCAGCGGAATGTGATTTTGTTCTTGGGCTCTCCTTAGGGACCCCAATGGGCCCCCCAAGTCATCAGGGTGATTATGACGTCCGCTGGATGTCTCAAAAATATGCATTTTTTACCTGGCTCCCATTCAACTCCATAACGTAGTGCTTTGCTCAATGACTGTAGAGTATGGTCTCATCTGAGGAGAAGCAGGACATTTTAAGACCGCAGAGCCCAAAATTAACAGCCTGGAATTTTGGCCCATGCTCTCTGTTGACTGACTTAAGCCATTACACGGAAAGACACTTTGGCAAATCCTGAACTACTCGTACAAGAGAAGCCACAGACATGATCAGACCATTTAACAAGAGGCATCTGGCCGACCGAACATTTTAGGAAATGGTCTCTACCATTAGTAGGATTGCAAACCCTTCCACACAACCCAAACACAGTGACTGAGAACAGTTCCACCTCGACACAGAACCAAACCCTTAAAACCCACTACGAACATCACAGAAGCTGGCAACCACTGCATCAAATTACGGTTTTCTGGGTTAACACGCTGAGGCCTTGTCACCAACCTCCAAACCTCTTCTCGCTTTGCCTTTTCATGGTGCTGTGGGGCTTGGTGCCTGAGGTAAGAACCAGGGTGAACAGAGCCTGGGCAGAATCACCTCAGATGCTCAGGAGGTGGAGGCCAAGGGGTCAAGGGTCAGCTCAGGCCCTCTGGCTTCTCTCTCCTACAGGCAGACGTCCCGTAAGGTGCACTGGCGGGGCTGACAGGGGACGCCCCGGCCTGCTGGTCGGGGTCAGAGCTGCGGCAGTGAGCAGGAGGGCCAACAAGCTGGAAGGTGAGTGGGCAGGAAGGCTCTGGCTCGGAGTGCTCATGGGCATGAGTCAACACCAAATACTCTGGCAGGGTGCACGTAGCAATGCTGACCTCCAGAGCTGGGCCCCCAACAGGCTGTGGCCATTTAGAATCAGTTTATGATTTTCAATGAGTTTTTTTTTTTCCCCCAAAATACCTCAATTTACAAAAAGCACACACTGGGCTTCCATCCATAGCTGACAGCAAATAAGCGACTGCCTTGGTTGGAGAATCTTTTCTGCAACGACCCACCGTTTGTCTTATCCATAAGCCCTGTGCCACCATCTTTCTGCTGAGCCCAGGCAGCAGTGTGGGTGCTACTCCCCGGCCTGAGGGCTCTAACCCGGGCTGGGCTCCTGAAGCCTCTGCAGCCCCACAAGCTGGACCCTTTTGGGATGCCACACTGCCATCCCTCAGAGCTCAGTCCCTAGAGCGAGGAGGGCCACCCCCCTGCCCTCAGGTGCAAGAAGCAGGGTTCTCCGCCGCATGGAGGTTTAGGGTCTCAGACTAACCTATGCAAATGGAACTCATGCACAGAACCACCGGAGCTTGCCCCGTTCACAGGAACAGTTTGGGAAACTGACAAAAAAACAGGCGATCTCTCAGAAGGCAAGCAGAGATGCTTCCAGCTTGCCCGTCTGCAGCTGGAGACTCACGCTGCCAGCAGGCAGCAGCCACACCACCCCCGGGGCCTAGGCTGGGCAGTTGTGGCCTGGCAAGCTGCCATGTAGTGTGTGGCCTTGAGGAGAGATGATGCCGCAGAGGCGGTGAGGGCGCAGGTGTGCAGGGAAAGGCAGCCAATGCGTGAACGACCCCTCTGCATAATCTTGGCCAGGGGACGCAGCTCTGCTCAGAGGCGCTTTTGCAAGGGTTGCGCCAGAGGCTCAAGCCCCCAAGAGGGGCTCAGGTCCCCATTATCCTGTGGATGGGGTACCAGTGAAGGAGAAGAGGACCCAGAGCCCCAGGTTCCTTCAGTGGAATCCTAACTGGTAGAGACGTAGGGCCCCACCGTTTCTGTGCCCACTGATGTTCACTCTGGGCCTTCTGAGGCTGGGCGCTGTAGGACTCAGGATGCAGGAATCCCCCAGTGTGTTGTGTTCCTCTCCTGCCCCTTCCCTGACCCCAGTGCTGTCCTCGAGGAGTAAGGAACTGCATTCAGGACTCCGAGGCTGGGACTCTCACCCATGCTGCTTTTCCAGCCTGGGGCAGTTCACCTGGCTGGTGAGCCGAGTCTCACTGCCAGGCAG
Organism: Ursus arctos; assembly: GCF_023065955.2. Taxonomy (NCBI): domain Eukaryota; kingdom Metazoa; phylum Chordata; class Mammalia; order Carnivora; family Ursidae; genus Ursus; species Ursus arctos. The sequence goes on from NW_026623008.1 coordinate 32,060,685, forward strand.
CGGGCATGAACATGGCGCTCTGCGCGGTGACCACATTGTGCAGGTGTGGCCTTGCCTCCCTATGTGCCACTACCTTGTACCTGTACCGGGCTTGCCCGCCCACAGCCTGCCGCTTCCACAAGTTGTAGTAAGTAGGGTGAGGAGTAGTGGCGCCTGGAGCTTAGCAGCCTCGACGACAAGCACCTCCATGGGCACACTAGCCGGGCTCTCACCAGTGATGTCGTACGCCATCCGGATGAGCTCATAGTGCCGCTATTTCTTCACACCTACAGGTGGAAGGAAACGGGGGTCAGCTGGCCCAGGACCACCTCCCTCTCTTGGAACCACACCGAGGGGCTGCGGGGCAGGCCGTGGGTGTCACCAGAGGGTCGCTGGAACGTTCTCCTCCTCCTTCCCTGACCCCAACGTAACAGCCACCCTGCGCTGCAGTGCACCCCTCCCACTCTCCGCTCACGGGAAAGGTGGCAGCAGGCCACCTATAAGGCCACCTTAACTAACACTTCAATAAAAATCTGAAAAGAAATAACAAAGAAAAACCTTACGGACAATACATTTACAGCAACGTCCCTTTACTGAACAAACCCACGTAATAAGCAGACTGCCCAGTTCAGACCCACGTTGGCCAAGCGTCCACTGCAATACTGGAAATCCTAGCCAGAGCAATTACACAAGAAAACTAAATCAATAAAAGGCATCCAAACTGGAAACTAAGAAGTGAAGGTCACTCTTTTCAAATGACATGATATTATATGTAGAAAACCCTAAACACAACCACAAAAAAAACTATTGAACAAATTCAGTAAAGTGGCAGGGTACAAAATGCATAAAAATCTGTGCTCCCTCGTTTCAAACTCTATTACAAAGCTCTACTGATTGCTGGCATATTGGCATCAAAGCAGACACACAGATCAACAGAACAGAAGACAGAGCCCAGAAGTAAACCCACACTTCTACGGTCCGGTACTTTATGACCAAGGAGCCAAGAATATGCAAGGGGGAAAAGACAGTCCCTTTACTAAGCGGTGCTGGAAAAACCGAACAGACCCATGCAAAAGAATGAATCCGTACCACTATCTTACACTCGACACAAACATTAACTCAAAATGAATTCAAGACCTGAAACCTTACAACTCTTAGCAGGAAACATAGGGACAAAGCTGCATTACGTACTACTCAGGCGTGATTTTTTTTTTTTTTTTTTGGATCATGTTCCAAAAGCCAAGGCAGTAAAAGCAAAAGTAAATAAGCGAAGCTACAAGAAACTAAAAAGCTCCTGCCCAACCATGAAAATCACCAACTAAATAAAGAGGCAACCTACCGCCTGGGAGAAAAGACTTGCTACTCATAAATCTCATAAAAGGTGACTTTCCAATATATAGAATGAATTCCTACAACTCAATCACAACAACAACAAAAAGCAAAGTGGAAGGATTTTCCAAACGGACATTACGCAGAGAAGACACAGAGACGTCAACAGTTCCGTGAAAAGATGCTCCACATCAATAATCATCAGGGAAATGCAAATCAAAACAACACTGAGGTATCGCCTCACGCTGCTTAGAAGGTTCAGTATCAAAAAGACAGAAATAACAAACGTTAGCTAAGATGTGAAGGAAAGGGATCCCTGGTGCACTGTTGGTGGGTACAGAAGTAGGTGCACACGCTGTGGAAAACAGTATGCAGCCTCCGCAAACAAAAGAAAAATTAAAAAGAGAACTGTCCTACAATCCAGTAACTTCTCTTCTTAGCTTTTAACGGAACAAAATGAAAATATCTATTTGAAAACATATTTATACCTGCATCTTCATTGCAGCATTAACCATATGTAACTAATTTAACATATAAAGCATCATATTGAAGTATACAATATATAAAACATCTATAAAATAAATTATAATACAAAACTGTATATACATAACTTAGAGGACCCAAGAGAGAAGAATAACCTACAAGACCATGTCCGTGGAGAAACAGATCCAGAAAGAGCCCCTTCCAACCCAACCCATCTCCCCACCACCCAAGCAACAGCCTTTCCTGCTGTGGCCACCGCTGAACATACCGCCCACGCCCTCTCCCATCTCTGCCTAGGACCATACGGCTGCTGCCCTCGCCACCCATGACAACTCACAATCCTCGCCCTCACCGCCGCCTGGGACTCAGAGCCCTAACCAACCATGCCATCCTCTTCCCCGCCAGGGAACCCACGACTCCACGGCCCTTGACGTCACTGCACACCTACAATGCAGGTGCCGCTGCCACCAGGGCCCCTGACCTCACTGACGCGCAACCACCGTCGCCACGGAAATCAACACCCGCGCCACAGCACGACCACGGAACTCCCCGCCGCTGCCCTCACCACCCTCACCGCCCCTTGCGTCGCAGCCCATGCCACTTGGGAACTCACCGTCGCCCTCGTTGCCGCTGCCTCCACAGCCGCCGCAGCCACCTCCAGCGCCGAGGCCGCATCTGTGGATGCCGCCTCCAGCGATGCCTCTAGCGACGCCACCTTCAATGCCGGAGGCGGCGCACCACTGACGTCAAAGGGAGGCGCCGCCGCCAGCGCCGCCGAGGCTGGGGCTGCCTCCAACACCGAGACCTCTTCAGTCGACGCCCCTCCAATAAAGTAGCCTCTGCTGCCTCCAGGGAGGCCGCCGCTCTCGCTGACTCCCTCGGAAGCCCAGGACACCTCCAGTGCTGCCGCCGACGACACGATCAACGCTGCCGAAGACTCCACCGCTGCCAACACGTCCGCACTGGAGTCCGCGCAGCACCGAAGTGAGAAGCCCCCAGCCTGCGGGGCTCCGCCCCCAGCCTGCGGGGCTCCGCCCCCAGCCTGCGGGGCTCCGCCCCCAGCCTCCGGGGCTCCGCCCCCAGCCTGCGGGGCTCCGCCCCCAGCCTGCGGGGCTTCCATAGTCCCCCTGCTGCTTCCTGTGCCAGGGGCACTGCCTCCAGAAACAGCGGTGCCCCGGGAGCTTCCAGCAGGGGCGCTGCAGCGGGCACCTCTGGCAGGCACGCTGCATCTTGTGGTCGCCCCTGCTGCCTCCAGCGAGAAGGGCGCCTCCTCCACTGCGGCGGGCGCCGGGATGCTGATGCACGAGCCGCCTCCAGTAACAGCAAAGCCTCCTGCAGCTCCTGCAAGGGAGCCGCCTCCATTGTTGCCTCAGTGGTCGCTGTAGGCCTCCAGCCCAGTGGGCACTGCCGCTGGTGCCTGCAGCAGGGGCGCTGCATCCGTGGACGACCCTGTTGTCTCCAGTGGGGGGGGGTGAGGCTCGGACCCACCTCCAGCAGGGGGGCACTCCCTGCATGTCCCTGCTCCCTTCACTACTGCGGAGGCCGACTCCAGCCTGCAGGTGCTGCCTCTTGCATGTGGGCTCCGCCTCCAGCAAGTCGCCGCCACCACTTTTAACTCTCATTTTAAGTTGCAAACAGTCTCAACTCAGCAGACAATGAACAGTATGAAAATGCTTTTTTTTGTTCCTAACCAAGCTGTGTTTAAATATGTGAAGAGATTGTTGATTTTCTTTTTCCATGCTTATTTCCCCTTCACTACAAAATGCCATTTTCACATTCCTGGTAAAAGCCTGGAGAGGGACCACAGGTAGGGATACAAGAAAGTTCTTTATTGACTGCTATTTTTCATTCTGATTTGTGATCTCAGGGCCTGACCAAAATGTAAATCTGTCTCCCCTAAGGTCTTCAGAGAACTTAACAATACTGTTGGTCTTTTCACTGTTACTCCCCTAGAACAGGATGTATGCGGTTTTTATATCTATTTGTTAGTGATTGTCCCTCAGGATCAGATGATCACCAGTCAAGCTCGACCTAAGTGATTCCCACGTGGTGCCTTCCTCTCTCCCGGAGGTTGTCTTTGGACCCTAGGAACCTCTAAGGCAAACTTTACCTTACATTCCGCGGAAGTTCAGTTACTTCACAACAAAGTCTTGTGCCCCTCCCCCCTTCTATCTGTGTATCTTTCCTGCTGCCTGAGGAAACAGGCTCTTGCCTTCAGGCTCCTCAGCCATATGTCAGATGTGAGTATGCCCCCCAAAATCCAAAGGATATATATTCAGCTCTTCTATTGATCCCGCGGAAACCCAACCTCTTATCTTGGAGACAAGAGCATCCTACCCATTCCCCTTGCTTTTGTTGGAAGGTTGGATAGGCAAGTATTAATGAACATAAAGAGGATTCAGACAATCCTCTTTACAAATTCTATTTCCCCTTCGTTTCAGGGTGAAGGATCCCCCTCCTCTGGGCTCTCTGACGATCTTACGTCCTAAGTGTGTTAGTTTAACAAGTATTGCATGGACTTTCATTCCCCCCATCCCTGGAGATAAACCAGACCATCAATGATTTCACTTAATTTCAAATCCCCGTATCGACTTTCAATAAAGTTCTACAATTCTGACACCAGTTGCAATGTGTTTCTTCCACGTGACAAGCAAGTCTTTGACACCACCCGCATGTCCTTTTCTGACACGACCTATCTGGAGATAGTGTCAGCTTGCACAGCTCAGTCCCACCACACTGGACCCCCAGCACCCTTCAGATGCCCATCACAAGTCCAGTTTGCCACCTGTGCTTGACTAGCCACAGATGGAAGGTTCCAACCACTGCCTCCTTAGGCTCAATTAATTTGTTACAGTGGCTCACAAAATTCAGAGAAACATTTCACTTACAAACCTACCGGTTTATTATAAAAGGATACAACTCAGGAAGAGTAAGAGAGAAGATCTGCGTAGGGCCAAGTACGGGGAAAGGGGTATGGATCGAGTTTCCATGCCCCGTTCCAGAGCGCCACTCTCCCAGCACCTCCAATGTTCACCAACCCAGAAGCTCTCAGAACCCGTCCTTCAGGGTATTTGTGGAGGCTTCATCACATGGGCATGATTTTATGATTTCATGACAATCATTGTTCTCCAGCCCCTCTCCCCTCCCAGGAGGTGGAGGGCGGGCCTGAAAGTTCCCACCCAATAATCAAGTGGTTGGTTCCACTGGCAGGCAACCAGCCCCCTCCTCAGTCCCAAAGTCTCTCATTAACACAGCAAACAAAAGATACCCCATCACCCTCCACACTTAGGAATTCCAAGGGCTTTAAGGAGCTTTGCTGCAGAAACGGGGTAAGATCACATCTATATTCTAAATCACAACACCGCAAGTTCGTAACTCAGTGCTGGACAGTAATACAGCATGGATATTTAAATGACAGGCTCATTTTTATGTTGATGACCGAAAAGGAGCTTCTCAAAGAGCAAATGTTTAAAATTCATCAAATGAAATGACTTTCTGAAAACCAGAATCTTTTACTAAAGTTTTTTCCATTTACAGAACAGTTTCTGCAGCTCTGAACCTAATTCTTACCAAAAAGGGGATTAATAAATGTTGGGATCTGGGGGGAAAAGTGACCTCCTAATGTTAGAGCTCAGGGATAGCACTGGAAGGAAGATGAGTCAATGCTCAGATGTATTCCTTGGCCTAGACTTCAGGAAGGCAGAATATACAAGGAGAAAAGAAAACAGACAGGTAGAAGAGTCTCTCAGAGCCTGCATTTCCAAACGGGAAGGCCCTTTCCTACATGGATTCCTTGGTTTCATCAACAAGTATTTATCAAGTGTCCAACTAATCACCAGCGAGGATATTTATAAACAATTACGCGATGGAGTCCCTCTTTTCGGACGTTCCTAGTCTAGTGGGGAAGACAGACATTCCAAGAGCCCTTTGGAGAAAATGGGGAGGCTCTATTAACCAGCAGAGCTTCTTTTTCCCTCGGGAATTCTGGGCCCTTGGCTGAAATCCTCACCTGGATCCTCTGTGTGGTTGGCCCATCCTCACTTAATACTGCTCCTCCATCCCTAGCCTCAATCCCACTTCCCTCTTGTACATTCCTCACAGCACCTGCTATTACATGAAAGCGTGTGCTTCAGTCTAAAGCTTACAGTAGAAGCCATGAGAAAGGGATCTTGTTTATTTTGTTCAAGGCCGCTTGCCCTGAGACTAGAAGAACGCCTGGCAAATTCATATATTCATTCACCGTATGTTTAAAGCATCTGCTAGTGCCAGGCACTGACCCGGGCAGAGATCGGGAAGCGGAAATTCCCTCTCCTCGTGGAGCTTCCATTCAAGTACCATAAAGACAATGACTATGATGGAGCGCTTTCTTTGGAGAAACTCCACAACACTGAATCCTAACAGCAACTCTGAGACAGGTAGGATTATAATCCTTGCATTACAGGCAAGGAAACCTGGACCCAAGAGGTCAAGTGACTTGCCTAAGGAGAAGGGGCAGGGTTAAGATGCGCACCCAGGGAGTCTGGCCCTAGAGCTCAGTGTCTTACTAATCTGCTAGAACGCCTCTTGCTTACATACCCACAGTATGTGTGCAGTAAGTATTGTTGGAAAACGGCTGGAAGCCTACGGAGAACCAAAGGAAGACAAGGACATCATTATGGAGGTACAGGGTAGATGATGTGGGCTGAGGGGGAGGTTAAGGAGCTTCACAGAGAAAGGGACATGGCCGATTCTTGAAGGCCTGGAGTGCAAAGGGTGGGAATACAGGGAGGGTGTGAATGCAAACAACAGACACAGCAACACTTAGTGTGACTGGACCATAAGGGGGTTGGAGAGAGGGCACCAAATTCATATAGTGATGGTAAAGAGCCTCGTACGCCCTGTTACATAGTTTGAACTTGGTCCCGAAAGTACTCAACACAGAGACCTGAGGTGGCTGAAATGGAATCGCCGAGAAGCTCAGATTTAAAAGACCACGGACAAACCAGGAGCAAAAGGTGTTAAGCCAGAACCAGAATAAAGGAGCGCCATATTCTCTTCCAACTGTGTGATTTCTTTACAGATCTCAGCACCTCTATAACTGTGGATTAAACGAAGTTCTCAAATCCCCTCTTCCACTTACGCATGACCTCAGGGACCTCAATAAGACCTAACGGCACTGAATTCATGACGACGTTCCAAGGTTTGAGATGATTACCCCATTAACCTTTTGGACACGTTTTCCAGAAGATGGCTTTTCTTCTTATCACAGAGACAGAAAACAAGCAGATCAAGATCCTTCCCCAGATGGTAGGTAAGTGGTGATCTCACAAAAGAAGGGGAGGATTGGGAGTGTCTCCAGGGCTCCAAGGAAAGCACTTAGGGAGGTGAGACTGCAACTTGTATGGAAACTTTCTTCATCAGCAAGACCGGATCTGTCTGTGCTAGGACCAGGGCCTTGGCTATAGAACACCCAGCACCGTGCTGACAGCTGCTACATGCTCACTAAATGGGGGGTACCTCGATTTATGCGGTAAACCTGCACTAACGCACGATGCTGCCAACAGAAGCAACCTCTGGTTCAGAGTTTTTGTGTGGGGCGAGGACTTGCAGAACTTTCTACATCTGTCCTACTAAGGTCTTTTCCCCAAAGAACCAACTGTGTATTTTCTTTTTAAGGACCTGTCTCCAATGTCACAGCCAAGAAGAAGGTATCTTTTCCCCTCAGATGTAAAGACAGAAACCCCCAAAACAGGACATCCAAATAAAGGCCTGAACCTCAACCCTGGCGGGAGGTTCAGAACCAAGACAACTTACCACTGTGATGCAAAACCACCGGGGAGATGACAGGGTGGACCATTCTTGTGCCTATCTCACTGGAACCGGCGGCGAAGACGCAGAGGTCAGACGCGTTGCATCCTACCCGCCAGGCCAAGGAATGTGAGCCAAGAAGAACCGTCTGTAAAACAAGTACAGCTTTGAGTTCAGGTCTTAGGGATTGCACTCTGGGAGACACAGAGTCACCCCCAAACGGAAAGTGTGCTCCACACTGCCAGCAGGGAGTGCAGGCTCAAAGAGGTCAAAATCACAGGGTCGCACAAGCTGGGAAAGAATTAGGATTGCTGCGAGCAGACCTGAAGCTAATGCATGGTTGGCGGTTTGGCTACCAGGTGTTCCATGATGTCTATTTCAGACCAAAGCAGGAGGATGTGCTCCTGGAGGTGGCCCAGAGGTCAGTGATCATTTGCAACTACTGACAAAAGTCCAACGTTCATGCTGCTCCCAGAACCTAAACAGAAGATGTGCATCAACCCTATTTCAACTACATTTTGCAGGACGATCTTAGCAATGCTTACTCCTCCTGGAATCTTCTTTCACATTGGAAATGTGTTCTCATTCATCAACCCCTGGATCTTCCATTATATGGAACTGAAACAGGAGATGTGCATAAACCCTACCTCCTCCAGGTCTTTTCAACTCTATGTGAGTGACTCTCTCAGTCTTTCTTCCTTCTTTCGCAACTCTATTTTTAATAGCATCTTAGCAGTATTTCATTCTTAAAGAGAAATCGGTGAGGTTCAACAGGCAAATTGCATTAACACTTGTTGAAAGTAAGCCCTGATCTTTGCCATCTCTAAAGTCTCTATTTGGCTGAAATCGGCCTGGGGTCTTTTCTTGTGAAGATTTGCCTCTCACAGACACCTGAAGTCAAAACACTCATCACCACAAAATGCAAATTTAAATTTCGGAGGAGATTTAAAGGGGTTTAAATCCTAACCAGCATTTATGATACTGACCCAAGGTGCAAGCACTCGAACCACCAGCTTCTAGGGGATTCCAAGATTACTTTGGGTGGCATTCCGATAGGATTTGTCCAATCAGAAAACACTGTCAGTGTCAAAAGTGATGTCTCCAACCTAACTTGCAAGATAAATGGTTTCATAGCTGAAGGGGACCCACTTTGAGGCACAGAAATATCAGGCGTGTTTGCAGTGTGTGCTAATCCAGATGGGTGATGCCTTTCAGTTACACGGATCTGTGATTGTTTCTTAGATGAAAGAAGGCCGCAGCGATCATCGCACACTTGCTGGCTTAGCATCTACTCTTTCTTTTTTTTTCATTTATTTTTATTACGATGATATATGAGTCACCATACAGTACATCATTAGCTTCTGATGTAGTGTCCCATGATTCACTGATTGTGTAGAACACCCAGTGCTCCACACAACACGTGCCCTCCTTAATACCCTTCACCCGGCTAGCCCATCCCCCCACCCCCTTCCTCTCTAAAACCCTCAGTTTGTTTCCCTGGGTCCAGAGTCTCTCATGGTTCCTCTCTCCCTCTGTTATCCGTCCCCCTTCCTCTTTCCCTTCCTTCTCCTAATGATCTCCCTGCTACTCCTTATGTTCCACAAATACGGGAAACCATGTAATTGTCTTTCTCTGCTTCACTGACTTCACATAGCACCTATTCTAACTAAGCTCAGCAAGAACAGTAATGGACCGTATACATTTGTAAACCTTGCTTTGCCAGAACTTTTCGTAAGGAATCTTCTAGATGGAACTGGCAATCGTGTCTTGAGGCCAGAGGCCAAGCCAAATACTCACCACAGACTTGCCTGCAGTACCTGTAGATTCGGGTCAATTCTTCTTTTTGAGATCCCCAAACTATCCTGAGGTTCCGATACCTGCCGGGAAGTAACCCTCTTTCCTCATCTGGCAAGGCTCCTGAGAACTCTGTAAGCAAGGTTATCAGGCCAATATGTCCAAGGGGCTCCATCAAGTCAACCTGATATCCTTCAACTTGTCTGGTCATATCAGGGTCTATATGCATGTCTCTCTCTCTCCAACAGGACACTTCATTCAACGCCTTGGTAAAATAACTAAAGTTTCCAGGAGTGACCTGTTGCAAGGAAAACAGACTTGTGTTGAACTTTGGCAAATAATCAAACTTACCTTGAAAGAAGGAATACTCACTGAGAGCTGCTGAATTCTGGAGGATTCGGGTAGGGAGAAAAGTGAAATGTTTCCACTTGTTCACAAAAACATATGTTATCCGATCTCCCTATATCATGCATATTTTAACATAAAGTTTCCTTCAATCTGGAAGAACACATATTAAAGAACCAGCAATGTTTCAAACAAGAGTCACAAAACTATCATCATCGTCCTCAACTCTTTCTGCCCCATAGTATTAATTCTTGTTCTGTTTGAATGCAACAAAACCGGCTCCATTAGTTCGGGAAATTCTTACCCAGTTGAGTTTTAGGATTTTAAAGAGCACAACTTATATTTGTCAAAAATTCCTTTCATGAATCTCCTTGAGGATGAAACACATTCGACAAGGGCATAAATGACACAAGAATCACAAATGTACATGGTTCAAGATCTGATGAGAGCTCATTACAACGCACTTGACAAGGAAATCCCGTTACTTCTGTGACACAGAACATTTCCATAATTAGCATATCGAGTGAGGACCTTATACTGAGACATATTAAAGCTTGAGGAATTCACATAATTCCTACAACAATTATAACATTTACCCATACAACAGAACCCATGGTTTCCCAATCATTTATTTCACAATGCTTCCCAAGTGACTTAACATACCAAAGAAGCCTAAGTAGTAAAATGAAAAGAACAGAAAAGCAAAGTCTCCACTTACAATTTAAATCCCAGGCAATTTGTTTAAAAATTCAGAATGGTTTAAAGCATAGGCCTAAATAGATATATGGATCATGACAAAACTCACTACTTAAACTGAACCAAGGAGGCCAAAAGACATTTTAGGGAAGATTGTGCAGTCTTTAGCAAAACTTAGCTTCTTTCAAACTGAGACATTTCAGTCCTCTTAAGTCATCAAAAACCTGATAAAGACAAAACATAGAAACTTTGCTTTTCTGCAAAGGTAAAGAAAACACATAATAATAATAGTAATAACATCTTTGTTTACAACTCCCTCTTTTTAATCTTTCATCTTTTTTTTTTTTTTTTTTTACGATATGGTAGTCACCATACCGTACACATCATTCACTTTTGATGTAGTGTCCCATGATTCATTGTTTGCATATAACAACCAGTGCTCCATGCAATACCTGCCCTTCTTAACACCCTTCACCGGTCTAACCCATTTCCCCACCGCCCTCCCCTCTACAACCCTCCTTTGCTTCCCTGGGTCCATGGTCTTTCACTTATTTGTGGAACGTAAGGAATAGCAGGGAGATCCTTAGGAGAAGGAAGGGAAAAATGAAGGGGGGGGCACCAGAGGGGGAGATGAACCGTGAGAGACTATGGACTCCGGGATACAACTCTTTCACATCAAGAGCAGACCAACAATCCAGGAAAATTTTGTCCTTTTAACAGAGAGAAAAAAAGCAGAATTTCAGACTTATACCATTGTACCTATAAAATCCATTCATTTCAATCTTAGTCCTGACCATAAATAAAAGTTTTTTCCGAAGTTGCTCTTCACAAACTTCCTACACCTTTCTTTTTCATTCAGATTTTGTCCTGAGACGTTTCTCTCTGAATAAACAGTCTTTATTTAGTACAAAATAACAAAATTGCTTTTTTTCTTTCCTGAACAAAAATGGATTCTCATTCCTTATAGTGCCCTTATAAAAATACAACTTAACCTTTCTTGCATACACAGTTGCTTCCCCTATCACTTCCAGCAATCTCAATGTACACTTAGCAGAATTTTAACTTTTACAAACCTTTGCCTCCACTGAAAACTAAGCAGTAACCAATCCCGAACTGTTATACCAGAATTCTTTAGATTGGCATTGTATTATTAAAATAACATATTAAAGAGGAACAATGAAGCAAAGAGACAGTCCACAAGGACAAAGATCAGAAAGGAACAGAGCCAATATACAGAAACAGGGACATTAGAAGCAATACAATGGCAGTAAATTCACAGCTCTCAGTAGTTACTCTGAATGTAAATAGGCTCAATGGCCCAATCCAAAGACAGGAGCCTATCAGATTAGATGAAAGGCAAGACCCATCAACATGCTTTCTTTTTTTTTTTTTTAAATAATGATATTTTTTATTATATTATGTTAGTCACCATACAGTACACCCCTAGTTTTTGATGTAATGTTCCAGGATTCATTACTTGCCTATAACACCCAGTGCACCATGCAATACAGGCTCCTCCTGTGGACTGGGCTGTGGTTTGCCAAGCCCTGATCTCCACCAGAGACCTCACCGGCCCCACCTTGCAGGTGTTCCCAGGCCTGCTCGCTCACTGCAAGACCCAGTGACCTGCCTGGGATGTTCCTGGAAACCTCTGCCCCTTAAATTCTCAGATTGTGATCGTAGCGTAAACCAAATCGGACAATGTGCTGTGCTCCGGATTTCAAAATGTTTTCTCAGAAGAGCCATTTTTATCATTCTCTGTCCCCATCAACCCCATATTTTGTAAGATCTTATCCACTTAGATTCAGAGTCACTCAAAGGCAACAGCAAATTCAGAAACCACATTTAGTGGTGCTTGTTCTGGGCATCATGAGAGACAGTCATCAGCAGAGACTACTCAGGAGGCCAGGACAAGTACACATGATGGGGGGTTGGGAGGGAGAAGACGAACAGGGCAGGGGGAGAACGGGCTTCGGTCCCTGTGTTTTCATGTCACAGGTTAGATACGCAAATATTTCCAAAACCTCATTACTAATTGAAAACAAAAACAAAGACAAAAAATGTAGGACGCTTTCCAGCACTACGGAACTCTAAACAGATGATGGGACTGACCCAAGGTACAATTTCTTAGCTAAAAGGGCCTAGGTTGTTCCAGAACAAAATGTTGACCACAGTTCTCTTTCAGGGTGAGGGCTCTGAACCAGCGTAGTGGATTTTGATTTGGACGGTGGTACATTTACCTAAAAGCCTACGAGCAGGAAGCGGTTGGCAGTGAAGTCTTGGCGTGGTTGGTGTGCGGCAGTCTGGACTTCTTTGTCTAAGCAGGTGCCGGGGCCCTCCACCTCTGGTTTTTCTGTGGACGTCTGGGTGGACAGGCCCCCACTGGAGGGACCAGTTCTGGCTTGAGGTGTCCTGAGCTGATTGTGCTGGGGACAACAGGGGTCTGCAGACGGCTTCCCCACCCACTTCTCACTTACACCTCAAAACAGCTTAGTGTGGTATTATAAAAAATTAACAAATTGGAGAGCAGCAGCAATCCTCCCAAGACGACACGGCTAGGGCACAGCCCACCCGCTTCAATTCACGTCTGTGACCAGCGCCCAGGATGCCCGGAGAGGATAGGCACTGGGGAGGGGGGCAGTCAGCCTTGATGCCCTGGCATCATTTTCCTCTTCTGTTTGAGAAGATATACTGTGTGCGTGGTGACAAATTCAGACCGTGCCAAGGCTGGAGGTAACCAATGTTACCGAGTTCTTGTCCATCGTTCCAGAGGTGGTCTTTACACATCCTGAGTGTGTGTGTGTATGTGTGCATTTACACACACGTGTGCACACACTGGACAGAGCACCCTTCTTTTTCCTCCTAAGGGCATAACTTGAGGCTTGCTCTGTGCCTACTGATGTTACTTCAGCTCACACGTTCAAACAGCTGTGTAGGTTCCAGCGTGTGGACACGGCAGATTTCATTTCCTGTCTCGGGGGGACTGGGGACATCCGTGCTACAGGTGGCACCGGGCCAGAAGGGCCTTGTGTCCAGGCCCACGCGGGAGCCGTGTGGCCCTACTGAGGTGGATGATGAACCTCTCTAGCAGACATGTCCATGGAGGCCTTCTGAGGGGCTTGTTTGGGTCTCTGTCTGGCTTCTGTCACACCTCATCTCTGGAGCAGCCAGTCCCTAATCTTTTGGCCCTGAACGTTCTTGGAAAAAATGTTCCCTAAGGCAGAGGGAGCACAGGACTCCCAGCTGTAGGCTCTGGGCTTCGCCCAGCGGAATGTGATTTTGTTCTTGGGCTCTCCTTAGGGACCCCAATGGGCCCCCCAAGTCATCAGGGTGATTATGACGTCCGCTGGATGTCTCAAAAATATGCATTTTTTACCTGGCTCCCATTCAACTCCATAACGTAGTGCTTTGCTCAATGACTGTAGAGTATGGTCTCATCTGAGGAGAAGCAGGACATTTTAAGACCGCAGAGCCCAAAATTAACAGCCTGGAATTTTGGCCCATGCTCTCTGTTGACTGACTTAAGCCATTACACGGAAAGACACTTTGGCAAATCCTGAACTACTCGTACAAGAGAAGCCACAGACATGATCAGACCATTTAACAAGAGGCATCTGGCCGACCGAACATTTTAGGAAATGGTCTCTACCATTAGTGGGATTGCAAAGCCTTCCACACAACCCAAACACAGTGACTGAGAACAGTTCCACCTCGACACAGAACCAAACCCTTAAAACCCACTACGAACATCACAGAAGCTGGCAACCACTGCATCAAATTACGGTTTTCTGGGTTAACACGCTGAGGCCTTGTCACCAACCTCCAAACCTCTTCTCGCTTTGCCTTTTCATGGTGCTGTGGGGCTTGGTGCCTGAGGTAAGAACCAGGGTGAACAGAGCCTGGGCAGAATCACCTCAGATGCTCAGGAGGTGGAGGCCAAGGGGTCAAGGGTCAGCTCAGGCCCTCTGGCTTCTCTCTCCTACAGGCAGACGTCCCGTAAGGTGCACTGGCGGGGCTGACAGGGGACGCCCCGGCCTGCTGGTCGGGGTCAGAGCTGCGGCAGTGAGCAGGAGGGCCAACAAGCTGGAAGGTGAGTGGGCAGGAAGGCTCTGGCTCTGAGTGCTCATGGGCATGAGTCAACACCAAATACTCTGGCAGGGTGCACGTAGCAATGCTGACCTCCACACCAACAGGCTGTGGCCATTTAGAATCAGTTTATGATTTTCAATGAGTTTTTTTTTTCCCCCAAAATACCTCAATTTACAAAAAGCACACACTGGGCTTCCATCCATAGCTGACAGCAAATAAGCGACTGCCTTGGTTGGAGAATCTTTTCTGCAACGACCCACCGTTTGTCTTATCCATAAGCCCTGTGCCACCATCTTTCTGCTGAGCCCAGGCAGCAGTGTGGGTGCTACTCCCCGGCCTGAGGGCTCTAACCCGGGCTGGGCTCCTGAAGCCTCTGCAGCCCCACAAGCTGGACCCTTTTGGGATGCCACACTGCCATCCCTCAGAGCTCAGTCCCTAGAGCGAGGAGGGTCACCCCCCTGCCCTCAGGTGCAAGAAGCAGGGTTCTCCGCCGCATGGAGGTTTAGGGTCTCAGGCTAACCTATGCAAATGGAACTCATGCACAGAACCACCGGAGCTTGCCCCGTTCACAGGAACAGTTTGGGAAACTGACAAAAAAACAGGCGATCTCTCAGAAGGCAAGCAGAGATGCTTCCAGCTTGCCCGTCTGCAGCTGGAGACTCACGCTGCCAGCAGGCAGCAGCCACACCACCCCCGGGGCCTAGGCTGGGCAGTTGTGGCCTGGCAAGCTGCCATGTAGTGTGTGGCCTTGAGGAGAGATGATGCCGCAGAGGCGGTGAGGGCGCAGGTGTGCAGGGAAAGGCAGCCAATGCGTGAACGACCCCTCTGCATAATCTTGGCCAGGGGACGCAGCTCTGCTCAGAGGCGCTTTTGCAAGGGTTGCGCCAGAGGCTCAAGCCCCCAAGAGGGGCTCAGGTCCCCATTATCCTGTGGATGGGGTACCAGTGAAGGAGAAGAGGACCCAGAGCCCCAGGTTCCTTCAGTGGAATCCTAACTGGTAGAGACGTAGGGCCCCACCGTTTCTGTGCCCACTGATGTTCACTCTGGGCCTTCTGAGGCTGGGCGCTGTAGGACTCAGGGTGCAGGAATCCCCCAGTGTGTTGTGTTCCTCTCCTGCCCCTTCCCTGACCCCAGTGCTGTCCTCGAGGAGTAAGGAACTGCATTCAGGACTCCGAGGCTGGGACTCTCACCCATGCTGCTTTTCCAGCCTGGGGCAGTTCACCTGGCTGGTGAGCCGAGTCTCACTGCCAGGCAGCGGGCATGAACATGGCGCTCTGCGCGGTGACCACATTGTGCAGGTGTGGCCTTGCCTCCCTATGTGCCACTACCTTGTACCTGTACCGGGCTTGCCCGCCCACGGCCTGCCGCTTCCACAAGTTGTAGTAAGTAGGGTGAGGAGTAGTGGCGCCTGGAGCTTAGCAGCCTCGACGACAAGCACCTCCATGGGCACACTAGCCGGGCTCTCACCAGTGATGTCGTACGCCATCCGGATGAGCTCATAGTGCCGCTATTTCTTCACACCTACAGGTGGAAGGAAACAGGGGTCAGCTGGCCCAGGACCACCTCCCTCTCTTGGAACCACACCGAGGGGCTGCGGGGCAGGCCGTGGGTGTCACCAGAGGGTCGCTGGAACGTTCTCCTCCTCCTTCCCTGACCCCAACGTAACAGCCACCCTGCGCTGCAGTGCACCCCTCCCACTCTCCGCTCACGGGAAAGGTGGCAGCAGGCCACCTATAAGGCCACCTTAACTAACACTTCAATAAAAACCTGAAAAGAAATAACACAGAAAAACCTTACGGACAATACATTTACAGCAACGTCCCTTTACTGAAAAAACCCACCTAATAAGCAGACTGCCCAGTTCAGACCCACGTTGGCCAAGCGTCCACTGCAATACTGGAAATCCTAGCCAGAGCAATTACACAAGAAAACTAAATCAATAAAAGGCATCCAAACTGGAAACCAAGAAGTGAAGGTCACTCTTTTCAGATGACATGATATTATATGTAGAAAACCCTAAACACAACCACAAAAAAAACTACTGAACAAATTCAGTAAAGTGGCAGGGTACAAAATGCATAAAAATCTGTGCTCCCTCGTTTCAAACTCTATTACAAAGCTCTACTGATTGCTGGCATATTGGCATCAAAGCAGACACACAGATCAACAGAACAGAAGACAGAGCCCAGAAGGAAACCCACACTTCTACGGTCCGGTACTTTATGACCAAGGAGCCAAGAATATGCAAGGGGGAAAAGACAGTCCCCTTACTAAGCGGTGCTGGAAAAACCGAACAGACCCATGCAAAAGAATGAATCCGTACCACTATCTTACACTCGACACAAACATTAACTCAAAATGAATTCAAGACCTGAAACCTTACAACTCTTAGCAGGAAACATAGGGACAAAGCTGCCCTACGTACTACTCAGGCGTGATTTTTTTTTTTTTTTTGGGTCATGTTCCAAAAGCCAAGGCAGTAAAAGCAAAAGTAAATAAGCGAAGCTACAAGAAACTAAAAAGCTCCTGCCCAACCATGAAAATCACCAACTAAATAAAGACGCAACCTACCGCCTGGGAGAAAAGACTTGCTACTCATAAATCTCATAAAAGGTGACTTTCCAATATATAGAATGAATTCCTACAACTCAATCACAACAACAACAAAAAACAAAGTGGAAGGATTTTCCAAACGGACATTACGCAGAGAAGACACAGAGACGTCAACAGTTCCGTGAAAAGATGCTCCACATCAATAATCATCAGGGAAATGCAAATCGAAACAACACTGAGGTATCGCCTCACACTGCTTAGAAGGTTCAGTATCAAAAAGACAGAAATAACAAACGTTAGCTAAGATGTGAAGGAAAGGGATCCCTGGTGCACTGTTGGTGGGTACAGAAGTAGGTGCACACGCTGTGGAAAACAGTATGCAGCCTCCGCAAACAAAAGAAAAATTAAAAAGAGAACTATCCTACAATCCAGTAACTTCTCTTCTTAGCTTTTAACGGAACAAAATGAAAACACCTACTTGAAAACATATTTATACCTGCATCTTCATTGCAGCATTAACCATATGTAACTAATTTAACATATAAAGCATCATATTGAAGTATACAATATATAAAACATCTATAAAATAAATTATAATACAAAACTGTATATACATAACTTAGAGGACCCAAGAGAGAAGAATAACCTACAAGACCATGTCCGTGGAGAAACAGATGCAGAAAGAGCCCCTTCCAACCCAACCCATCTCCCCACCACCCAAGCAACAGCCTTTCCTGCTGTGGCCACCGCTGAACATACCGCCCATGCCCTCTCCCATCTCTGCCTAGGACCAGACGGCTGCTGCCCTCGCCACCCATGACAACTCACAATCCTCGCCCTCACCGCCGCCTGGGACTCAGAGCCCTAACCAACCATGCCATCCTCTTCCCCGCCAGGGAACCCACGACTCCACGGCCCTTGACGTCACTGCACACCTACAATGCAGGTGCCGCTGCCACCAGGGCCCCTGACCTCACTGACGCGCAACCACCGTCGCCACGGAAATCAACACCCGCGCCACAGCACGACCACGGAACTCCCCGCCGCTGCCCTCACCACCCTCACCGCCCCTCGCGTCGCAGCCCATGCCACTTGGGAACTCACCGTCGCCCTCGTTGCCGCTGCCTCCACAGCCGCCGCAGCCACCTCCAGCGCCGAGGCCGAATCTGTGGATGCCGCCTCCAGCGATGCCTCTAGCGACGCCACCTTCAATGCCGGAGGCGGCGCACCACTGACGTCAAAGGGAGGCGCCGCCGCCAGCGCCGCCGAGGCTGGGGCTGCCTCCAACACCGAGACCTCTTCAGTCGACGCCCCTCCAATAAAGCAGCCTCTGCTGCCTCCAGGGACGCCGCCGCTCTCGCTGACTCCCTCGAAGACCAGGACACCTCCAGTGCTGCCGCCGATGACACGATCAACGCTGCCGAAGACTCCACCGCTGCCAACACGTCCGCACTGGAGTCCGCGCAGCACCGAAGTGAGAAGCCCCCAGCGTGCGGGGCTCCGCCCCCAGCGTGCGGGGCTCCGCCCCCAGCGTGCGGGGCTCCGCCCCCAGCGTGCGGGGCTCCGCCCCCAGCGTGCGGGGCTCCGCCCCCAGCGTGCGGGGCTCCGCCCCCAGCCTGCGGGGCTCCGCCCCCAGCCTGCGGGGCTTCCATAGTCCCCCTGCTGCTTCCTGTGCCAGGGGCACTGCCTCCAGAAACAGCGGTGCCCCGGGAGCTTCCAGCAGGGGCGCTGCAGCGGGCACCTCTGGCAGGCACGCTGCATCTTGTGGTTGCCTCTGCTGCCTCCAGCGAGAAGGGCGCCTCCTCCACTGTGGCGGGCGCCGGGATGCTGATGCACGAGCCGCCTCCAGTAACAGCAAAGCCTCCTGCAGCTCCTGCAAGGGAGCCGCCTCCATTGTTGCCTCAGTGGTCGCTGTAGGCCTCCAGCCCAGTGGGCACTGCCGCTGGTGCCTGCAGCAGGGGCGCTGCATCCGTGGACGACCCTGCTGTCTCCAGTGGGGGGGGGGTGGGACTCGGACCCACCTCCAGCAGGGGGGCACTCCCTGCATGTCCCTGCTCCCTTCACTACTGCGGAGGCCGACTCCAGCCTGCAGGTGCTGCCTCTTGCATGTGGGCTCCGCCTCCAGGAAGTCGCCGCCACCACTTTTAACTCTCATTTTAAGTTGCAAACAGTCTCAACTCAGCGGACAATGAACAGTATGAAAATGCTTTTTTTCTTTCCTAACCAAGCTGTGGTTAAATATGTGAAGAGATTGTTGATTTTCTTTTTCCATGCTTATTTCCCCTTCACTACAAAATGCCATTTTCACATTCCTGGTAAAAGCCTGGAGAGGGACCAGAGGTAGGGATACAAGAAAGTTCTTTATTGACTGCTATTTTTCATTCTGATTTGTGATCTCAGGGCCTGACCAAAATGTAAATCTGTCTCCCCTAAGGTCTTCAGAGAACTTAACAATACTGTTGGTCTTTTCACTGTTACTCCCCTAGAACAGGATGTATGCGGTTTTTATATCTATTTGTTGGTGATTGTCCCTCAGGATCAGATGATCACCAGTCAAGCTCGACCTAAGTGATTCCCACGTGGTGCCTTCCTCTCTCCCGGAGGTTGTCTTTGGACCGTAGGAACCTCTAAGGCAAACTTTACCTTACATTCCGTGGAAGTTCAGTTACTTCACAACAAAGTCTTGTGCCCCTCCCCCCTTCTATCTGTGTATCTTTCCTGCTGCCTGAGGAAACAGGCTCTTGCCTTCAGGCTCCTCAGCCATATGTCACATGCGAGTATGCCCCCCAAAATCCAAAGGATATATATTCAGCTCTTCTATTGATCCCGCGGAAACCCAACCTCTTATCTTGGAGACAAGAGCATCCTACCCATTCCCCTTGCTTTTGTTGGAAGGTTGGATAGGCAAGTATTAATGAACATAAAAAGGATTCAGACAATCCTCTTTACAAATTCTATTTCCCCTTAGTTTCAGGGTGAAGGATCCCCCTCCTCTGGGCTCTCTGACGATCTTACGTCCTAAGTGTGTTAGTTTAACAAGTATTGCATGGACTTTCATTCCCCCCATCCCTGGAGATAAACCAGACCATCAATGATTTCACTTAATTTCAAATCCCCGTATCGACTTTCAATAAAGTTCTACAATTCTGACACCAGTTGCAATGTGTTTCTTCCACGTGACAAGCAAGTCTTTGACACCACCCGCATGTCCTTTTCTGACACGACCTATCTGGAGATAGTGTCAGCTTGCACAGCTCAGTCCCACCACACTGGACCCCCAGCACCCTTCAGATGCCCATCACAAGTCCAGTTTGCCACCTGTGCTTGACTAGCCACAGATGGAAGGTTCCAACCACTGCCTCCTTAGGCTCAATCAATTTGTTACAGTGGCTCACAAAATTCAGAGAAACATTTCACTTACAAACCTACCGGTTTATTATAAAAGGATACAACTCAGGAAGAGTAAGAGAGAAGATCTGCGTAGGGCCAAGTACGGGGAAAGGGGTATGGATCGAGTTTCCATGCCCCGTTCCAGAGCGCCACTCTCCCAGCACCTCCAATGTTCACCAACCCAGAAGCTCTCAGAACCCGTCCTTCAGGGTATTTGTGGAGGCTTCATCACATGGGCATGATTTTATGATTTCATGACAATCATTGTTCTCCAGCCCCTCTCCCCTCCCAGGAGGTGGAGGGCGGGCCTGAAAGTTCCCACCCAATAATCAAGTGGTTGGTTCCACTGGCAGGCAACCAGCCCCCTCCTCAGTCCCAAAGTCTCTCATTAACACAGCAAACAAAAGATACCCCATCACCCTCCACACTTAGGAATTCCAAGGGCTTTAAGGAGCTTTGCTGCAGAAACGGGGTAAGATCACATCTATATTCTAAATCACAACACCGCAAGTTCGTAACTCAGTGCTGGACAGTAATACAGCATGGATATTTAAATGACAGGCTCATTTTTATGTTGATGACCGAAAAGGAGCTTCTCAAAGAGCAAATGTTTAAAATTCATCAAATGAAATGACTTTCTGAAAACCAAAATCTTTTACTAAAGTTTTTTCCATTTACAGAACAGTTTCTGCAGCTCTGAACCTAATTCTTACCAAAAAGGGGATTAATAAATGTTGGGATCTGGGGGGAAAAGTGACCTCCTAATGTTAGAGCTCAGGGATAGCACTGGAAGGAAGATGAGTCAATGCTCAGATGTATTCCTTGGCCTAGACTTCAGGAAGGCAGAATATACAAGGAGAAAAGAAAACAGACAGGTAGAAGAGTCTCTCAGAGCCTGCATTTCCAAACGGGAAGGCCCTTTCCTACATGGATTCCTTGGTTTCATCAACAAGTATTTATCAAGTGTCCAACTAATCACCAGCGAGGATATTTATAAACAATTACGCGATGGAGTCCCTCTTTTCGGACGTTCCTAGTCTAGTGGGGAAGACAGACATTCCAAGAGCTCTTTGGAGAAAATGGGGAGGCTCTATTAACCAGCAGAGCTTCTTTTTCCCTCGGGAATTCTGGGCCCTTGGCTGAAATCCTCACCTGGATCCTCTGTGTGGTTGGCCCATCCTCACTTAATACTGCTCCTCCATCCCTAGCCTCAATCCCACTTCCCTCTTGTACATTCCTCACAGCACCTGCTATTACATGAAAGCGTGTGCTTCTGTCTAAAGCTTACAGTAGAAGCCATGAGAAAGGGATCTTGTTTATTTTGTTCAAGGCCGCTTGCCCTGAGACTAGAAGAACGCCTGGCAAATTCATATATTCATTCACCGTATGTTTAAAGCATCTGCTAGTGCCAGGCACTGACCCGGGCAGAGATCGGGAAGCGGAAATTCCCTCTCCTCGTGGAGCTTCCATTCAAGTACCATAAAGACAATGACTATGATGGAGCGCTTTCTTTGGAGAAACTCCACAACACTGAATCCTAACAGCAACTCTGAGACAGGTAGGATTATAATCCTTGCATTACAGGCAAGGAAACCTGGACCCAAGAGGTCAAGTGACTTGCCTAAGGAGAAGGGGCAGGGTTAAGATGCGCACCCAGGGAGTCTGGCCCTAGAGCTCAGTGTCTTACTAATCTGCTAGAACGCCTCTTGCTTACATACCCACAGTATGTGTGCAGTAAGTAGTGTTGGAAAACGGCTGGAAGCCTACGGAGAACCAAAGGAAGACAAGGACATCATTATGGAGGTACAGGGTAGATGATGTGGGCTGAGGGGGAGGTTAAGGAGCTTCACAGAGAAAGGGACATGGCCGATTCTTGAAGGCCTGGAGTGCAAAGGGTGGGAATACAGGGAGGGTGTGAATGCAAACAACAGACACAGCAACACTTAGTGTGACTGGACCATAAGGGGGTTGGAGAGAGGGCACCAAATTCATATAGTGATGGTAAAGAGCCTCGTACGCCCTGTTACATAGTTTGAACTTGGTCCCGAAAGTACTCAACACAGAGACCTGAGGTGGCTGAAATGGAATCGCCGAGAAGCTCAGATTTAAAAGACCACGGACAAACCAGGAGCAAAAGGTGTTAAGCCAGAACCAGAATAAAGGAGCGCCATATTCTCTTCCAACTGTGTGATTTCTTTACAGATCTCAGCACCTCTATAACTGTGGATTAAACGAAGTTCTCAAATCCCCTCTTCCACTTACGCATGACCTCAGGGACCTCAATAAGACCTAACGGCACTGAATTCATGATGACGTTCCAAGGTTTGAGATGATTACCCCATTAACCTTTTGGACACGTTTTCCAGAAGATGGCTTTTCTTCTTATCACAGAGACAGAAAACAAGCAGATCAAGATCCTTCCCCAGATGGTAGGTAAGTGGTGATCTCACAAAAGAAGGGGAGGATTGGGAGTGTCTCCAGGGCTCCAAGGAAAGCACTTAGGGAGGTGAGACTGCAACTTGTATGGAAACTTTCTTCATCAGCAAGACCGGATCTGTCTGTGCTAGGACCAGGGCCTTGGCTATAGAACACCCAGCACCGTGCTGACAGCTGCTACATGCTCACTAAATGGGGGGTACCTCGATTTATGCGGTAAACCTGCACTAACGCACGATGCTGCCAACAGAAGCAACCTCTGGTTCAGAGTTTTTGTGTGGGGCGAGGACTTGCAGAACTTTCTACATCTGTCCTACTAAGGTCTTTTCCCCAAAGAACCAACTGTGTATTTTCTTTTTAAGGACCTGTCTCCAATGTCACAGCCAAGAAGAAGGTATCTTTTCCCCTCAGATGTAAAGACAGAAACCCCCAAAACAGGACATCCAAATAAAGGCCTGAACCTCAACCCTGGCGGGAGGTTCAGAACCAAGACAACTTACCACTGTGATGCAAAACCACCGGGGAGATGACAGGGTGGACCATTCTTGTGCCTATCTCACTGGAACCGGCGGCGAAGACGCAGAGGTCAGACACGTTGCATCCTACCCGCCAGGCCAAGGAATGTGAGCCAAGAAGAACCGTCTGTAAAACAAGTACAGCTTTGAGTTCAGGTCTTAGGGATTGCACTCTGGGAGACACAGAGTCACCCCCAAACGGAAAGTGTGCTCCACACTGCCAGCAGGGAGTGCAGGCTCAAAGAGGTCAAAATCACAGGGTCGCACAAGCTGGGAAAGAATTAGGATTGCTGCGAGCAGACCTGAAGCTAATGCATGGTTGGCGGTTTGGCTACCAGGTGTTCCATGATGTCTATTTCAGACCAAAGCAGGAGGATGTGCTCCTGGAGGTGGCCCAGAGGTCAGTGATCATTTGCAACTACTGACAAAAGTCCAACGTTCATGCTGCTCCCAGAACCTAAACAGAAGATGTGCATCAACCCTATTTCAACTACATTTTGCAGGACTATCTTAGCAATGCTTACTCCTCCTGGAATCTTCTTTCACATTGGAAATGTGTTCTCATTCATCAACCCCTGGATCTTCCATTATATGGAACTGAAACAGGAGATGTGCATAAACCCTACCTCCTCCAGGTCTTTTCAACTCTATGTGAGTGACTCTCTCAGTCTTTCTTCCTTCTTTCGCAACTCTATTTTTAATAGCATCTTAGCAGTATTTCATTCTTAAAGAGAAATCGGTGAGGTTCAACAGGCAAATTGCATTAACACTTGTTGAAAGTAAGCCCTGATCTTTGCCATCTCTAAAGTCTCTATTTGGCTGAAATCGGCCTGGGGTCTTTTCTTGTGAAGATTTGCCTCTCACAGACACCTGAAGTCAAAACACTCATCACCACAAAATGCAAATTTAAATTTCGGAGGAGATTTAAAGGGGTTTAAATCCTAACCAGCATTTATGATACTGACCCAAGGTGCAAGCACTCGAACCACCAGCTTCTAGGGGATTCCAAGATTACTTTGGGTGGCATTCCGATAGGATTTGCCCAATCAGAAAACACTGTCAGTGTCAAAAGTGATGTCTCCAACCTAACTTGCAAGATAAATGGTTTCATAGCTGAAGGGGACCCATTTTGAGGCACAGAAATATCAGGCGTGTTTGCAGTGTGTGCTAATCCAGATGGGTGATGCCTTTCAGTTACACGGATCTGTGATTGTTTCTTAGATGAAAGAAGGCCGCAGCGATCATCGCACACTTGCTGGCTTAGCATCTACTCTTTCTTTTTTTTTCATTTATTTTTATTACGATGATATATGAGTCACCATACAGTACATCATTAGCTTCTGATGTAGTGTCCCATGATTCACTGATTGTGTAGAACACCCAGTGCTCCACACAACACGTGCCCTCCTGAATACCCTTCACCCGGCTAGCCCATCCCCCCACCCCCTTCCTCTCTAAAACCCTCAGTTTGTTTCCCTGGGTCCAGAGTCTCTCATGGTTCCTCTCTCCCTCTGTTATCCGTCCCCCTTCCTCTTTCCCTTCCTTCTCCTAATGATCTCCCTGCTACTCCTTATGTTCCACAAATACGGGAAACCATGTAATTGTCTTTCTCTGCTTCACTGACTTCACATAGCACCTATTCTAACTAAGCTCAGCAAGAACAGTAATGGACCGTATACATTTGTAAACCTTGCTTTGCCAGAACTTTTCGTAAGGAATCTTCTAGATGGAACTGGCAATCGTGTCTTGAGGCCAGAGGCCAAGCCAAATACTCACCACAGACTTGCCTGCAGTACCTGTAGATTCGGGTCAATTCTTCTTTTTGAGATCCCCAAACTATCCTGAGGTTCCGATACCTGCCGGGAAGTAACCCTCTTTCCTCATCTGGCAAGGCTCCTGAGAACTCTGTAAGCAAGGTTATCAGGCCAATATGTCCAAGGGGCTCCATCAAGTCAACCTGATATCCTTCAACTTGTCTGGTCATATCAGGGTCTATATGCATGTCTCTCTCTCTCCAACAGGACACTTCATTCAACGCCTTGGTAAAATAACTAAAGTTTCCAGGAGTGACCTGTTGCAAGGAAAACAGACTTGTGTTGAACTTTGGCAAATAATCAAACTTACCTTGAAAGAAGGAATACTCACTGAGAGCTGCTGAATTCTGGAGGATTCGGGTAGGGAGAAAAGTGAAATGTTTCCACTTGTTCACAAAAACATATGTTATCCGATCTCCCTATATCATGCATATTTTAACATAAAGTTTCCTTCAATCTGGAAGAACACATATTAAAGAACCAGCAATGTTTCAAACAAGAGTCACAAAACTATCATCATCGTCCTCAACTCTTTCTGCCCCATAGTATTAATTCTTGTTCTGTTTGAATGCAACAAAACCGGCTCCATTAGTTCGGGAAATTCTTACCCAGTTGAGTTTTAGGATTTTAAAGAGCACAACTTATATTTGTCAAAAATTCCTTTCATGAATCTCCTTGAGGATGAAACACATTCGACAAGGGCATAAATGACACAAGAATCACAAATGTACATGGTTCAAGATCTGATGAGAGCTCATTACAACGCACTTGACAAGGAAATCCCGTTACTTCTGTGACACAGAACATTTCCATAATTAGCATATCGAGTGAGGACCTTATACTGAGACATATTAAAGCTTGAGGAATTCACATAATTCCTACAACAATTATAACATTTACCCATACAACAGAACCCATGGTTTCCCAATCATTTATTTCACAATGCTTCCCAAGTGACTTAACATACCAAAGAAGCCTAAGTAGTAAAATGAAAAGAACAGAAAAGCAAAGTCTCCACTTACAATTTAAATCCCAGGCAATTTGTTTAAAAATTCAGAATGGTTTAAAGCATAGGCCTAAATAGATATATGGATCATGACAAAACTCACTACTTAAACTGAACCAAGGAGGCCAAAAGACATTTTAGGGAAGATTGTGCAGTCTTTAGCAAAACTTAGCTTCTTTCAAACTGAGACATTTCAGTCCTCTTAAGTCATCAAAAACCTGATAAAGACAAAACATAGAAACTTTGCTTTTCTGCAAAGGTAAAGAAAACACATAATAATAATAGTAATAACATCTTTGTTTACAACTCCCTCTTTTTAATCTTTCATCTTTTTTTTTTTTTTTTTTACGATATGGTAGTCACCATACCGTACACATCATTCACTTTTGATGTAGTGTCCCATGATTCATTGTTTGCATATAACAACCAGTGCTCCATGCAATACCTGCCCTTCTTAACACCCTTCACCGGTCTAACCCATTTCCCCACCGCCCTCCCCTCTACAACCCTCCTTTGCTTCCCTGGGTCCATGGTCTTTCACTTATTTGTGGAACGTAAGGAATAGCAGGGAGATCCTTAGGAGAAGGAAGGGAAAAATGAAGGGGGGGGCACCAGAGGGGGAGATGAACCGTGAGAGACTATGGACTCCGGGATACAACTCTTTCACATCAAGAGCAGACCAACAATCCAGGAAAATTTTGTCCTTTTAACAGAGAGAAAAAAAGCAGAATTTCAGACTTATACCATTGTACCTATAAAATCCATTCATTTCAATCTTAGTCCTGACCATAAATAAAAGTTTTTTCCGAAGTTGCGCTTCACAAACTTCCTACACCTTTCTTTTTCATTCAGATTTTGTCCTGAGACGTTTCTCTCTGAATAAACAGTCTTTATTTAGTACAAAATAACAAAATTGCTTTTTTTCTTTCCTGAACAAAAATGGATTCTCATTCCTTATAGTGCCCTTATAAAAATACAACTTAACCTTTCTTGCATACACAGTTGCTTCCCCTATCACTTCCAGCAATCTCAATGTACACTTAGCAGAATTTTAACTTTTACAAACCTTTGCCTCCACTGAAAACTAAGCAGTAACCAATCCCGAACTGTTATACCAGAATTCTTTAGATTGGCATTGTATTATTAAAATAACATATTAAAGAGGAACAATGAAGCAAAGAGACAGTCCACAAGGACAAAGATCAGAAAGGAACAGAGCCAATATACAGAAACAGGGACATTAGAAGCAATACAATGGCAGTAAATTCACAGCTCTCAGTAGTTACTCTGAATGTAAATAGGCTCAATGGCCCAATCCAAAGACAGGAGCCTATCAGATTAGATGAAAGGCAAGACCCATCAACATGCTTTCTTTTTTTTTTTTTTAAATAATGATATTTTTTATTATATTATGTTAGTCACCATACAGTACACCCCTAGTTTTTGATGTAATGTTCCAGGATTCATTACTTGCCTATAACACCCAGTGCACCATGCAATACAGGCTCCTCCTGTGGACTGGGCTGTGGTTTGCCAAGCCCTGATCTCCACCAGAGACCTCACCGGCCCCACCTTGCAGGTGTTCCCAGGCCTGCTCGCTCACTGCAAGACCCAGTGACCTGCCTGGGATGTTCCTGGAAACCTCTGCCCCTTAAATTCTCAGATTGTGATCGTAGCGTAAACCAAATCGGACAATGTGCTGTGCTCCGGATTTCAAAATGTTTTCTCAGAAGAGCCATTTTTATCATTCTCTGTCCCCATCAACCCCATATTTTGTAAGATCTTATCCACTTAGATTCAGAGTCACTCAAAGGCAACAGCAAATTCAGAAACCACATTTAGTGGTGCTTGTTCTGGGCATCATGAGAGACAGTCATCAGCAGAGACTACTCAGGAGGCCAGGACAAGTACACATGATGGGGGGTTGGGAGGGAGAAGACGAACAGGGCAGGGGGAGAACGGGCTTCGGTCCCTGTGTTTTCATGTCACAGGTTAGATACGCAAATATTTCCAAAACCTCATTACTAATTGAAAACAAAAACAAAGACAAAAAATGTAGGACGCTTTCCAGCACTACGGAACTCTAAACAGATGATGGGACTGACCCAAGGTACAATTTCTTAGCTAAAAGGGCCTAGGTTGTTCCAGAACAAAATGTTGACCACAGTTCTCTTTCAGGGTGAGGGCTCTGAACCAGCGTAGTGGATTTTGATTTGGACGGTGGTACATTTACCTAAAAGCCTACGAGCAGGAAGCGGTTGGCAGTGAAGTCTTGGCGTGGTTGGTGTGCGGCAGTCTGGACTTCTTTGTCTAAGCAGGTGCCGGGGCCCTCCACCTCTGGTTTTTCTGTGGACGTCTGGGTGGACAGGCCCCCACTGGAGGGACCAGTTCTGGCTTGAGGTGTCCTGAGCTGATTGTGCTGGGGACAACAGGGGTCTGCAGACGGCTTCCCCACCCACTTCTCACTTACACCTCAAAACAGCTTAGTGTGGTATTATAAAAAATTAACAAATTGGAGAGCAGCAGCAATCCTCCCAAGACGACACGGCTAGGGCACAGCCCACCCGCTTCAATTCACGTCTGTGACCAGCGCCCAGGATGCCCGGAGAGGATAGGCACTGGGGAGGGGGGCAGTCAGCCTTGATGCCCTGGCATCATTTTCCTCTTCTGTTTGAGAAGATATACTGTGTGCGTGGTGACAAATTCAGACCGTGCCAAGGCTGGAGGTAACCAATGTTACCGAGTTCTTGTCCATCGTTCCAGAGGTGGTCTTTACACATCCTGAGTGTGTGTGTGTATGTGTGCATTTACACACACGTGTGCACACACTGGACAGAGCACCCTTCTTTTTCCTCCTAAGGGCATAACTTGAGGCTTGCTCTGTGCCTACTGATGTTACTTCAGCTCACACGTTCAAACAGCTGTGTAGGTTCCAGCGTGTGGACACGGCAGATTTCATTTCCTGTCTCGGGGGGACTGGGGACATCCGTGCTACAGGTGGCACCGGGCCAGAAGGGCCTTGTGTCCAGGCCCACGCGGGAGCCGTGTGGCCCTACTGAGGTGGATGATGAACCTCTCTAGCAGACATGTCCATGGAGGCCTTCTGAGGGGCTTGTTTGGGTCTCTGTCTGGCTTCTGTCACACCTCATCTCTGGAGCAGCCAGTCCCTAATCTTTTGGCCCTGAACGTTCTTGGAAAAAATGTTCCCTAAGGCAGAGGGAGCACAGGACTCCCAGCTGTAGGCTCTGGGCTTCGCCCAGCGGAATGTGATTTTGTTCTTGGGCTCTCCTTAGGGACCCCAATGGGCCCCCCAAGTCATCAGGGTGATTATGACGTCCGCTGGATGTCTCAAAAATATGCATTTTTTACCTGGCTCCCATTCAACTCCATAACGTAGTGCTTTGCTCAATGACTGTAGAGTATGGTCTCATCTGAGGAGAAGCAGGACATTTTAAGACCGCAGAGCCCAAAATTAACAGCCTGGAATTTTGGCCCATGCTCTCTGTTGACTGACTTAAGCCATTACACGGAAAGACACTTTGGCAAATCCTGAACTACTCGTACAAGAGAAGCCACAGACATGATCAGACCATTTAACAAGAGGCATCTGGCCGACCGAACATTTTAGGAAATGGTCTCTACCATTAGTGGGATTGCAAACCCTTCCACACAACCCAAACACAGTGACTGAGAACAGTTCCACCTCGACACAGAACCAAACCCTTAAAACCCACTACGAACATCACAGAAGCTGGCAACCACTGCATCAAATTACGGTTTTCTGGGTTAACACGCTGAGGCCTTGTCACCAACCTCCAAACCTCTTCTCGCTTTGCCTTTTCATGGTGCTGTGGGGCTTGGTGCCTGAGGTAAGAACCAGGGTGAACAGAGCCTGGGCAGAATCACCTCAGATGCTCAGGAGGTGGAGGCCAAGGGGTCAAGGGTCAGCTCAGGCCCTCTGGCTTCTCTCTCCTACAGGCAGACGTCCCGTAAGGTGCACTGGCGGGGCTGACAGGGGACGCCCCGGCCTGCTGGTCGGGGTCAGAGCTGCGGCAGTGAGCAGGAGGGCCAACAAGCTGGAAGGTGAGTGGGCAGGAAGGCTCTGGCTCTGAGTGCTCATGGGCATGAGTCAACACCAAATACTCTGGCAGGGTGCACGTAGCAATGCTGACCTCCAGAGCTGGGCCCCCAACAGGCTGTGGCCATTTAGAATCAGTTTATGATTTTCAATGAGTTTTTTTTTTTTCCCCCAAAATACCTCAATTTACAAAAAGCACACACTGGGCTTCCATCCATAGCTGACAGCAAATAAGCGACTGCCTTGGTTGGAGAATCTTTTCTGCAACGACCCACCGTTTGTCTTATCCATAAGCCCTGTGCCACCATCTTTCTGCTGAGCCCAGGCAGCAGTGTGGGTGCTACTCCCCGGCCTGAGGGCTCTAACCCGGGCTGGGCTCCTGAAGCCTCTGCAGCCCCACAAGCTGGACCCTTTTGGGATGCCACACTGCCATCCCTCAGAGCTCAGTCCCTAGAGCGAGGAGGGTCACCCCCCTGCCCTCAGGTGCAAGAAGCAGGGTTCTCCACCGCATGGAGGTTTAGGGTCTCAGGCTAACCTATGCAAATGGAACTCATGCACAGAACCACCGGAGCTTGCCCCGTTCACAGGAACAGTTTGGGAAACTGACAAAAAAACAGGCGATCTCTCAGAAGGCAAGCAGAGATGCTTCCAGCTTGCCCGTCTGCAGCTGGAGACTCACGCTGCCAGCAGGCAGCAGCCACACCACCCCCGGGGCCTAGGCTGGGCAGTTGTGGCCTGGCAAGCTGCCATGTAGTGTGTGGCCTTGAGGAGAGATGATGCCGCAGAGGCGGTGAGGGCGCAGGTGTGCAGGGAAAGGCAGCCAATGCGTGAACGACCCCTCTGCATAATCTTGGCCAGGGGACGCAGCTCTGCTCAGAGGCGCTTTTGCAAGGGTTGCGCCAGAGGCTCAAGCCCCCAAGAGGGGCTCAGGTCCCCATTATCCTGTGGATGGGGTACCAGTGAAGGAGAAGAGGACCCAGAGCCCCAGGTTCCTTCAGTGGAATCCTAACTGGTAGAGACGTAGGGCCCCACCGTTTCTGTGCCCACTGATGTTCACTCTGGGCCTTCTGAGGCTGGGCGCTGTAGGACTCAGGGTGCAGGAATCCCCCAGTGTGTTGTGTTCCTCTCCTGCCCCTTCCCTGACCCCAGTGCTGTCCTCGAGGAGTAAGGAACTGCATTCAGGACTCCGAGGCTGGGACTCTCACCCATGCTGCTTTTCCAGCCTGGGGCAGTTCACCTGGCTGGTGAGCCGAGTCTCACTGCCAGGCAGCGGGCATGAACATGGCGCTCTGCGCGGTGACCACATTGTGCAGGTGTGGCCTTGCCTCCCTATGTGCCACTACCTTGTACCTGTACCGGGCTTGCCCGCCCACGGCCTGCCGCTTCCACAAGTTGTAGTAAGTAGGGTGAGGAGTAGTGGCGCCTGGAGCTTAGCAGCCTCGACGACAAGCACCTCCATGGGCACACTAGCCGGGCTCTCACCAGTGATGTCGTACGCCATCCGGATGAGCTCATAGTGCCGCTATTTCTTCACACCTACAGGTGGAAGGAAACAGGGGTCAGCTGGCCCAGGACCACCTCCCTCTCTTGGAACCACACCGAGGGGCTGCGGGGCAGGCCGTGGGTGTCACCAGAGGGTCGCTGGAACGTTCTCCTCCTCCTTCCCTGACCCCAACGTAACAGCCACCCTGCGCTGCAGTGCACCCCTCCCACTCTCCGCTCACGGGAAAGGTGGCAGCAGGCCACCTATAAGGCCACCTTAACTAACACTTCAATAAAAACCTGAAAAGAAATAACACAGAAAAACCTTACGGACAATACATTTACAGCAACGTCCCTTTACTGAACAAACCCACGTAATAAGCAGACTGCCCAGTTCAGACCCACGTTGGCCAAGCGTCCACTGCAATACTGGAAATCCTAGCCAGAGCAATTACACAAGAAAACTAAATCAATAAAAGGCATCCAAACTGGAAACCAAGAAGTGAAGGTCACTCTTTTCAGATGACATGATATTATATGTAGAAAACCCTAAACACAACCACAAAAAAAACTACTGAACAAATTCAGTAAAGTGGCAGGGTACAAAATGCATAAAAATCTGTGCTCCCTCGTTTCAAACTCTATTACAAAGCTCTACTGATTGCTGGCATATTGGCATCAAAGCAGACACACAGATCAACAGAACAGAAGACAGAGCCCAGAAGGAAACCCACACTTCTACGGTCCGGTACTTTATGACCAAGGAGCCAAGAATATGCAAGGGGGAAAAGACAGTCCCCTTACTAAGCGGTGCTGGAAAAACCGAACAGACCCATGCAAAAGAATGAATCCGTACCACTATCTTACACTCGACACAAACATTAACTCAAAATGAATTCAAGACCTGAAACCTTACAACTCTTAGCAGGAAACATAGGGACAAAGCTGCCCTACGTACTACTCAGGCGTGATTTTTTTTTTTTTTTTTGGGTCATGTTCCAAAAGCCAAGGCAGTAAAAGCAAAAGTAAATAAGCGAAGCTACAAGAAACTAAAAAGCTCCTGCCCAACCATGAAAATCACCAACTAAATAAAGAGGCAACCTACCACCTGGGAGAAAAGATTTGCTACTCATAAATCTCATAAAAGGTGACTTTCCAATATATAGGATGAATTCCTACAACTCAATCACAACAACAACAAAAAACAAAGTGGAAGGATTTTCCAAACGGACATTACGCAGAGAAGACACAGAGACGTCAACAGTTCCGTGAAAAGATCCTCCACATCAATAATCATCAGGGAAATGCAAATCGAAACAACACTGAGGTATCTCCTCACGCTGCTTAGAAGGTTCAGTATCAAAAAGACAGAAATAACAAACGTTAGCTAAGATGTGAAGGAAAGGGATCCCTGGTGCACTGTTGGTGGGTACAGAAGTAGGTGCACACGCTGTGGAAAACAGTATGCAGCCTCCGCAAACAAAAGAAAAATTAAAAAGAGAACTATCCTACAATCCAGTAACTTCTCTTCTTAGCTTTTAACAGAACAAAATGAAAATACCTATTTGAAAACATATTTACACCTGCATCTTCACTGCAACATTAACCACATGTAACTAATTTAACATATAAAGCATCATATTGAAGTAAACAACATATAAAACATCTATAAAACAAATTATAATACAAGACTGTATGTACATAACATAGAGGAGCCAAGAGAGAAGAAAAACCTACAAGACCATGTCCATGGAGAAATAGATCCATAAAGAGCCCCTTCCAACCCACCCCATCTCCCCACCACCCAAGCAACAGCCCTTGCTGCTGTGGCCACCGCTGAACATACCGCCCATGCCCTCTTCCGTCTCTGCCTAGGACCAGACTGCTGCTGCCCTCGCCACACGGTGACAACTCACAATTCTTGCCCTCACCGCCGCCTGGGACTCAGAGCCCTAACCAACCATGCCATCCTCTTCCCCACCAGGGAACCCACGTCTCCACGGCCCTTGACGTCACTGCTCACCTACAATGCACGTGCCACTGCCACCAGGGCCCCTGACCTCACTGACGCGCCACCATCATCAACACCACGGAAATCAACACCCGCGCCTCAGCACAACCATGGAACTCCCCTCCGCTGCCGTCACCACCCTCACCGCCCCTGCATCTCAGCCCATGCCACTAGGGAACTCACCGTCGCCCTCGTTGCCGCTGCCTCCACAGCCACCACAGCCACCTCCAGCGCCGAGGCCGAATCTGTTGATGCCGCCTCCAGCGATGCCACCTTCAATGCCAGAGGCGGCGCACCACTGACGTCAGTGGGAGGCACCGCCTCCAACACCGCCGAAACCGGGGCTGCCTCCAACACTGAGACCTCTTCAGTCGATGCCCCTCCAGTAACGCCACCTGTGATGCCTCCAGGGACACCGCTGGTCCCCCTGACTCCATCAAATCCGAGGACTCCTCCAGCGCCGCTGCCGATGACCACATCAACACTGCCGAAGACTCCACTGCTGCCAACACGTCCAACCCGGAGTCCGCGCAGCACCGAAGTGAGGAGAAGCTTCCAGCGTACGGGGCTCCGCCCCCAGCGTACGGGGCTCCGCCCCCAGCGTGCGGGGCTCCGCCCCCAGCGTGCGGGGCTCCGCCCCCAGCGTGCGGGGCTCCGCCCCCAGCGTGCGGGGCTCCGCCCCCAGCAGTGAGCACCGCCCCCAGCAATTGGGCACCACCCCTAGCAAGTGGGCACCGCCTCCAGGAAGGGCACCGCCCCCTTCGCCTCTAGCAGGGGCCCTGCTACTGTGGACTGCACTGCTGCCTCCAGTGCCGCCTTCAGGAAGGGCGCCACCTTCAGGAAAGGCGCTGCCACAGGCACCTCCGGGAGGGGTGCCACTTCATTCGACACCCCGGCCGTCTCCACCGTGTCTGGCGCTGCCTGCAGCAGCGCCATCAACACCGCCACCATCAGTTGCAGCTTAGGCATCCAGGACGGCAGCGGATTTGATGGCTGTGTCCACGAGGTGATGGTGATGGCAACGGCAGCGGGAGCCGTTATTTCTTCAGTGGCGAGTGCAAACGGTGAGTTCTGAGGTGGCAAGAGTGGCCGCGGCAACAGTGGTGAGGTCCGTGGCGTTGCTGGCGGTGGCGCGTCACTAACATCAGGGGCAGCCATTTGTGGGCGGTGTAGGCAGCGTGGATGACATCAGAGGCTAGAGGCTAGAGCTGTTAGTTCTGTTAGGGCAGTGCCATGGATGGATGTGGGGGCCATGCGGCGGTGTCCTGGATGAGAATGGTGATTTCGGCAGTGGGGACAGTGGAGGTGAGGGCGGCGAGCAGCAGTGGGAAGGGTGGTGAGGTCCGTGGCATTTCTGGCGGTTGCCGCATCAATTACCTCAAGGGCTGTGTCAGTGGCAGCGTGATCCCCCTCCATTCGCCAGGACATCAGGTGCATCAGCGACGATGGGGTTTTGGGTCGGTGAGTTCTGGGACGTCAACACCAGCAAGGTGACGGCGGTGGCAGGAAGGGTGCCCGCGTGGCAAGGGCACACCAAATCTTCTTTATGGATACATTTCTCCACGGACGTGTAATTGTAGGTTATTGTTCTCTCTTGGCTTCTCTAAGTTATGTTATGTATATATAGTTTTGTATTATAATTTGTATTATAGATGATGTACATATTATATATTTAAATATTATGTTTCATATGTTATATTAATTACTGAATATACTGCTGCAATGAAAATGAAGGTCTAAATATGTTTTCAAATAGGTATTTTCATTTTGTTCGTTAAAAGCTAAGAAGAGAAGTTACTGAATTGTAGGATAGTTC
The DNA here is from genome assembly GCF_023065955.2 of Ursus arctos. NCBI lineage: Eukaryota > Metazoa > Chordata > Mammalia > Carnivora > Ursidae > Ursus > Ursus arctos. The sequence continues at coordinate 32,096,288 of NW_026623008.1, forward strand.
TCTTTTTAATTTTTCTTTTGTTTACGGAGGCTGCATACTGTTTTCCACAGCGTGTGCACCTACTTATGTACCCACCAACAGTGCACCAGGGATCCCTTTCCTTCACATCTTAGCTAACGTTTGTTATTTCTGTCTTTTTGATACTGAACCTTCTAAGCAGCATGAGGCGATACCTCAGTGTTGTTTCGATTTGCATTTCCCTGATGATTATTGATGTGGAGCATCTTTTCACGGAACTGTTGACGTCTCTGTGTCTTCTCTGCATAATGTCCGTTTGGAAAATCCTTCCCCTTTGTTTTTTGTTGTTGTTGTGATTGAGTTGTAGGAATTCATTCTATATATTGGAAAGTCACCTTTTATGAGATTTATGAGTAGCAAATCTTTTCTCCCAGGTGGTAGGTTGCCTCTTTATTTAGTTGGTGATTTTCTTGGTTGGGCAGGAGCTTTTTAGTTTCTTGTAGCTTCGCTTACTTACTTTTGCTTTTATTGCCTTGGCTTTTGGAACATGATCCAAAAAAAAAAAAAAAATCACTCCTGGGAGCTATGTTGGGCAGCTTTGACCCTTCGCTTCCTGCGAAGAGTTGTAAGGTTTCAGGTCTTATATTCAAATCTTGAATTCATTTTGAGTTAATGTTTGTGTCAAGTGTAAGATAGTGGTACGGATTCATTCTTTTGCATGGGTCTGTTCAGTTTTCCCAGCACCATTTAGTAAAGGGACTTTCCTTTCCCCCTTGTATATTCTTGGCTCCTTGGTCATAAGGTACTGGACCGTAGATGTGTGGGTTTACTTCTGGGCTCTGTCTTCTGTTCTGGTGATCTGTGTGTCTGCTTTGATGCCAATATGCCAGCAATCAGTAGAGCTTTGTAATAGAATCTGAAAGCAAGGAGCCTGATGCCTCCAGCTTTGTTCTTTCTTAAGATGGCTTTGACTCTTCAGAGTCTTTTGTGGTTCCATACACGTTTTAAAGATTCTGTGCTATAATTATGTCTGTGAAAAATATTATTGGAATTTTGATGGGAATTGCATTGACTCTGTAAATGGCTTTGGGTGGTATAGACATTTTAACACTATTAATTCTTCTAATCCATGGGCGTGGAGTGTCCATTAACTTCTGTTGTCTTTGGTGTCTCTCCTTAATGTCTTATAGTTGTCAGTAGAGAGGCTTTCATCTCCTCAGTTAAATTTGTCCCTAAGTCTTTCGGGTTTTTGAGGCAGTAGTAAATATGATTGTTTTTTACGTTTATGTCTCTGATACGTCATTGTTAGTGTATAAAAATGCAACACATTTTTATGCATTTTGTACCCTGCCACTTTACTGAATTTGTTCAGTAGTTTTTTTTTGTGGTTGTGTTTGGGGTTTTCTACGTATAATATCATGTCATCTGAAAAGAGTGACCTTCACTTCTTGTTTTCCAGTTTGGATGCCTTTTATTGATTTAGTTTTCTTGTGTAATTGCTCTGGCTAGTATTTCCAGTATTGCTGTTGACACTTGGCCAACGTGGGTCTGAACTGGGCAGTTTGCTTATTACATGGGTTTTTTCAGTAAATTCAGAGGTTGCTCTAAATGTATTGTCCGTACGGTTTTTTTCTGTTATTTCTTTTCAGATTTTTATTTAAGTTTTAGTTAGTTAAGGTGGTCTTATAAGTGACCTGTTGCCACCTTTACCGTGAGCTCAGAGTGGGACGGGTCTGCTGTGGCGCACGGTGGCTATTACCCTGGGGCCAGGGAAGGAGGAGGAGAATGTTGCAGCACCCTCTGGTGACACCCACGGCCTGCCCCGCAGCCCCTCAGTGTGGTTCCAAGGGAGGGAGGTGGTCCTGGGCTAGCTGACTCCTGTTTCCTTCCACCTGTAGGTGTGAAGAAATGGCGGCACTATGAGCTCATCTGGATGGCGTACGACATCACTGGTGAGAGCCCGGCTAGTGTGCCCGTGGTGGTGCTTGTCGTCATGGCCGTTAAGCCCCAGGAACCACTACTCTGGACCCCACCTACTACAAGTTGTGGAAGCACCAGGCCCTGGGCAGGCAAGCCTGATAGAGGTACAAGGCGGTGGCGGATAGGGAGGCAGGGCTGCACCTGCACAATGTGGTCACCGTGCAGAGCGCCATGTTCATGCCCGCTGCCCAGCAATGAGACTCGGCTCACCAGCCAGGTCGACTGCCCCAGGCCAGAAAAGCAGCATGGGTGAGAGTCCCAGCCTCGGAGCCCTGAATGCATTTCCTTACTCATTGAGGACAGCACTGGGCTCAGGGAAGGGGCAGGAGAGGAGCACAACACACTGGGGGATTCCTGCACCCTGAGTCCTACAGAGTCTAGCCCCAGAAGGCCCAGAGTGAACATCAGTGGGCACATGAGTGGCAGGGGTCACAAGGGCAGCGGGGACCTGCATCTCCTCCAGTTAGGATTCCACTGAAGGAACCTGGGGCTCTGGGTCCTGTTCTCCTTCACTGATACCCCATCCACAGGATAATGGGGACCTGAGCCTCTCTTGGGGGCTTGAGCATCTGGCACGGCCCTTGCAAAAGTGCCTTTGAGCATACGGGGTCCCCTATGCAAGATAATGAAGAGGGGTCATTCACGCATTGGCTGCCTTTCCCTGCACACCTGTGCCCCCACCACCTCCGGGGCATCATCTCTTCTCCAGGCCACACTCTACAGGGCAGCCTCCCAGTCCACAAGTGCCCAGCCTAGGCTGGAGTTGGTGTGGCTGCCTCCCCTCCCCCACAGCTTGAGTCTCCAGCTGCAGACGGGCAAGCTGGAAGCATCTCTGATTGCCTTCTGAGAGATCGCCTTGTTTTGTGCCAGTTTCCAAACTGTTCCTGCGAACGGGGCAAGCTCTGGTGGTTCCGTGCATAAGTTCCATTTGCGTTGGTTAGCCTGAGACTGTTTATCTCCATGTGGTGGGAGAACCCTGATTCTTGCACCTGGGGGGAAGGGGGATGACCCTCCTCGCCTTAGAGACTGAGCTCTGAGTGATGGCAATGTTCCATCCCAAAAGATTTCAGCTTGTGGGGCTGCAGAGGCTCCAGGAGCCCAGCCCGGGGTAGGGCCCCCAGGCTGGGGAGTAGCAACCACAATGCTGCCTGGGCTCAGGAGAAAGATGGTGGCACAGGGCTTATGGATAAGACAAACGGTGGGTCGTTCCAGAAAAGATTCTCCAACCAAGGCAGGGCCTTATTTGCTGTCAGCTATGGATTGAAGCCCAATGTGTGCTTTTTGTAAATTGAGGTATTTTGGGAACCAAAAAAAAAAAAAAAAAAAGGAAAGAGAAAAACTCAATGAAAATCATAAACCGATTAAAGATAACCAGTGGTAATATTCTGAAGTATGATTTCTAGGCTTGGCAGTCACACCGTGTGTACGAACCGATGATTGAAAGCTGTCAGCACCGTGTCTTGGGTTTCAGAATGTTGGCTTTATTTTCAGCTGGCTTGGTTCAAATCCTGGCTCTGGGACCTCCTAGCTGTGTGACCTTAGGCAGGTCACATCCCCTCTCTGAGCCTCCCTTTCTCCTCTGTAAAGGGAGGCTGCATGAGGATTCGGTGAGTTAATGTATGTGAAGGGATTAGAGGTGCCTGGCACATAGCAAGCGTGTAATTTCTCCTAGCAATCATTTTATATGTATGTGTGTTTTTTTCTGGGGTTGAGCGGTGAGCCCCTTTCTAGGAAGGTTGCAGTGTGCAGCTGGTGGATTTGGACATTAAGCTGGGGGTCCCCCAGACCATCTCCTCCAGGGAGTGCCCCGTGCTGCTCCAATTCATGTTGGAGATGGGGACTACTCAGGATGGGGCTTGGGCCAGGTGTGTTGGCCCACACAAAGCATTCTGGATGCTCTTACAAGCCAATCCTGATCCTTATCACTCAGGGATGTTTCCTGTCCCCACGGAGGCCTGGGTGTTGTCCAAGTTAAAGCAGCTGGATGGTCCCTGGGCCTGGAAGTGGCCCCTGGAAGATGAGCTCACCAGGAACCCTTCCACCTCCTCCCCTGGCTGCAGCTGTGGCTTTGGGATGGGCTCAGCACCCCTCCACCCCCCACCCCTGGAACAAGAGGCAGGGTCAGCTGGCTGCCTCTAAGAAGGTCTGAAAACTAGGAAGTCACCTGGATGCCAGCGGGACCCGGAGGGCTGGAGAGAGGAAGGGGTTAATGGGGCCTGGTTTTCGGAGGGTTTTCAGAGGTGAGTTTCCGGTTGGAGATAGCCATGGACGGAGGTGATGTCATCCCTGACTTGCTCTGGGACCGTGGGTAATTTAGGCAACTTGTTCGACCCTCAGTTTCCTTGTCTGTAAAATGGGGCTAGTAGGAGGTTCCCCCCCTCTTATAAGACAGTTGTGGCACAGTCTGTGAAGGCTGCTGGCAGAGCCAGGCACACAGTCAGGGCCTCCTTCCGATGATTGTCATTTAGGACGTTTGTAACAAGAAGTGCTGGGTACTTACTGTGATTGTCACCCTGAATCCTTGTAATAAACGGTAGTTGAAATTCCTGATAACACTACTGTATTGCTGTCTGATTCCGCATTGCTTGGGAGTTTTTTGTTTTTGTTTTTGTTTTACAATTTTATTTATTTATTTGAGATAGAGAAAGAGCGTGAGCAGGGGGAGGGACAGAGGGAGAAGGGAGAGAGAGAATCTCATGCAGAGTCCACGCAGGGAGCCTGATGCAGGGCTTCACCCCACGACCCTGAGATTGTGACCTGGGCCAAAATCAAGAGTCGGAAGCTCAACCGACTGAGCCACCCGGGGGCCCCTGGTTGAGAATACGTTTAACCAGAGCTCCACGCCTTTGACTGTGTGATGGAACATCCCGTGCATAGGAAGTGGTCGATGACAGGCAGCCGTAATGGTTCACGATTTTTATTTTCCTGGTGCCACGCGGGGCTGTTTGTACGCGAGGCAGACAACCCAACCCAACATCTGTGATTGAGAGCACCTGTCCCTGGGAGGGTTTCTTCTGGGGCCGATCCTGAAAACCACTACTAGTTTGCATCATCCCTTGCCCCCCTTTAGTGGTCCCCCAGGCCCCGTTCACCCACCTCAGCTGCTCTGGAGGATGGCTGCTGAACCCCTGGGGTTCTCCAGATCAGATATTGTACCCACAGCTTGGCACATCCCAAATGTCTCCCAAACTCTTCTTGTGGGATGTGGTACTGAATTCGCAGCCAGAAACTGTATTTTTTGGAGGGTGGACCACAGAGGGGAGTCTGGCTTGTAGGCAGTGTTTGGAGGACACCTGGCCTTATGTGCTGCTGGCTTGGGCTGTGCCCTGGGCATCTCCTTGACCCGGCTGTGCCTTTACATGCCACTGTCTCCAGACAGGATTCTTCGACAGTGTTTCCACGGGGAACACGATCCTGGGGGATTTCAGCTTCCAACGTGTGTGTAGTGTGAAGGGTACGTGGCTGGACCAGGCCTGAAACCCGAGATGATGCTGGAGAGAGATGCTAAGCTCTAAGTGTAACTGTGTGGGTGGTTCTTCTTACAAAACCAATATAGAATTATTGTAGAGGGTTGTTCTTATTGCAAAAACAATCCAGATTCATCGTGGAACACAAGCAACACAAACAACAAAACACCCCACAGAAATCAACCCAAATGTGAACCAAGACATATATTACAGTGCTTAACAATACTAAAATAATAGGATTAATGTTTATTGAGCCCTTGCTAGATGCTTTACATGTTTTATTTCATTTCACTCATTCAGAAAACCGTATTCATGAGAGATTTGAATTCAGGACCTTGAACTCACGAACACATGGTCAGAAGCGCCCAAAGGATGTGGTCCCCCATTGATTCTTCCGTCTGCCCTCCGTCTACTTTTCCATTCCTTCTCCTCTCCATCCTTATATCTACCCATCTATTCTTTTCTGTCCACCGATCGATCCATCCAGCCATCCTCCCATACATCCTTCCATCCTTCCATGCACCCACCCGTTAATTTACCCACCTGTCTGTCCATCAGTGTATACATCATGCATCCATATATCCAAACATCTACTCTTTTATCCTCTGCCCATTCACCCATCCATCCACGTACCCGTGTATGCATCCATCCATTCACCCACCTATTTACTCCTCACCCATCCAACCATCCATCCATCCATCCCATGCAGCTATTTACTGAGCACCGCTGTCTTCCAGGCAACCCTGTATTAAGGATACAACAGGATTCAGTGCCTTTATGGGCCAGACATTCTAGTGCGGAGAAGCAGGTACATGGTCCCATTAATAAGACAGACAGTTTTATTTATTTTTTCTTTTACTTATTTATTGTGGAGAGGGGTGTGGTGGAGAAACAGAGGGAGAGGAAAAGAGTGAATCTTAAGCAGTTCCATGCCCAGCACAAGCCCGACTCAGGGCTCATCTCACGACTCTGAGATCATGACCTGAGGCGAAATCAAGACTCAGAGGCTTAACCGATTGAGCCACCCAGGCGCCCCAACAGACAGTTTTATTTATTTTTTAAAATTTTTTATTATGTTATGTTAGTCACCATACCGTACATCCTTAGTTTTTGATATAGTGTTCCATGATTCATTGATTGTGTATAACACCCAGTGCTCCATGCAATATGTGCCCTTCTTAATACCCATCACTGGCCTATCCCAATCCCCCATGCTGCTCCCCTCTGAAGCCCTCAGTTTCTTTCCCAGAGTCCACAGTCTCTCGTGGTTCATTCCCCCTTCTGTTTACCCCCCCCCCTTCATTCTTCCCTCCCTTCTCCTACTGATCTCCCTGCTATTTCTTAGGTTCCATAAGTGAGTGAAACCATATGATAATTGTCTTTCTCTGCTTGACTTATTTCACTTAGCATAATCTCCTTCAGTCCCGTCCATGTTGCTGCAAATGTGGTGTAATTGTTCTTTTGGATGGCTGAGAAATATTCCATTGTATCTATGAACCACATCTTCTTAATCCAGTCATCTGTTGAAGATCATCTCGGTTCTTTTCACAATTTAGCTATCGTGGACAATGCTGCTATGAACACTGGGGTGCGTAAGGCCCTTCTCTTCACTACGCCTGTCTCTTTGGGGTAAATACCCAGTAGTGTAATTGCTGGATCATAGGGTAGCTCTATTTTTAACTTTTTAAGAGACCGCCACCCTGTTTTCCAGAGTGGCTGTACCAACTTGCATTCCCACCAACAATGTAGGAGGGATCCCCTTTCTCCACATCCTCTCCAACATTTGTTGTTTCCAGCCTTGTCCATTTTTGCCATTCTAACTGACGTAAGGTGGTATCTCCATGTATTTCCCTGATGGCTAATGATTTTGAACATGTTTTCATGTGTCTGTTAGCCATTTGTATGTCTTCATTGGAAAAGTGTCTGTTCATATCTTCTGCCCATTTGTCGATTTATTTGTTTCTTGTGTATTGAGTTTGAGAAGTTCTTTGTAGATCTTGGATACCAGTCTTTTATCTGTAGTGTCATTTGCAAATATCTTCTCCCATTTCGTGGGCTGCCTCTTAGTTTTTGGGACTGTTTCCTTGGCTGTGCAGAAGCTTTTTATCTTGATGAAGTCCCAGAAGTTCATTTTTTCTTTTGTTTCTCTTGCCTTTGGAGATGACCTCCACAAGACTTCTAATGGGTTCTTTATTCTCTGCTGCAGCAGATCTGACATTTTTACTTCATTTAGTGGGGCCATTGCTACCCAAGCTTCTAAGAACTATCCTACAAAGTTCCTTGCTCGATGTTTAATTCTGTGTAACAGGAAAGTTTTCTCATCGTACTGAACTCTCTCACTGCCAGCTTCATGCTCTACCATTCTTGATCCAGCACCCCCAGTATCCAGTCCCATATATGCTCTCCTGGCTCTTGCTTGTACAAGTTGTCCATGTCCTCCGGCAACCTCAGCTCATGGTCCTTGAACTTAGTGGTTTCAGACAACAACTCTTTTATTATATCTCATGTTTTCTGGGTTAGGAATACAGATAGGGCTCAGCCAGGTGGCTCATTAATTCTATAGGTTCCAGAGGTATGTAGCTAGATAGTGGGTTGGTCTTGAGGATCTGAGACAGCTTCAGTCATGTGCCTGATGTCTTAACAGTGATGGCTGTGGGCCTACAGTGGCCTCCCCAGCATGGTGTCACTGGGTAGCAGACTTCTTACGTGTATCCCAGGCAGCGTGTTACAAGAGAGCAGAAGCTACAAGGCTTCTTCTGGCTTAGCCTCAGACGTCTATGATTGTGTCTCTTTTTCTACAGCCTATTGATCAAGTGAGTCACTGAGGCCAGCTCAGATTCAAGGAGAAGAGATAAGGCATCATTTTGTAATGGGAAGAATAGCAAAGCGTTTGCTGCCATCGTTAAGCTACCATACTTCATCAGCAGAGCAGCATAGCACTTGTTATGTTGTGACTTGATACTTTATTGCTGACCTGTTGGTTGGGTGACATCTGGGGATAAATTTTGTGGGTGGTACATATTGTCTCATAAGCCAGAGGCCCCAGCATCAATTTTAAGCAATTGGGAGCATAGTCATCAATAGGGAGAAGCGATCAGTTCTGCATGCCCCAGGGGCTCAGGGAAACATGAGGATTCAAAGTTCTCCAAGATGATTCCATCTCAATCTCAGGATCCCCCTTTCCATTTAGGGCCTTGACTTTGATATTTCAGAGCCAGGGCTGAGCATTCAGTCTTTGCTTATTTTAAATGAAGTCCTGCACCTGATCTTTCGCCTGTCCTGCCCTCTGTCTGGAGGACATGGAAGTCTTTCTGTGTTGCTATAGCGGCCCAGGAGCTTTCAGATTTTACTTTAGATAGAAGGTCAATTTAAAGCAAGCTTTATTGTCTTTCTGCAGTGCATTGGTGGCTCCCTCATTCCACAGAGCATCAGAACTGATTTCATTGGAACCTCTGGAATTCATGTGAATTAGCACCTCCATCGGCCTCCCCTTCACAGGGGTGCCAGCCTACATCACCTCCAGTGGAACCTCTGGCAGGTGCCCAGCTACAACTGGATGGGGTCAGCAGGGTTCCACTGGGGCCTCAGTGCCAACCAGACAGCAGATGAGTGAGTGCCAGTGACCTGCCAGGATTATTCCTGGCTCCAGAGCTCCAGTTGCCTTAGTTTGAGCTCTCCTGGGAAAGGACTCTGAGGCACATATTCATATGCAGGATTTTGTCTTATTTTTTTAGAGGATGGGCAGTTCTCTCTGGAACAATACCTGTTAGGGGTGAGGGAAGCAGGTTTGGGCAAAAGGAGAAGTTGAACTGTCCTCAGCCAACCCTTCAGGGAGCTCTGGAATGGCCATGTTCCAGATTGAGTAATGATGAGCCCTGGGCCTTTGTGCCCCTGTAAGCAGGGTGTCCCCGGCAAGGAGTCATGACCTTGGGCAAGGCAGCTCCCTTTAGCCAAAGGCAATTGCTGGGGAGGACTTGGCTATGGTCCAGCAAGAAACCAACAACATCCTGGCAGCAGGAGAAAGATTGTCTCATCCCTGAAGAGAAAGCTGGTTGGTGTCCAACAGGATTTACTGCCCATCCTTCAGTTGGGTTAGTGGTATACATACTCGTGACAAGAATAAGCAGTCAACTGGGACAACGCACAGACCACGATCTGGGAAGTCTGAGATCGCAGCTCTAAAGCAGACTTATTTCTGACAGTGACCACGGGACAGGCAATGGCAACATGACCACATAGTCAGTGCTAAGGATTTATTGAACGGGAATTTTTGAATGACTACAAGGCTGGAATAATAGGTAATCAGGACTCAGGGAGCAGTCTGGCTTGATTGGCTTGGTCAAATTCTTCTCTCAAGTCTAAGCTGGGCTCACTCCTTTTGGAGCCTCTAATTTAAGTGAAGGTCAGGAGTTATAACAAGTCCTTCCTGAGAGGAGGACCTGGGGTGGACATCTTCTGTGTTACAGTACGTCACCTCAGGTATGTGATGAAAAAATGATCACTTGGTGGCTAATTTGAAAAAGCAACACTTTCTATTTGTGTTTCTATGGGATAATATGGTTAAAGTTCTAAATAATCCATTAAAATAGAATTTTTGGAATCATCTTGTTTATATTAAGTTGGAAACTGCTTGTGCTCTAGTTGAGGTAGGGAAGTAGAGTAATTCCAGAAAGATCTCCATCAGCAAGGACTGGAGTAGTAAGTGGCTCAGCCAAATATCCACAGCAAATACAACTAGGACAGAAAATTAAAGGTCATATGTTGGAAAACATGTTTATTTGCTCCCTTGTCAGAATTGATATTTGGAGAAAGTCCCAGTAGATCAAGTACTAAAAACAGTGACAGAGATTTGGGCAAAAGCCCCACAGCAGGCTAGATAGGAAGGTTGTCAATTGAGGGATATTGATACAATGACAAACACAATTTAATGATGGGGCTCTGAACCTGGGTGCAGAGTGAGTTGACATTTCTTCGCTCGGGTTGCAGAGGCACATGAGGGATGCCTCCTTGACCAGCCCCACATCTCTCATAGACAGCTGTGGCTGTTTCTTCCTATCGTTTTCGGTAAGACAATCTTAATGTGTAAAAGAAATCTCTTGAAAATGCTATTTTCTCCTGAATCCTGTCATTTATTTCATTTGATTTGTTTAAAAAATTGGTTAAAAAATATCACCAAAGTTCACAGGGCATTTTAAAAATCATCCTGGATTTTAAAGCACCAGATTGTTTTTTATAAGAGCATTTAAATATGAAGAAATGTTCAGCCCTGTTCGGAATGCCAAAACCCAAACATTCCAAAGGTGTTTCGGCTTCAGATGAATAAATATATTTTTTGAATTGGTCTCTTTGTACCTGGTCTCAGACTGAGAATAAATTGCCAAGTCTAGAAAGCAGAAAAAATAGTAACTTTTCTGTAAGATTTTTGGGTAAGTTGAAAAGAGTCATAAAAATATAGTGATTGAGCCCAGGAAGCAAATTTCCTAGAAACATTTATAACCCAGCGTTGTTATAACTCCCAGGGCATGGCAGAGCGTAGAGCACCGCACAAGGCTGTGGTGGGCACCCCACCCAGCCCTGGGGAGACTATCAAGGCTTCTGGGGGGAGGCGATGGGTCTGTTTAATTGTTTTGCTGGGGTTTATAAAGGACTCTGTCCTCTTCCCATAGTAGATAACACAAATTAGGACATAAAGTATTTTGGATCATCCAAATCAGTCTTCTAGGGAGTCTAGCTAGCAGTCCAAGACGCGCATTTCTATGATTTGTCGCAGTTTCGGCCAACAGTTGCATTGGAACGAGTGCTGGAAGTCGTCGAATGATCTGATCAAAGATGACACGTGGGCTTTGCCACTTCACTGCCTGCATGCACTTCAGCAGCTCATGAACTTTCTGAGCTTCAGTTTAATCACTTGGTGAACGGAGAGGGTTCCTGTCCCAAAGAGCTGCTGTGTCCATCTGTGATGACACAGGGAAACTTGTACAGTGTCCCTGCCGGGCATACTGATTGGTGCCCCCAAATGTTAGTCTACCCTGAACTGATTCAATAAGATAGTGCCTGCTTAGCATATAGCAGAATGCACATAATGCTTGGAATTTAGTGAGGAATCAATATTTTCTTCTGACAATTAAGCAAATTTTTCTCTTTGGTCTGTGTGTTAGGTATACGGTGCAGTTATAAAAGAGGTCAAGAACACCATCTCCTTATTTTTCACGTATTAGCAATTTTGTTTCATGAGCTCTACACTTTGCTCATACAAAAACATTTTTTTGAACAAATATTCATCACACAGCAGTTATGTATAGACTTTGGGCTAGATAGCCTACAACGGTGAGTAAGACGGACGTGGTCGCTCCTCACAGGACCTCCAGTCGAATGGAGGGGAAACACATCAGCTGAATAGTCAGCCGGATCAGTTTTTTGGTTTGCATTTACCAGCTGTGACAATCCCATGGAGGAGAAGTAGCCGGGGCTGTAAGCGTCTGAGGGTCTCAAGGGAAGGGAATTTTCGGGAATAATTCTCACGCTGGGGTCTGATGGATGAGTAGCAGCTGACAAGAGAAATGGAGTGGTAAGAGGAAGGACTTAGAGAGGAAGGGAAAGAGGGCATGAGGCATTGACAGGGTGTGTGGGTTGGAAGCAAGAAGAGAATGAATCACATGAAGCCATGCAAAGCATCCGGGTCACTTGAGGATTTCACCTTAAAAGCAAAGGGCTGCAGGTGAAGGCAGCAGGAGAACATGCTGGTTTAGCATCAACAGGTTTTGGGAGGCAGGTTTTGGGCAGACTTAGGGGGTGTTTCAGTTGGCCAATTGTCTCATAATTGAAGCTTGGCCTAGGGAGGTGGCTATAGAGAGGTAGAGAATGAGGGATTCCTAGTATGCTTAGAATTTTAAGTTCACAGGATGTGGTGATGAGCTGACAATGTCAGGTGGGGAAAGGAGGTTTCTAGTGGAAAGATACTTTCTGGAAGGTTGATGCCACTCCCTGGCTCAGAGACACAAGTGAGCCTGTGGAGACGCATGGAGTTGGAGGTGCTTTTGGGACACCTGAATGACAGACATCGGGATTGGAACTCTGCGTGAATGTCTGACCTAGAGATGGGAATTTGGGAGTGATGGCCCCTTGTGGGGTATGGCTGAGAAGTGAGGAAGGAAGAGGAACCTGGTCAGGGATATCATGGACAACTGATCTATTGAGTTTCTTAGGATAAGAAATTCCTAAGTGACTGGACCCAGAGGTGGGCATTCTCCCCCTCGCAGTCCTCAGGGGTGGGGGTGGGGTATGTATGGGGGGCAGGCAGTGGGCATGATCCCTGCTTCTTGGAATGGAAAGCCAGAATTAGAATAAAATACACATATAAATGTGTGTCTGGTGTCTTTGTCTTGGTTGCTGGTACTGAAGTGCAGGGCATAAGGACCCCATTTCTGTGCAACTTTCTGAAGAATTGAAGGAAGGGAAGGGCACTGATTTCAACCTGTCATCGGTTTCTTTTCCAGAAGCCCTCTTGATTAAATTGCCAGTACAGGTGCACGGTTACAGACACAGGCATGCAACTCGAAGGCACCCACTTTAGTGTATCTATTTGGAAAGGTAGTTCAGGGAAATGAAGGAAAATGGCTCTAATTATTTTCCTGTTAGGGGACAAAAATATGAGAATGCCACCCTCTTGCTTAGGAGTCTCCTCATTTACTTAAGGAAAACAGAGCAAACGTTCTCACTCAGGACGTGTTGCTTCCTGCGTATAGCGATTGCTAGAAATGCCAGGAACCTCAAAATGTCTGTTGGAAAAGAGATGGAGGTCCAGTGTGGTGACTGGGAATAGAGCAGTAGGCAGTCATGTGGGCTCATCCTGAACTTACCTCAAGGGATGTCTTTTGATTTTTTGTTTTTAAAGGAAATCACTTAAAGAGAAAAAATAACAATAATAACAGGAAGAAAATAATTTATGATAATAAGAAGTATTAGAGGAATACTAATTGGCATATACACATATATAAAAGTACCACACTGCAGTATTTGTGACTGAAAAATTACGCGAGAGGCAGCGTTAAATGGTGTGAAAATGTGGGAAACCTCATGTTTAGCGTATAGACAACAGGAAGAAGAGAGGGTTGCTCAGAGCAGCTATAGAGCCGTGGGGAACTACTGAAATTAGGATTTTCCCAATAACATTAGCTTTCTGCTGAAGACTTCCAATGGCATCTTAGAGTTACTCTGTCACCAGTGAACCCTCCAGAAACAACAGATAAGGAAGACATGATTTTTGACCTCAAGTTCTGAAGGGAAAGGTATGTAGATAAACAGGAAGATAAAGACAGCTTCTCGTCTAATATGTGTTTTTATTTCCTGGATTTGTACAGTTTAAAATGTTTTCTCCTATTCTTTTTCTCTTTTCTCTCTTATCCTGTGGAATTTGAGGATGCAAATTGCCAACAGTTTTAAATAAATAGGGGTTTTAGAATTTTCGAATCGTTTGAAAATAATTTTTTTTTTCAGGAAAAAAATGCATTGCTGCCAGGTGTTTTTTAAAGCTCTGTTTAATAAACACTATGTGAGTATTTAAACACAGGTTTAAACTTTAAATACATAACTTTAATGACGAACTGAGTACAGGAGTCTGAAAGGGAGATCTAAAGTTATTTTTATGTTTAGAAATTGAATTTACTTTTATGAAATAAAAAGAAAACACTTGTAGGGCTGTTTCATGGTAAAGTAGTTTCAGAACTGGTAGGAAGGAAATAAGGTATTTGCTAAAATGAAAGGCATTTTTTATTTCTGAAAACATGCTCTGTAGCTACTGAGATTTGATGTGCTTTTGGACCCCTTGAAAACTGGTTTTATCATTTCCATAAGCAGTGACCCCTTTCTAATCTTCAAATTAAGTGTTATTTAAGCTATTCAGTTGGCCAATGACCAGATTACTTGCCCAGTCCAGCTTCCACAAGGAGTGGGGAACGGTCTATGGTTTTTTGTTTTTGTTTTTTTTCACATCTTGCCTGCGGATTTGTACTTTCATTGAGCTCCTTATTTACAAATTTTCAGTAATAAGTGCGCCGTTTTCAGTAGCACGGTTTTGGAGGAGAGTGATTTGAGGCTTTCATATTAATGGGGTATAGAATTTCCTCCCCATGTTAAGGACTGACGAGCTTTCATAAACTACCCCTAGAGGGCGCTCATCGGCCAGCAGCGGGAGCAAGAAGCCCCCAGTCTCTTGCAACAGGACCAGACTAGTGGTCTCCAGGGGCAGAGCACAACAGGCCCATGAAATGGTTGAAATAGACGCCCTTTACAGTTTTTCTGCATTCTCTCACCTAGTGGTCTCTCAGGTATTAACAATAATAGTTTTTAACAGTGGCAGAGTTCAGTTATTTGATCCTTTGTATTGGCGCTTGCAATCTTTACAATTATGAATTGGGAAGTATTAATTGGGAAAATGAAGGCAAATTACATCTAAATATTCTGTTGGTTTTTAGACATTACGTTTCTGGATTTTCTTCATGTTTGGGTTTTACAGAATCGTTTTTGAATCAGTGTGATTTAATGGGAAGTCTACTTAATACGTAGATGACCCTGGGCAAATTTAATAAGATTTTGTTTTCTCATCTGTAAAACGGGCGCCTGGAGCCCATTTCACAAGGGTTCTGTGATACTTGAGTGAGGGTGTTTGTGAAGGAATCTGGCCGATAAGAATTGCTAAAGAATATATTAAGTCAGAATTAAACACTTTAATATTTTAATACTTTTTCTTCTCTTTAGGTATTTTATATTATGTATGTCTTGTTTAATCATTTATGTAAAAAAAACTTCTAAGCAGAAAAAATTTCTCTCTCTGAAAAGTTTTACAGTTTTCTGCTCATTAAGAAGAAAGACATTCTTTTTGAATCTTCTGTGTCCAATGAAATTAAATGTAAGACAGAAAGCAGAAGGTATTTTCTGACATAGGGTGTTTGTAGCTTCGGTTCTAAGGTCAGTAATTTATTGAAGGCTTTTAACTCGCACCACTATATACACACCTGTCCAGTGGATCAGCTTCACCAGTTCAAGGAAAAAACTCTACTGTATTAATTGTGATCATTTTAAATATTAAGCACACTCTTTTATTAACAAGAAAGTAAAGACTTTGGGGGCACCTGGGTGGCTCAGTCATTAAGTGTCTGCCTTCGGCTCAGGTCATGATCCCAGAGTTCTGGGATCAAGCCCCAGGTCGGGCTCCCTGCTCAGCGGGAAGCCTGCTTCTCCCTCTCCCACTCCCCCTGCTTGTGTTTCCTCTCTCACCGCCAAATAAATAAATAAAAATCTTAAAATAAATAAATAAATAAAAGCTTTGTAAATTTTATGTTACTCTTTGCTCCTATTTTGATTTTGGTAGGAAATCAAGTGTTCATCCGTAGCTTTTTTTTATTTTATTTTAAAGAGTTTAATTAATTTATTTGAGAGAGAGCAAGTGAGAGAGAAAGCACAACGGGGGAAGGGGCAGAGGCAGGGAGAGAAGCAGACTCTCCGCTGAGCCGGGCAGATGTGGGGCTTGATCCAAGGGTCCTGGGATCATGACCCAAGCCAAAGACGGTTGCTTAGCCACCTGAGCCACCCAGGCGCCCCTCATCTGTAGCTATTACATGCAGGAGAAAGATGCTGTCAGACACCTAGGACTGATCTCAAAATTGACTCTGGAAAAGTTGAGCTCCTTTTATGAGAGTGTAAACTAAACCCACCTCTCTGTTAGGCTTTGATGATTTGATTGATGATTAATTAGGAGATTTATATCTTGCTGAGGGAATAAAACCTAAAGTTGCCAGATCTCAGTGTGCTCACCCTGTGAAGTCACAGTAATGCAGGTGCTCCTTTTCATACTCAAAGATCGGGAGAAGTCATGTCAGTGGCCGGCAGAATGGAACAGGGCCCAGTGGAACCTCTTCCTGGTTTCTGTGTCCCTTCCCGTGAGGTGGTTACACTCTTTAGTTCTGGGAAAAATTCCTTGCTGGGCCAGACAAACCCAGTGTTCCAGGCTGAGCCCAAGCCAAGACCAAGTCAGCTCATGGCCCGTGAAAGTTCTTTGGTGCTGGCCAGAACAGTGGCTTGTTCTTCTCCAAACTTCTCATTTCAAATGACTGACTCTCTCCAGCCTCCCAGCCAGGTACAACCATCCTTGTCCACTGGTGAATCTGACCCCCCCAATCCTGCATGACTAAAATAAATTAAGAGCTCATTTCTTCGTCTTTCTCATTGCAGTGAGGGCACCCCATAACTCTACAGTATCTGTTCGTGTAAGCCCGGCCATGTGAGTCAGTCCCCCTAGGGACCCCCACATTTACAGCACCAAAAGCCTAGAGCACCTGTGCTGTATTCTCATTTTACATCAAACCACGGGGTTTGAGCTGGTCTCCAACAGCCAAGTACAGTCCTGACCATGTGGTGGACGGGTCAGAGGGAACCAGCCAACTTCTTCTAAGTGACGGCAGCACAGTTTAGACTTTTTCCCAATATGCTGTTCCTGGACTCTTTTGTTCCCCAGATGGAGGGCCACCTCCATTCTATGAAAGTGGAGGTAGAAGTTGTGACGGGTAGGATGGGATTTGATGAAGTAGGAACTTACCAGTCCTGCTACCAGCCTCTAAGCCAGAGGTCGGCAGACTTTTTCTGGAAAGGGACTAATAAAAACGATCTTAATCTTGGCAGGCCATATGGTCCTGTCACAGTTCAGCTTGGTCATTGTATTGTGAAAGCAGCCACGGACAACATGTAAACGAACGGCAGTGTCTGTGTTCCCAGTGAAAGTGTATTTATGCAGATAGGTGGTGGGCGCTGTGGGCTACCATTGGCTGCCCCTGCTCTAGACCATCCCACCCCCGCTGACTCCACAGAAACATGGCCAATGAAGCACCCTTCTGACTATACGGACCAAGATCCGGGAATAAAAGAGAACAGATATCTGCTTACCTTGCTCAAATCCTCATTAGGGCCAACTGCTGCCCCTGGAAGCTTCTGAAGTCTTAATAGAGGGCAGGACTGTCATATGCAGGCAGCTCTCTCACAGCGGCAGGGGAAGAACGCCACCATCCGGGATGGATTAGGAGCCCACTCCTCGCACATTTGTAGACTAACGCTTTGTCCATTTTGGTGGGCCTGTGGGCAGTGGGCTTCTTCATAGAACAGGCGTTTCCCCACAGACTATTCGCGAGAGTGACATTGTTTGTTTTCCTCCTTCCTTAGCTGCACTGCAAAATGGATGCTCAGTGGAAAATTCTCCAACTAACACTTAATCAAGTGGCCCAACAGACCACTTTTCCTCCCAGCTGGCCTCCAGCTTTGAAGATAATCACTGGCACCCAGACAGGAAGTCCCAGGGCTCAGCCGTGGGTTGGGGGATCTCCTGTAAAGCCACAGCAACAGCCCCGTCACCCTATTCTATACCTCCTGATTTGCCTTGGATGTGGCGGTCTTTAGAACACTGGGCCAAATACTGTAAACCATTGAGGGTTTGCCTTCTTGAATGCTCATGTGTGGGTACACGATAAGATCCTTGTTGCGATGTCTTTGCTGAGACCAGCATGCCCCAGGGAAGTTCAGCTTGACCGAAACCCGAGAGCATGTTAGCATTTGCCGTGGGATTGACAAGACAGAGCTGCACTTGGTGGTCTGCTGAATCATTCTACGTGTTGTCATCAAATGGATCCTTCCAGGATTGTTCAGGTGGTTGGAGGGTTGTGTTTGAGAATGGTAATTCCTGCTTCAAATCCTGAATGATAACTCGTATGTGTATACATTTCCTTCTAAGAGGGAAGATCTGCCCTGTAGACGTTACTTCTATACTCTTCATTTTCCTTCTGTCAAACTCTAAATAATGTGGCCTACAAAACTGAAAAAGCAGCAAAAATAAAATGTCTTTTGGTAATGATTTCAATATTACTGTTTCCCCCTTTTTTTGTTGTTTTTGATAAATTGCAGTTTCTGTGCGTGACCACTAATGTAAGACAGTGGTCTTTTCTTCTATATTAAAATAAGAGAACTTGTTTCTTTTCAATCCTTCTACTCACTTAACCCAAATTTGCTCTTTCATGCCTCTCTCATCACATTTCTTTCATCCATTTCTAGAGCTTTCTGATCTAACCTGCTACTCGACTTACCGATCTTCAACATTTGTGATGAAGTGGAGAGGGAAGGTTACCAGCCTACTGCTTCAAGCCCAAACTCCTTTGCTGGCGTCTCGCCCCCAACCGCTTCCTTCCCTTTCTCTGCCTCCACCCCTTGCCTTCAAATAGGTAAAAAAATAAGTCTCCTGCTCCCACCCCATACTCCTGGCACTGCTCCTCTGAAGCAACCATGATTAATAGTTTGCTTGGGGTTTTTCAGAAATTCCTCTGTACGTGCAAACATACAGGCCCCTTTCCTTGTTAAAGAAGTGGTATGTGGTGTCCAGTCAACGTTTTGTATTTTGTGCTCTTCATTCACTCCTACCTCTTGAAGATTGTTCTACATCAGCACATGTGGGTTGACCCCAAACCTTTTCATGCCTCATGGGTAGTTTCCAGAGTCTTCCATGCTCAGCTCCACCTTTTCCCAGTAACCATGAATCGTCATTGGTCTCCAGTATCCTCGGGTGGTGTCAGGATTGCTTTCTCCCATCCCTCAAGAGGTGTGTCCCTCTCTGCCCTGATGCCACAAGTTTCCTTCCTGTGTGCTTGATGTTTTAATATGGCACATCCTTCAGGGCCCAGCTCATCCTGTGCTTTACTAACATTTCTCGAGATTGTGCTAGTCAGGTTAGCACTTAGTTGTTCCCTTTGTGTCATCTTCTTTCCCTCTGACGGAGCCGAGGGTCCCTCTGGGCAGCCCCTCTGACCTTCCTGTTCCTCCAAAGTGCCTAGCACAGTGCCAAGAACTAACTTCATTGGATTCTTCCTCAAAAGATCACATGGTCACATCCATCGCTTTCCCTTTCCTATTGTGAGCACTTATAGGGAAGGGGAATTCTGGTCTGCTTTTGAGATTGTTCACATCCCATATTGAGTCATTCTGATGCTCCCCCCAAACAGTAAAGGCCAGGGCTAAGTGTTTTTTTTTTTTTAATTTTTTTAAAGTCTTTATTTATTTATTTGAGAGAGAGAGCACAAGTGGGAGAAGAGACGGAGAGGGAGAAGTAGATTCCCCGCTGAGGAGGGAGCCCCATGTGGCGTTCCATCCTAGGACCCTAGGATCATGACCTGAGCTGAAGGCAGTCGCTTAGCCGATGAACCACCCAGGCACCCCCAGGGCTGAGTTTTATAGTTTTATGGACCTCTATTTATTGTCATTCTATTTTTTAATGGTTTTTTATTATGTTAGTCACCATACAGTACATCCCCGGTTTCCGATGTAAAGTTCGATGATTCATTAGTTGCGTATAACACCCAGTGCACCATGCAATATGTGCCCTCCTTACTACCCATCACCAGCCTGTCCCATTCTCCCACCCCCCTCCCCTCTGAAGCCCTCAGTTTGTTTCTCAGAGTCCATAGTCTCTCATGTTTCATTCCCCCTTCTGATTACCCCCCTTTCTTTATCCCTTTCTTCCCCTACTGATCATTCTAGTTCTTATGTTCCATAGATGAGAGAAATCATATGATAGTTGTCTTTCTCTGCTTGACTTATTTCACTTAGCATTATCTCCTCCAGTGCCGTCCATGTTGCAGCAAATGTTGAGAACTCGTTCCTTCTGATAGCTGAGTAATAGTCCATTGTATATATGGACCACAACTTCTGAATCCAGTCATCTGTTGAAGGGCATCTCGGTTCCTTCCACGATTTAGCTATTGTGGACAATGCTGCTATGAACATTGGGGTGCATATGGCCCTTCTCTTTACTACGTCTGTATCTTTGGGGTAAATACCCAGTAGTGCAATGGCTGGACCATAGGGTAGCTCAATTTTTAACTTTTTAAGGGACCTCCACACTGTTTTCCAGAGTGGCTGTACCAACTTGCATTCCCACCAACAATGTAGGGGGATCCCCTTTCTCCACATCCTCTCCAGCAGTTGTTGTTTCTTGCCTTGTCAATTTTTGCCATTCTAACTGGAATAAGGTGGTATCTTAGTGTGGTCTTGATTTGAATTTCCCTGATGGCTAATGATTTTGAACATTTTTTCATGTGTCTGTTAGCCATTTGTATGTCTTCATTGGAAAAGTGTTCATATCTTCTGCCCATTTTATGATTTGTTGATTTGTTTCAGCCCCAGGGCACGAGTGATGCAGCACCTGCGTGCAGCCCAGAAGCCCTGCTTTGTGCAGCCCGTGAGCAGAAAGGTCTATTTCTCCGTGAGAGACAGCTGTAAGACTTACTGGAGCTCCTCCTCCTCCCCTGGAGCCGGAGCTCCCACTCCTCCAGCTCTTTGGCAGACAGCTCCATGGCCAGCTGCGAGTCACTATCAAAACGGCTCCTCTCACTCGAGGCTCCAGGGCACAGGCCTTCTGAGCTGGTGAGCAGGATCTCCTGGATGGCCCTGTGGGGAAAAAGAGGTGGAAAAAAGCAGCCCATTACCAGCAGCATCAGGGCCACAGCAGCACCTGCATTTAGCTGTCCCCTGAGAGCACACCATGCAGGGCACTTTATATGCGCCTCACGGCCACGTTGCCATTCAGTCCCCTGTGGCTCTGGAGGTGTGAGTGCCATGTATAGGTGAGAAATCCGAGGCTCAGGGAGGTGAACAAACCCGCTCAGGGTCTCCTCCCAGCTCCTCCTCCACTGTCTTCCCATTGATGTGTCCTAGGGCTCAGCCCAGGAAACAGGAGCTCTTTAAGGCCTGGCATCTGTCTTGTCCACCTCTGGTCGATCGGCACCCTACACAGGACCTGGTCTTCTGCACGTGATGGAGCCCGCGTGAGAGAAGAAACAAACCCCAAATACATCCTGAGAGGCCCCGCTGCTGCTCCCCCCATCCAGGTGGCAGTCGTGCTCCTCTTAGGAAGGTGCCTCTTACAACACTGGGTCCACCCTCTGCTGAGGCCAATGTGCGTGATGTGATCTATTGCTAAGATTTTGTGTGGTTTTGTTTTGTTTTTTGGGGTTTTGTTGTTGTTGTTATTGTTGTTGCTGCTGCTGCTTAAAAATGGCCTCAAAATCCACTTAGGAGAGTCTACAGCCACACAAAGGGAACTGCACTTGAGTGTCAGACTGTATGAGCCACTGCAAGTTTCAGAACAGCCGGATTAAATGTTGTGACCAATTGAGAAACACTGGTGTCTGTTATGAGTTGTACTCAGTGTGACCACAATACCGCCACTGTCTAGAAAACACACTCCAATCCTTAGATTTCAAATGGTGCTGGGCCCCATGAGAGGCAGGAAACCAGGAGTACAGTAGAGCAGATCACCAGAACTAGAAGCTGGTTCTTTGAAAGAATCAATAAAACTGACAAACCACTGGCAAACTTCTCCAGAAGAATAGAGAAAGGACCCAAATTAATAAAATTATCAATGAAAAAGGAGAGGTCACAACACCAAGGAAATTGGAAGGATTATTAGAAACTTTTACCAACAGCTATACGCCAATAAATTAAGCAATCTGGAAGAGATGGAGGCCTTCCTGGAAACCTATAAACTACCAAGAATGAAACAGGAAAAAATTGATTTCTTAAACAGGCCAATTAGTTATGAAGAGATTGAGTCAGTGATAAACAACCTTCCAAATAACAAAACTCCAGGCCCGGATGGTTTTCCTGGGGAATTCTACCAAACATTCAAAGAAGAAATAATACCTATTCTCCTAAAGCTATTACAAAAAATAGAAACAGAAGGTCAGCTACCAAACTCATTCTATGAGGCCAATATTACCTTGATCCCCAAACCAGGCAAAGACCCCATCAAAAAGGAGAATTACAGACCGATTTCCCTAATGAATATGGATGCCAAAATCCTCAACAAGATCCTGGCTAATAGGATCCAAAAGTACATTAAAAGGATTATCCATCCAACATAATAAAAAAATATTATAAAAAAATAAGTGTTCTGTAAGTGTTCAAGCAGCTGCTGCCTCTAGAGAGGGGGCTTCGACGGCCACAGAGCAGGGAGGGTAGAGGTGTACTTCTCATCCTTTACGCGGGAGGATGCATTACCACTCCTCAGGAATGCCAGTTCCCTCCTGGTTCCGGTGAGGACGCAGGACCAGAGACTGGCTTCGGGGGGTTGCTGGGGAAGCAAGCCGGCAAACCAACATTCTGGCCTTGGCCTCCCTTCCCTGTGGATGCCCTTCTCTGCCTGTGGAGCCTGTTTCTGCCAGGATAGAAGGGACCAGATTCTGATGCAGATGACAAGATAACATCACGCCTTTATCGCCCCCACCCCCCAGCAGACCCACATGGACACACACAAAGGCGCTTGGCTGTCTTCCCTGGGAACCCTGCCTGGGGAGCCTTCCTGCTCTCCCACATCTTCTCAGGGGCACGCACCCATCCCTGGAGGAGAGGCATCATTTACTGGAGGGACTTAATTCAAAGAGGCTCTGAACAGGATAGAGGGTCAACCCCGGCCAGAGTGGTCTTGGTTTCAGACTCTGAGGGAGGGAGGCTGACTTCTGGGGGTGCAGGGACAGCTGCATGTTCTGGGCAATGGTGGGGCTCAGCTCTGCTCTCTGGAGGGCCAAGGTCAGTTTGGCTCTGCCTTGGCCGTGCCCTACACGCTGGAAACTCAGTCCTGCACCATCCGTCTTGTCCCACGGGCCTCCTCAGACACCCCTTCCCTACCCCTGCTCCCACTGAACCCAAAAGGCATACTGAGTTGGCCCTTGCATGGCTGCCCACTGTAAGATCCTGAGACGGTATATCAAATGTTTGGCAAGAGTCACTGAGTGGAATGACTGAGGCTGTTCTCCCCACCCCATACCCACTTGACTGAGACTTGGCCTCTTGGTCACCTGCTCTGTGAGTCTCCTCTGCATCTGCCAGGGCACCCAGCACCGGGGACATGGCGGTATCAGCACACCTGCAGCCCCCCATCCTGCCTTCTGGGGAGCCCTCTACTGCATGTTCTCTGGCCTCCTGTTGGTCTGTCTGAAGTCCATGGTAGACCCTTACCCAGCTTTCCAGATCACACTGGATTGATGGCCTCTCAGTATCCCAACCACCATAACAAGAAAATGTTTATCAGCAAACCACCCACACATGGAAAGCCCCCCCGCCGCCCCACCCCAGCCCAGGGCCCCCCAAGCCCCGGAGTCTGTGCAGCTCAGTGGCTCTGTGGTTCTGGGGGCGGTACCATGCAAACACAAGGCAGTCAACTGTGAAGAGAAACTGCAAATCTCAAAGGAGGAAGGTAACAGGTAGGTACATCAAAAGAAAGGATTAAATATCAAAGGATTAGGACAGGCCTTTAGGAACCTGGAGAGGCCCTTGAATGTTTTAGTTTTTGTTTTTTCCAAAACAAGCCAGGTCTGCTGGAGCCTGAGCCTTGTAAGGGCAAAGGGAGTCTGCAGTGTCCTGCTCACTGGCTTGCAATTTCCTCAAAGACTCGCCAACAAAATCAGCTTGCTGTGTTTGCTTCCATGTGCTAAAAATCAGTGCTACTCCCAAACAGAACCCCAGTTGTGTTAAATGTAAGATTAAAGTATGAGCCACAGAGACAACCACAGTTTCTCTAGGGGCTTGTCCTGGCGACAGGCACCTTGTGTGTGCAGAAGGGGAATCTCCGCGTGAGGCGGAGAAGCTGGAAGGGTCCCCCGAACCTCTCTGCTGGTCCCCAGCGCACCCAAGGACTCACGTTAGGACCCATGCTCCCAGGTTATAAAAGAGGAAGACGGAAACGTGTGGAATGAGTACCCAGCGCTGCTGGGTGAGCTGAGGGCTCAGGTTTGCAGCCCGGGATCTGAGCCCCAGCATCTTGAAGCAAGAGCGACCCTCCTCTCCTAAAAGTTGGCCTGCCACCGGGCCTGGCAGGATCAGCACCCAAAAGCACAAGGTATCTTGGGGTCTGCTCCTGAGGTGGGAGACAATGGGTAAGA
Source organism: Ursus arctos (assembly GCF_023065955.2). Lineage (NCBI taxonomy): Eukaryota > Metazoa > Chordata > Mammalia > Carnivora > Ursidae > Ursus > Ursus arctos. The sequence continues at coordinate 32,120,661 of NW_026623008.1, forward strand.
ACCACCTGGAGCTTTCAGGGGATCTCAACTCAATCACTTCCCTGTGCTTCTGTCAAACGGCAAAACTGAGGAGTGGTTCGTGAATGAGAAAAACGGGGAAACCTCTCAAAACCCAGTACAAACTGAGGGCTTCAGAGGGGAGGAGGTGGGGGAATGGGGTAGGCTGGTCATGGGTAGTAAGGAGGGCATGTATTACATGGTGCACTGGGTGTTATACGCAACTAATGAATCATGGAACTTTACATCGAAAACTAGGGATGTACTGTATGGTGACTAACGTAATATAATAAAAAACTATTCTTATAAAAAAAAAAAACACCCGGTTACCCTTTGACCTTATAAATTATTCAAGTTCTAGGATGCTAATGAATCATAGGGGTTTGGAAACCAATCAAAGGAACCTCTGTTCCACTTGTGAGCCCTTGAAGTAGATCCACAGCGAGAGGCTTCGGAGTGCTCCGAGCTGTCTGCTGCTCACGGAACCCCACTGCTCAGCAGCCACTGCCCTCTCTCCCCGGGGTGACCCCTTCCTGGCTCGGGATGAAGCAGGGCCTCTCTGTGAGAGCCCATGTCTTCAGGTCCAAAGGCGGCAGTTATGGAAGATGCCCGTGTCTGCATGCCTGCCTGGGTCCCAGCTGGCTCACCGTCCTGCAGCATGGTTACCTCGTCCATCTCCGCACTGAAGTCACTGTCCCCGATGTCATTGGTGGCTTTCAGGCTCAGCTTGTAGGAAGTAAAGGGCCTCAGCCTGAAACACAGAAGAGCCACGAGGGCCTGAACCCCTCGCCTTTGTCCTGCTCGCAGCTCTGGCCACAGGGGGCGGGCAGCCAGGAGGAAGAGGCACTCAGTGACCACGGAATCTGTCCTGCCCGGGGAGGGGCCCTCAGGCAGCTGGCGCTGTCCTCACAGCCTGCCCCCAGGAACAGAGGGCTTTCTGGGTGGAGGGGAGTGGGGAACGTCCAGGCGGGCCCAGGCTGGCGGTTCTACTCGGGGCCCCTCCTGTCATTAGAGCTTCTCCTGCAAAGCAAATCACCGCTCTCTGAGGGATGCGAGAATTTCTCAGGAGGAGCTGATTACTGCAGCCCTCCCAGGATTCAGAGCCAGAAAAGAGGGCCCGCCTAACCACTTCCTTGCTCGCCCAGAAGTGCCCTTTCGTGGGGATCTCCCCTGGCCAGGCCCACCTTGCTCCAAAGACCATCTCTGCCTGCCCCTTGTTTCTGCACTTGTCCGGCCGGCAAGAGTGCCACGCCCTGGACAGGCAGTGCCCGGGTTCACTGCACAGCAGTTCTGTCTGCTGGACGTGCTGTGATTCCCATTGCAAGGATGAGAAAATCGAGGCCCAGTGCCATTAAGGCCCTTGCCCCCTACCAGAGGACTGGCCAGAGGCTTGGCCGGGGCTGGAAGAGGATCTTGTGTTGGGGCAACCTCTCCGCCGTACCTGAGACACAGGTAATGCCAGTTGTCCGTGGGGGGAAATGTCCCCACCTGCCTGCTGATGGGGATTTAAGGGGCACGAATACTCTGGGTGCGTGGCTCGTTGCCACCGCTCAGGCCTCCCTCCTTCCCTCCGTTGAGCAGGTCCGTGTTGATGGTCTCCTGTGCTGAGCTCTGTACCACACACACTCCAGACAGACTTCTAAGCAGAGGACGTTCCAGTCTTCCTTGGGTCACTGGCTGGCCTGCTCCTGTGGCTTTCCTTGCCATTACTTCTGAAGGAGCAGATGAGGAGACCCCACCCCACCCCTGCCCCGCTGGCAACAGCTCTGTTTCAGGCAAGGCTCTGCCCCTGTGTCCATCTCCCAGACCAGGAGAGCAGGAGTGGCTCTGGACTCTGCCTGCTTCCTCAGCTACCAGTGGGCAAACCCTCAGGGCCTCTATGCTGGGCCTCTGTCCTCCCTCCCAGGCCAACCTGTAGACTCGTGGGTTTCAAACCGAGCACCGTGGAACCCCCGGAGTCTCTGAGGGATCCTCTAGGAGACCAGAGGGTTCCCATGCCCCCCGAGTCAGACAACAGCAGCCCCATTTCCATCTGATTTGCAAATGGGGTCTGGGTAATCCTTTGCCTACAGGAAGGTTCCTGTGTTTTCAAAGACTGATAACTATCTTTGGACACTGGATCAGAAGAATCGTCCTCTTTGGGGTGCCTGGGTAGCGCAGTCGTTAAAGCGTCTGCCTTCGGCTCAGGGCGTGATCCCGGCGTACCGGGATCGAGTCCCACATCGGGCTCCTCCGCTGTGAGCCTGCTTCTTCCCTCCCACTCCCCCTGCTGTCTTCCCTCTAACGCTGGCTGTCTCTCTGTCACATAAATAAATAAAATCTTTAAAAAAAAAAAAAGAAGAAGAATCGTCCTCTAACTGTTTCATATGCCCTCCTGCCTAAGATGGGAGTACTGTGGTTCTCTGTCGGCCGGCACCTCAAAGGATGCTCTCGTGCCAGCTTGCCCTTCTACGGCTGGTCCGCGACCGCAGGTCTGTCTCCTGACCTCTCTGTGCCCCCATTCCACAGCTGGAGAAGGCATGCCAGGCAACCTTGCTTTGGCCCTGGCTGTCCTGGGGGTGCTTCCAAAGTTCCATCCTTAAGAATGCTCTTTGTTCCTGGTTTCTGGGGGAGCTATCCTTTATAAAGTTAAAACAAATTGTTTCCTATCTGTTTCTGGCTTCCTAGGAACTATTTTATCTAATTCTGGTGACAACTACATGGTTTTTTCCTTGGGTTCCTGCCTCAACCACCTGAGGCCCCATATTTGCATTAGCTTCTCTTTCCTAGATTAGACGGTGGCCCAGGGTGGTTGTCAGGAACATGCACTCTGAAGCCCAACAGCCTACATGCTAACCCCCACATAGCCTTGGGCAGGTCAGTGAGCCAGAAGCATCTCACCTGGGCTGACAGAAGCACTGAGATCATGAGGCGGTCATGCAGCTTCCGTTCAGAAGCAACACAGGAAAGAGACTCTAGTACCCAAGGCGTGCTCACTCATCCTGGCTGCTCTCCTTATCATCAGGACCCTCTGGCAGCAGCTCAAGTGGCCCCAGGAAGAGCCCGTGCCCTGCACACTGTCCTCTAGGCCCATCCATCCCCTCAGCAACCCCACCATGATTTGTAAGTAACCATTCCCCTCCTGGACGACTGTCTGCCTTCCCCCACAGGGACAGGGACCAAGGTGGTCTCCTTTACTGCTCTGCCCTCAGCACCAAGAACAAGGCCCCACACCTAAGAGGCTCTTGGCGAGGAAGGGAGGAAGAGAGGAAGGAAGGGGAGGGAGGGAGGAAGGAATGGGGGTAGGACTCGGGAGGGGTGAATGAGAGGACGCTCGTCACCATCAACATGGTGTCTGGCACATGTCAGCATGCCAGAAACGACCCTCGTCCTTGTATTTAGTGCTCATGTTCACCTAGCATGTTACCTTGAGGACATGTGTCAGACGTGTCATTGATCCCTCCATGTTTAGCACCTACTGTTCTCTAACGCTTTGTTTTGGAATCTGAGGCAGGGCCGCCTCCTCCATTCCCACCCCAGCACACACAGCAGGGGTGCAGTTCACACACTTCAGATAGCTGGAAGCTTCCGCCAGGGTCTGAGGTCAAGCGGAGGGTTCACGGAGAGCAGGAAGCAGAGTTCCCAGCTTTAGGCCTGTTTCCTGGGCTCGTGTCATTTACAGGACTGTTAGCTGTCTCGGGGGCCGCAGGGCACACCCAGGGGCTGAGCTGCAGGAGCACCCTCTCCTCGGGGTAGGAAGCCCACTAGGTGCCCTAAAAACAGACCAAGAGGGACCCAGCAGCAGTGAAGGGAGCTCCATGGGAGGTGACCACAGTCCCAGTGTCCCCTCTCCTGGTCCCTGACCCCTGCAAGTTCACCCAGCCCTTCCTCCTCATCCCTGCATAGCCAGTCCTTGAGACCCCTGGTCTACCTCCCAGTCCTGCACTGGCCTCCACCCACCCCCGGGCTCTTGCCATGCTCCCCCCTGAGGCAGAGCAGGACTTCAGGGCTGGTGACCTGTAAACAAAGGCACAAACCATCCTGGACCCTCTTCCTCAACCCCTCTCATTTCCCCCAGTTCTGTTCCCTGTTCACACGCCACGCCCACATCAGGGTCGGCCCAACCAGAATCCAGAGTCTGGTCCTGGCATCTAAGCCTGGGGAAGTCCTCAAACTTCTCTGAGCCTCCCTTTATTCATCTGTGAGAATGGCGGTACCGGTACCCGGCCCTCCCAGGGCTGCCATGACAGTCACAGGACATGACCCCCTCATGGAATAGGCGTATCCTACATGTGACCTCCTCTTTCTTGTCTTCCCAAAGTCCTCCTCTACCCCTGCCCACAGTGACCTCGTTGTCCCCAGATGCATCCGCCACACACAGACTCCCTTGGCCTCTCCCACTCAGCACCCTCTACCCACCAGCTTTCTGCCATCCACCCTCGAAACTGGCTGGATTTAGGTAAATGTTTGAGGTAACACCTTTTCCTAAACTCCAGCTGTCTGGGGAGGGAACAGGTCGGTGGCTCAGGATGCTCACTGTCCAAGCTCGCAGGAAGCAAGCACAGTTAGAAACCAAGCTTGTGCTTGACCTGCCTGTTCAGCTCCACAGCCAAAGTACTCGGGTGGGGGTGGCACGGAGGTGGCTTCCTGTCCCTGTCCCTGCCACGGAGCTGGAGGGAGAGTCTCATACACAGAAGGAGCTCCCTACATTCATTTGCCCGGTTTGGTTATGAAAATAAAGCCTGAGTCCTGATCATTTTAGAGGCTACCTACCGCTGCCTTTATGCCTCATCTATTCAGAACTCGTGATTAGCACCACAAAGATCAAAGAATATTGAACCCATGCAGGATATCCCTGGCCATTTAAATTAACCTGACCTTTCACGTGGCTTTATTTTTTAAAATGGCATGGAAGAAGAAAAGAAAGAACCCCGTGGAGATGGGGCCAGCATCCTGACTTGAACTGAATCCCTCTAGTTTCACACAGTAATCCCCTTCCGGCCCTCCTGGTTGGGTCCATCGCATCGCCCTGGGGACACGCAGAGGAACAGCAGGACCTGTTATCGGTGGATACACAGCTGTCAGCTGAGCTCACACTGCTGCTGTCTCATCCTAGTAACACCCAGAATGCCTGTGTGGCTCTGGGCCCACGGGCCTTCTCCTCCTCTATGGTACTGCATGTCTGCGGGATGCAGCCCCGATATGTCCCTCAACCCAGAACCTCCCTCCTGCTCCAGACCCACACCCTCTAAATGTGGGGACGGCCACTTGATGTAGATGGCGAAACTTTTTGCTTTGAACTTTGATTTAAACTTTTATGTTTTCTGGTCATTGGCAGATTTTAAGCAATCGGCAAACGTCAAATGTAACAAGAACGCTGAGAAAGAGGAGGTTAAAGTTGCTCTGAGGCTGTTGAACAGGAGGGAGGCCACACCACGGCCACGTGCAAAGCGCTGCTTTCCTAGAAACTCGGCCCACGGCGTGTGTCTGCTGACGAGTGGAAGAGACCCTGGAGGGGATGGACCACAGCATCTCCCACACCAAATCAAACTGTCTGCCGGGAAACATGGCCCCTCCTTTCCAACGTGACGTCCCCTGCTCACCATTGTCTGTTTGATCTCAGGAAGCTCCGGGACAGAAAGGCCATTGGAGTTCCTTTTTCTCCTGTCTTTCACATGGCTACCCAAAGAGGTGACTCCCTGTGATGCCCAGTGCTGACCACACCCACGTGGGCATCACGTGGCACCCCAGTCACATGCTTACACCTTGAACCCAGGAGAGGGAGCTCCTTTTCTCTCTAAACTTTGCTGTTGCCCCATGTCAGAGGCAGAGACAGAGCCACATGCCAGCCCCCACTCCTCCCCCACAGCTTGAACTGCGCTGGGGGAGAGGGTGCCTGAGGATCAAGGCCGGTGCAGGAGCTCCCCCACCCCGGCTGCTCCTTTCCCTTGGCTGAGGTTCAGCAGCATGCAGAAGCTGAGCTGGGGAGCCTTGCAAAGGAGGTGCACCCATGGGAGGTGCTGGGGCTTCAGGCGAATATGACCTTTGCGATCCTCAGCTCTCCTCTGTAGAATGGGGACGATGATTCTCCCTCGCTGGGCTAACATGTGGGCTCGATGAGAAATGTGAGATTTTACAGCACAGTGCTCAGAATAGGGGGGGAGGATCAGTACATGGTGTTCTATCTGAAAGGTGAGAGGAACATTGGCCAGCCTGGGAATGGGGTATAGACCTCCTCCATCATCCCAATGAGAGGTGCTGGCCAGGGTCCTGGAACCCTCAGCAGGTGGGACACGCTCCTTCGTGGCCCCCTCACAGCCTGACGTGACCTTCAGGGAATGTGACCACAGTCAGGGCCAGAGGAGGAGGACAGGAAAGATGCGAGGCCAGCTCCCCAGACAGGCCTGCCCACCAGAAAGACCCAGGGGGCTTCTACAGGGTGGCGTGAGCCTGCACAGCCCAGGCCTGCTTGTGGAGACACAAAGCCTGAGGTCCCTTCTGAGAATCCTCACCTAGATGGTTCGATAGCCCTGGTCCCCTATGAGCCATCATAAAGGAGAATGCCCTGGTCTCCAACCATAGCGCGAGGTGGGGGGTGCCCTCATCCCCCACTGCAGAGGGGGCTACCTTGGTCCCCCACTGTAGAGGGGGTGCCCTGCTCTCCCACCATAGAGAGGGGGGTGCCCTGGTCCTTTACTGCAGAGGGGAGGGTGTCCTGGTCCCTCACTGCAGAAGGGGTGCTCTGGTCCCTCACTGTAGAAGGGGGTGGGAACATGAGGAGGGGCCCCAATGAGGCTGTAGGTGCCAAGAACTTAGCTGTGGTGGTTGGCACCACTCCCCTCCACCTTTGCTTGGTGGTTCCCTCAGCAGCTGGATAAATGCTGGGTTCTCAAGGTGCAGTGGGGATGCCTCTGCCATTTCCCTTCTCAGCCATTACTAATGGATGACAGAACAAGTCTGCCTTGCTGACTAGGACAGAGAGCACAAAGAGAAGGTGCAACTCTCTCAGCCTGTGACACCCCTTCCCCCTACCTCCCCCTCCTCCACATCTGCCTCTCAGGGGATAGGGCACTAGAGCCCATACTTCCAGGCTCCCTGGCCCCATCATCTGTGCTTCATCAATCTCTGGGACCTGGGGTATGCACATGACATGCACAGGGCATGCCCAGAGGACAGACCCAGGGCAGAGGCCAGAGCAGCTCCAGGAGGTGGGAGTCCTGGTCCCTGGTACAGGGAGTGTGCACTAGGAGAAGAGAGCTCAGCGTCTCTGGCCCACACATATTCCCTGCTCTGTTCCCTGGGGAGGGCGTGCCTGGCTCTGGATACCTTTCAACAGCACAGGCTTTGGCCTTGTGGCGGATGGATGAGGAGTAGGTCTGCTGTTCTCCCCGGGGGCAGCTGTCACACCTGCACAGTGAAGTAGTGGATGGGGGGGGGCGCCATCGCTGCCCGGGACCCACTGGAGCTGGAGGCTGTGCGCAGTCACTTCTGACTGTGACACCAGGAGTTCTCGGACGGCGGGGGGGGGGGGGCACTGGACGCTCTGCAACCAAAAAAGAACAGACCAGGGACACGTGACCGGCTGCTTCTCCAGGAAGGCACCATGTCAGCTCAAGCATAAGGACGCGGGCTGCCCATGAGGGCAGAGAACAGGGAGGTCATTCCCAGTTCCGCAGGCACCTGCGGCTCCCTCACGGCCAATTCTGGACCTGCCCCAGCCTGGACCTCATGGGAGACCCTGGCTTGCTCCCAAAGCGCTGCTCTCTCCTGTCGGAGACAGTCGGACAGACAGGAGGATGAGCCCACATGTGTTCCGTGGCAAACACACATCCCTACAACATCTCGAAGTTGACACCTGGGCTCTGCTGAGCACATCCAGGCCCCTGTGGACTCTCCTTGTGATCTCAGGCTCAGTGCATCTTTCATGCTGACTCCTTCTTCCTGGAAGCCAACCCGAGCCTGAAACACAGATGGTGTCCCACTCGGCTCCTCCGGGATGTGTCACCGCCACTCTGTCCCCACAGTGCTGGCGACTGGGAGTGCAGAGCGCAGGGAGCGGGGACCTGGCTCCCGAGCGTGGATCGTTCCCAGCATGCATCTCCCTGTCCCATCAATTGCAGCAGAGAAACCCCACAGAGGAAGGAATAATTGATTAATTGTTTATCATGAAGAAAGTGCTGAATTTCCCTAGGGGGCTGCATCAACTCTGGCAAGAGCCTTTGGGAGAGGCACTCAGGGCCCTGAGCATGCCCCGGACAAGGGGGAGCCTGAGGATCTGGGCCAAAGCTGCAGGAGGGGTTCTCCTGGTGCCTGTCCCCGGTCTCGCCAACCCCACCCCTGTGCTGGCAGCTGCAGGTCAGACAGCGCTATGCGCCAAAAGCCAGGGGCCAACTATGCATGGCTGTCTCTCCACCCACCTCAAGCTTTGGCGTCTCCAGTGACTTCAAGGCTTCCTTCCTCCAGTTAGCAGTAGAGGTAACCTTGTCAGAGGAGGGGCTGTGCATTTGTCTTCATCCTTGGGGGACTGAGGCTCGGCGGTTGAGGTCGGGGGACTCACAGCAGGCTATGGCCTTCCCCTGGAAGGTGTGGAGCCCTGGAAGCTCCGAAGCCACAGATGGGGGACACCAGCGTCCCCCCATTGGCCATCGCAAGGGTCAGCCGTGTGCCTGGGCCAAGCAGCCCTGTCCTGAGCAGCTGGGTGTTCCAGCCAGGGCGGCCTCCGAGCAGGTGCCAGAGCTCAGTGGGCCCTTCCACCTTGTGGGGCATCAGCTTCCCCAGCTGCTCAGCCTGCTTGTGAGGGAATTTGAGAGAGCAGTGAGCCGCAGTGCCTGGAAGGTGGCCAGAGCGTGGCACGGGCTCAGTGCACGCTAGGCTCCTTTGCCTTCTACCTTTTGTAGGTTTCAGATCGGCCCTTGGGATGGTTTTCCAAGCACTCTGGGCTCAATTCATGCCTCCCTAAGACTGTCTAGATCTTCTCCTAGAGTGATCCCACAGGCCACGGGGACACTGGCTCACGTTCTGAGTGCAGCCATGGCACCAGCTCTGTCCCCGGAGTTCTGCGGGCCATTCTGGCCCTCAGGCTTCCCAAGAGGCCACCAGGTGAGTGCAGGGAACAGAGAGGGGAAGGGCCTTGCCTAAGGTCACACAGCTCCAGAGCCTGATGCTTAGGGACTCCCAGAGCCCACCCATTTACTCTGTGCGCAAGCACCTTCCTGTCATCCTCTTCCCTGAGACCTCTGGGTCTGGCCCTGATCTCCCAACCTGGAGTTGGGGCGGCCTTGGGGAGGGAGTCTTCTGAGGCAGATTCCAGAGTGAGGCTGGAGGGCATGTCAGGTGCTCGCTGAGATGGGAACCCACAGCAGATTTCTGTAGGTGGAGGAGATTGAGTGTCTGTGGAGGGTGTCCACGTCATGGCCTCACAGCTGTGTCCCCGGCAAATGACTGAATCCGTCTGGGCCCCACTTCTGTAGAACTGGGGCTCACAGCGCTTTGTTCCCCAGGCCTTTTTGAGGATAAACCAAGACAATGTACAATAAACATCTCACCAGTGCTTGGAACGGAAGCAGTGTCCGTGGAGACAGATCTCCCTATGACTGCTGGGTAGAAAACTTGTTTATTGAGCCCCTGCTGAGCTGGGCACCTGGTTTTGAACATCAGCCATCAAGTGCCTGGCTTCAGGGAGCTGCACTCCAACAGGATGACTCAGAGCCACCCTGGGCCAGTTACACAACCTCGCTGAGCCGCGTCTCCAGCTTTAAACCTTGGACATTCCTGTCTTTCTGGTAAATGGGCTGTGCAGACATGCGACAGTGCAGGGCCTGACCCAGGAAGCCATGGACCCAGCAAGTTCATGGCTCTCATTTAGGCCCAGCTCTCCTCCCCACAGCACCACAACAGTGGACTTGGGCCCCGGGGTCGTATGTCTCTTCTCAGTGGTGATGACAGTGGCCACCAGCAGCAGCCCATAGTGGTGTTTCGTCTTGGCCAAAAGCCTGAAGATGTATGCCGACTCCAGGGCCAGCTTGGCTGCTGTGAACTGCCTCACCGTGGTCCCCACTTCCACCGATGTGAACGTGCTGGGGCTTTTGCTGGCCAGGCGGTAGGGGATCTGGTACCCTGTGGACAGGGCAGGAGGACCACCCATTGGTCACATCACCCCCCTCGGACCCCCGCATTCCCGCCACCCAGCCACCACCGCTCTGCTTTGTTTCCCTGACATTCTTCCTCCTCTGCCAGCATCTGAGAGGGAGGGCACAGCCATGTTGATGGATGGAGACTCTGAGTGCTGGGCCCCCATGACCCTCGTTCCCCTTCATCCTTCCCGCCACCAAGATGTGGACAGTTTCATCTTCCCCAGGGCTGTTGGAGCTGAGAGAACATGGCAGGAACCAACCAGTGCTCCTGAGGGGCAGGCCCAGTGCTCCCTGCTTTTTCTCTTCCTCCTCACCCCTCCTGCCACCCCCCCCTTATCCTCCCAGGGCCCAGGGCAGTGCCTCCTCCTAGAATGTTCCTTCAAGTGTGCCCTTCTCCCACGGTTACATGTCTTTCCTCTCAGTCATCCTCCCTGTCTGTCCACAGATCCCAGCTTTGGGAATGGGACCTGGTGCAGCTCAGCATTGACTCCTGCTGTCGGCCCCTCCTCTGCGCCCACCCCCAGGAAACCCCAGCGTGGCCCCCATCCTGGGGGTTCCCCTGCAAATAATAACCCCCTGCCAAGGAAGCAGTGGGGTGCATGTTCTCAGTTCTGGGGGGCTTCCGCAGCTCTGAATGGCTCCTGAAGTTCCTTGGTTTTCAAGGGATTGCAGTTGATGAGATGTTATGAATGACCAAGCCTCCCAACCAGGCTGTGCCAGACCGCCTCCACGCATGTCTGAAGAGGCAATGCCAACTGTCAGACCCAGCCCGGGACCCAGCTGTGCTCCTGCCCTGATTAAAACCAGAGCTGGTGGGGTGCGGTGGCATCCACAAACACAGAAGACAGCCTACCTGCTCATTGACAGATGACGTGGGCCTCAAAGTCAGGAAATCATGGGGTCCAGAAAGAACTTGTGTTTACTCAATAGATGTGTGCCCCACGAACCCAGAAAGCTCTGGATCAGCAGAGGGGCTTCTTGGGTCTGTGACAGCAAGGGCAGAGTGGTGACAATGGTTACCGTCCCCATGGACTGTGCTCAGTCAGCCTCCAGGCCTCCCGGGTCCCTTTCTGCAGCCACCTATCGCAGTCAGTCCCTCCCAAATGTCCCCTGGGGGACACACTGCCCCTCCTGAGGACCATGGCTCCACAGTCGGACCCGCAGCAGCTTGCCTCCCCTGGGCCTCTCTGCTCTGCACTCTCCTCCCTTCTGTTCATCAGCAACAGGCAGGAGCCTGTTTGGGTCCATCCAGCCAACTCCTGGTGGACCTGCCATCCCAGAGCCGACCTAGGAAAAATTCCTCAGCCCCTCAAACTGTGAGGAGTGCCCTCCACTCTCTGTTCTGCTCACCACCTGCTTGTTCACAGGCCACATGCCTTGATGAGACCCTGGACTCCCTGGAGACCTGGAAGGCATCTGTCTTGGCCTCCCCGCAAAGTCCTTGGAGTGGCAGGGTTTCAGGGCCCTGAAGTGGAATCATGCAATATTGGTCTTTCTCTCCGTGCTTTATCGCACAGAGCATAATATCTTTTCAAGGTCCGTCCATGTTGGGGCATATTTCAAAATTGAATTCCTTTCTAGACCTCCAGTTAATAAAAGTGTATCGATATTGTTTTGCTAATTATAACAAATGCACCACATCCATATAAGATGTTATTAGTGGAGGAATTGGGGTCGGGGGGCGTGGGTTATGGGAACTTTCTATGTTACCTGTTCAACTCTTAGATTTGTCTAAACCTCCTGTTGTCAATAATGCCTATTAACTTTTTAAAATCTGAGAACACTCTTTCAGGGAGCGATCTGTGTCAGCCAATATTGGTTCGAACATCAGCTAAAGGTCTGTACGTTAGCTAAAGATGTTGTTTACTGGTAAAGGTGAGCCCATTCTTGAGTTAGAAATGCACGTTGACTGCTGGAGTTACAGCGATACTGACTGACTTGATCATTTGCCTTTGCATACAGAAGAGAAAAAGGTGGCTTCACATTTTGATGGTTATCTCTTACATACGGGTCACTGAATAAAGTAGCATCATTCTTCTTGAATGAACCTAATGAGTCCATCCCCACAGTACCTTCAACTGGGTCATTGGTAGGGTGCCCCCTGTTGTTTGGCCAGAGGCGGAGTTTTCAGAATCACTGCTTGGGGTCAGGTGATACTCTTGACTTCAGGCAGGAGCCGCGAGCACCTGAGAAAGTTACGGACACCCCTCTGTGTCTCATTTGCCTGTTCTGAGATGTTGAAATGTGACTGTGGCCTACTTGTTAGAATTATGTTATGAGGCTAAAAGTAAATAAACACAAGGAAAGCCTTAAGAAAAATAAAATAAATGACTGGTGTTTCATAATCACCCTAAGTGTTCAATTACTGAGCGACTGCAAGAATAAGGTAGACACTTGGTGGTGGTGGAATCCAGAGAGGGGACGTGGATGGCTCCACAGCAAGATAGGATGGACGCTCACTCTTAGCTTTACATGGGGAGGATGCTTTACTGCTCGTGGACAATACCTGTTACCATCTCCTGTAATCCTCAGGTCAGCCCTATTGAGGTGGGTGGGGGCAGAGCAGGGGCTGTAAGCCATATTCTAGTGGGAGGCACTGAAACGTAGAGAGATTAAGTGACATGCCAAGAGTTACCAGTCGCTTTTGCCAACATTAGAGATAGATTTCTTGTTTTGTTTTTTTTTTAAGATTTTATTTATTTATGTGACAGAGAGACAGCCAGAGAGAGAGGGAACACAGCAGGGGGAGTGGGAGAGGAAGAAGCAGGCTCACAGCGGAGGAGCCCGATGTGGGACTCGATCCCGGTACGCCGGGATCACGCCCTGAGCCGAAGGCAGACGCTTTAACGACTGCGCTACCCAGGCGCCCTAGAGATAGATTTCTTACAGGCTTTTTCTATTTATGCACTTCCCACCAAAGGGAACACTGTTCTCATTTGGGGCAGACGTAGCAATTCCTCCAAGTCGTGTGCCTGAATCATCACAAGTGGCCTCGGTTTGGAGCTGACACAGGAGTTGGAATGTCCAACCTTGGTGATTCATTTCATTTGATGAAATCGGAAGTTCCCAGAGGGACGTACCATGGGGGGTCCACGGACGGACGGCACATCCAGCAGTCAGAAACCCAGGAGTGACGTCAGGGATGTTCTGACCTATCAAGGGTAATAATTAGTAGAATGATTAGAATAAGAAAACGGGAGTAAAGGGGTCATTCTGGGTGAATGGCAACAAGGGTTTATGGAAAATGAGAAGAATTATTTTAACTGAGCAGATACAAAACAGAAAAAGAATCAAATGGGAGTCTTGACCCAATATCTTGTGTGGAAACTGCCCACTAGCCATCACAATTTGCCTGCTCTGAAAATCTTGGGGCAGCTGCCTGCTTCTGAAGACTGGCTATTTTCAGAGGATCTCTGAGAAACCTCAGTTTGAGTAGCCCTCTAATTGTGTGAAATTCTGATTTTTTAAATTATTATAATTATTTTAGTGGAGACATGTGAAGCCAAGGGTGAACTCCCAGGAGTTACACTGCTTTGTTTTTAAACAGTACCTGAAGGGGTCCCTTCAGGGGATGTGTAAGGGCAGTTTTTCTCTGATGTCTCTGCCTGAGGTTGAAGATCATGAAGAGGCTTCCAGGAAGATTTCAGGAATGGAGGCCTGAAGCTGTTGGTGAAAACCTTGGGCACTATTACAAGGGCTCTTTGCAATATGCTGCCATGTCTGCACGTAGTAGGGTAGTGCAATCTAGTCTGGGTAGTGAAATTCCTAGAGATAAGGAACTTCCAGCTACTCATTTAGTGGGAGAGCCCGTGTGTTCCCAAGGGTATAGACTGGAGAGCCATCATCGCTAGTGTGTATTTGCACCCAGGGAGCTCACAGGTTTCTGAAAGTTTTGCTACTTTTAATGGAAGGATGAAAATGTTTTGCCCACTTGAAACAGTTTATGTCTTAAATAATGAACTGTGTTCCAGCAAAATTGTCATTTCTTGTGAAACTCTATATTTCTTTTTGGCCAAGTAAAGAGAACCCTTTTTAGAGGCTTTTTTGTTCTCTGGACAAAGTCGGAGATCATTCACACGTTATATAAGAACTGAATTACAAGGGAAACTTAGATTTCCTTTTTCAGTCTTGATCGAGCACATGGGAAAAGGAGAGGGGCCTTCAGTGAACTCCTGGGCCATGACTGTCCAGGTATGCCACTGTTCTGTCCAGGAGAGAACAAAAAGGATATACCCTTCTGGTCTCTTAGTGAAACAACTTTGGATTCAGAATTTCTTTTGGAGGCCTCAACATAGCATCCAAAATGTGCTGCCCATTGGGCTTCCTCCTTTCCGATGATGCTTCTCAAATGAATGATTTTGCTCCAATCAGGTTGTCTAGAGTTGGCCCTGAAAAGCCAAGTCATCGTTGGTGAAGTCGTGGGGAACAAGAATTCGGATTGTGATGAATGTACACATGAGCATCAGACATTTTTTTCTGGAAGAGGAGAGGGGTTAGGTTTAGAGGATTCCCAAGAGAGCTGGTGACAGTTGGTTGAAATAGAACATTTGTGCATCTCATGCCTTGGGCCCCAAAAATGACAGGGCTGAAGAGAGAGATGATAGATTTGAAGATCCAAGAACATCAAGTGCCGGGAGGAGCCCAGGTCCTGCAGGAGGAGGATCATAAAAAGCAGGAAAGAGGAACTTGGCCAAAGCTACAAAAAGGACCTTCTCAGTAAGAGAGAGGAGACGGATGCCTGGGTGGCAAAGGCGGGTAAGCATGTGACTCCTGATTTCGGCTCAGGTCATGGTCTCTGGGTCCTGGGGTCAAGTCCCATGTCAGGCTCTGCCCTCAGTGGGGATTCTGCTTTGGGGTCTCCCTCTCTCTTCCTCTGTCCCTCCCCCACTCGTGCCATCTCAGTCTCTCCCAAAATAAAATAAATAAATCTTTACCAAAAAAAAAAAAGAGTATAAAAATGAAAGAGGAAATAAATTACATGTGGATGGTGGATCTATGGGTCCGAGTCTTCGCATCCTGCGAAGTCGTCTTCCTTACGGACGACAGTGGCCATCGTCATGGCCTGGTCTTGGGAAAGGAAAGGGGACAATCAGGGTGAAGTGAGGATTCAGGCCACTGCCCCCGGGATTATGTCCCCGACCCCAAAACTCAATGCTGCCCTCAGCTCCGCAGTCCCCCCACCTCACCACCCATGGGGCCGTGATCCCTTTACCTCACTGATGAGAAAGGCGTCCAGGGTCTCTGGGCCCTTCCCAGCCCTCAGATTTCATAACTGGGACCAGGAAGCAGTGCCTGTCAGCCCATTCTTTCAAGAGGCAGCCACAGTGGTGCCCACGACTTTTTGTCCCCATGATTTCCTACCTTCCTCTGCTCCCTCCTGCTACCCTCCCTCCTCTCTCCCTGAATCATTAATTCCTTATTTCCCTTCTCCTGTCATCTCCAACAACCAGACTGTTCTCTGCAATGGGAACAGTGGAGGAATGATCATGGGTTTACTGACACGCTCCCTAGTCAATCAGTTGATCAATGAGCCAATGCAGCTAACATGGAGGCGGCTGCCACGGGCCTGGGGTGATGCTGGGCCATGAGAGTGACCATCAGCTGGGCAATCAAGTAGACTGCCCCATGCCTGGGCTCATCTTGGGCACTTGACACACACTTCCAATTGATGACAGCCCGTAAGTGTCCTAGCCCAGAGAGGAGATGAGTGTGACAGTAGAGGTAATGGTACTTGTCCGAATTCCCCTAGTCTGTCAGTGGGGGGATGGGCATTCTCCAGCTGGTGTGGCCACATAAACACCAGTACCTGCAGTGTTCACCAAAGACCCTGAGACCTGGAAGGACTAGGGGAGGCCCCGAGCAGATGGATGGAAGGTCCGACGGTGGGCCGTGACCACGATGTGGGGACCAGGCCCGTCGCTGTCAGTGGACTCTGACAGGAGCAAAGACCCTGGCCCCGCTTCCCAGAGCCTCTGTCCTGGGCCTAGTCAGTCCCAGGAGACCAGCTCAGAGGGACGTGAGAGCCAGTGTGTGCTGCCAGCCCAGCAGCCTTCACACAGGCCTCTAGAATTCCCGTCAGCCAGGGAGGGTCTCCGGGCAGCTGCATATGAGCCTCTCTCCCATGGAGCCAAGTGAAGGTCTTGCTCTGCTCCCAGTATAAGGGATGTGGTGAAGAGAAGAGAGAAATGTGCTCCAGAATGTGCCTCTCACCTCACCTCTGCAGCAGAATGCCTCGGGGAGTATTGCTCGCTATGAATGGGGTTAGAGCATATGGAGGCATTTGGTTCCCAGGCATGAGCTGAGGGCCACCGCTTGGCCTCCCGCGGTCATAGGGCTATAATGTGTGCGCTGTGACGAGATTCCTTTATCTCGTCTTTTCATTTCGTTTCTTTTCTTTTAATTTCTTTTCTTTCTTTCTTTCTTTCTTTCTTTTTTTTTTTGAGAATGTGGACAATGGACATTGTGCAGTGGCAGTGGGATACACCTCCTGGAGCAATATGCAATCTCTCTCTCGCTCTTTCCATCTCTCCCTCTCTGCATCTCTGCATCTCTCTTTCTGTGTCTGACTCTCCCTGTCTCCCACACAAAAATACAATCTTATCACATAGAGCCACAAAAGACACCCCAAACCCAAGCCTCACGCACACACACCCACACCACACACAGGGAATACAATGGCTTCCTAGGACTGTAGACACATGGACACACTTTTTCACCTGGGAAATCTCCTGTCCACCACACCCCCACAACCCAATCACGGCGGCTCGCCAGACTGAGGATTGCAAGGATGCCCCACCTGCATTAACATCTAGAGTTTTGTCTCAGGAAGAGGCTGATTCCAGAATACGTACCGCATTCACCGGATGCTCCTGTCCCCTGCAGGTACAGAAAAGAGGACACCGTGAGGCCCAGGTCATGCTACACACTGTCTGTCTGCATGAGCTTTATTTCCCTCAATGACTTTAGGAACCCAGATGGAACACAGTGGTTGAGTCCAACGATCCCAAAGTAAGTGAACTGGGGATGCCTTAGGAAGTTGTTTTTCCTGGGGGACATGTCTGTCCAGTCCATTCAGGACGGTGACTACAAAATGCTTCATCCAAGCAGGAGAAAGTGTTACTGAGGGACAGGATCCTACCACAGCGTTTAGAACCACGTTTGGTGTCGCCAATGCTAAGTGTCCTCTCAAATCAGCTAACGGTTGGCAGAGACAACCACTCAACGCTCTCCCCACCAGGGAAATTCCATATGTAGAATCTCAAAAGTATATATAGCTTTTTACATAAAATCTGTATATAAAAATAATTTCATTTCCATATACAAGCAGTTGACATTAGGAAAATGATTTTTGTTTTAGTATTATGTTCAATTCGCCAACACAGAGTATACTGTCTGAATTTCATCTGAATTTGATTGGAAAGAAACCCAGAGAGCAACATTTGTTCCTCGGGGATAGACAGGCGAGCTCACCTTGTCAGGAGGCAGGCCCTCCTCCTCTGGGATCCTCTGATACAGCCAGGACCAGACAGCGCCATCATCAGTCACATCTAGAAGGACACAGAGTACCTGTCAGCGTATTGGTGGTGCTGCTCAAGAATGATGCGGGGAGGGGCGCCTGGGTGGCTCAGTTGGTGAACCATCTGCCTTCAGCTCAAGTCAGGACCGCAGGGTCCTGGGATCGAATCCCGCATGGGGCTTCTGCTCAGCAAGGGTCTGCTTTTCTCTCTCCTTCTGCCCCTCTCACCTGTTTGTGATCTCACTCACTCTCTCTCAGATAAATAAAATCTTAAAAAAAAAAAAAAAAAGAATGCCTCGAGGTGTATTGCTCACTATGAATGGGGTTAGAGCATATGGAGGCATTTGGTTCCCAGGCATGGGCTGTATGCCCCGCTGGGCCTCCCGCGGTAATAGGGCTAAAATGTGTGCCCTGTGATGAGATTTCTTTATCTCATCTAATCTTTTCTGTTCTTCTCTTTTCTTTTCTTTTCTTTCTTTCTTTCTTTCTTTCTTTCTTTCTTCTTCTTTTTTTTTTTTTTTGAGAATGTGGACAATGGGAATTGTGCAGTGGCAGTGGGATACACCTCCTGGAGACATATGCAATCTCTCTCTCACTCTTTCCATCTCTCCCTCTCCCTCTCTGCATCTCTCTGTCTGTGTCTGTCTCTCCCTGTCTCCCACACAAAATCACACACTCACAATCACACCACATAGAGCAACAAAAGAAACCCCAACCCCAAGCCTCATGAACACACACCCACACCACACACAGGGAATACAATGGCTTCCTAGGACTGTAGACACATGGACACATTTTTTCACTTGGGAAATCTCTGGTGCCCCACACCCCCACAACCCAATCAGGGCGGCTCGCCAGACTGAGGATTGCAAGGATACCCCACCTGCATTAACATCTAGAGTTTTATCTCAGGAAGAGGCTGATTCCAGAATACGTACCGCTCTCGCTGGTGATGGTTGAAGGTGTCACCTGCAGGTACAGAAAAGAGGACACCGTGAGGCTCAGGTCATGCTACACACTGTCTGTCTGCATGAGCTTTATTTCCCTCAATGACTTTAGGAACCCAGATGGAACACAGTGGTTGAGTCCAACGACCCCAAAGTAAGTGAACTGGGGATGCCTTAGGAAGTTGTTTGTCCTGGGGGACATGTCTGTCCAGTCCATTCAGGACGGTGACTACAAAATGCTTCATCCAAGCAGGAGAAAGTGTTACTGAGGGACAGGATCCTACCACAGCGTTTAGAACCACGTTTGGTGTCGCCAATGCTAAATGTCCTCTCGAATCAGCCAACGGTTGGCAGAGACAACCACTCAACGCTCTCCCCACCAGGGAAGTTCCATATGTAGAATCTCAAAAGTACATATAGCTTTTTACATAAAATCTGTATATAAAAATAATTTCATTTTCATATACAAGCGTATGACATTAGGAAAATGATTTTTGTTTTAGTATTATGTTCAATTTGTCAACACAGAATATACTGTCTGAATTTCATCTGAATTTGATTGGAAAGAAACCAAGAAAGCAACATCTGTTCCTCGGACAAAGAACTTCTAGCTCACCAAGGCGAGAGGTGTGCCTCCGGCGCTGTCTCCTTTGATGGGATCCAGGGCTTCCTCCAAGGCATCTAGGACACAGAGTACCCGTCAGCACATTCCTCTTGTTGCCCAAGATATTCATGAAATGTTGCTTGATATGGACACAAGGCTGGGGTGTATGGAGCCAGCTGGTTTCCAAGCATGGACTGAAGTGCCCCTGCTGGGCCACCCACTGCAGTAAGGCTCTAAAGTGCGCAGTGTGATGACATGGCTTTGGAGAAGGGTGACATCATGCAGTATCTGTCTGACATATCTCCTGGAGAAACACCTTTCTCTCTCTTTCTCCCCCTCTCTGTCTCTCTTTCTCGGTCATCTCTCTCTTTGTCTTTGTCTCTCTGTCTATGTCTCTCTGTCTTTCTGTCTTTGTTCCTCTCTCTCTCTCTCTCACACACACACACTCACAATCACGCCACATAGAGCCAAAAAAGACACCCCAACACCATGCCTCACGCACACACACCCACACCACACACAGGGAATACAATGGCTTCCTAGGACTGTAGACACATGGACACACTTTTTCACCTGGGAAATCTCCTGTCCACCACACCCCCACAACCCAATCAGGGCGGCTCGCCAGACTGAGGATTGCAAGGATGCCCCACCTGCATTAACATCTAGTGTTTTGTCTCAGGAAGAGGCTGATTCCAGAATACGTACCGCATTCACCAGATGCTCCTGTCCCCTGCAGGTACAGAAAAGAGGACACCGTGAGGCTCAGGTCATGCTACACACTGTCTGTCTGCATGAGCTTTATTTCCCTCAATGACTTTAGGAACCCAGATGGAACACAGTGGTTGAGTCCAACGACCCCAAAGTAAGTGAACTGGGGATGCCTTAGGAAGTTGTTTGTCCTGGGGGACATGTCTGTCCAGTCCATTCAGGACGGTGACTACAAAATGCTTCATCCAAGCAGGAGAAAGTGTTACTGAGGGACAGGATCCTACCACAGCGTTTAGAACCACGTTTGGTGTCGCCAATGCTAAATGTCCTCGCGAATCAGCTAACGGTTGGCAGAGACAACCACTCAACGCTCTCCCCACCAGGGAAGTTCCATATGTAGAATCTCAAAAGTACATATAGCTTTTTACATAAAATCTGTATATAAAAATAATTTCATTTCCATATACAAGCAGTTGACATTAGGAAAACGATTTTTGTTTTAGTATGTTCAATTCGCCAACACAGAGTATACTGTCTGAATTTCATCTGAATTTGATTGGAAAGAAACCAAGAAAGCAACATCTGTTCCTCGGACAAAGAACTTCTAGCTCACCATGGTGAGATGTGTACCTCTGGCGCTGTCTCCTTTGATGGGATCCAGGGCTTCCTCCAAGGCATCTAGGACACAGAGTACCCATCAGCACATTCCTCTTGTTGCTCAAGAATATTCATGGAATGTTGCTTGATATGGGCACGAGGCTGGGGTGTATGGAGCCAGCTGGTTTCCAAGCATGGACTGAAGTGGCCCTGCTGGGCCACCCACTGCAGTAAGGCTCTAAAGTGCGCAGTGTGATGACATGGCTTTGGAGAAGGGTGACATCATGCAGTATCTGTCTGACATATCTCCTGGAGAAACACCTTTCTCTCTCTTTCTCCCCCTCTCTGTCTTTCTCGGTCACCTCTCTCTTTGTCTTTGTCTCTCTATGTCTCTATGTCTTTCTATCTGTCTTTGTCCCTCTCTATCTCACACACACACACACACACACACACACACTCACAATCACACCACATAGAGCCACAAAACACACCCCAACACCATGCCTCACGCACACACACCCACACCACACACAGGGAATACAATGGCTTCCTGGGACTGTAGACACATGGACACACTTTTTCACCTGGGAAATCTCCTGTCCACCACACCCCCACAACCCAATCAGGGCGGCTCGCCAGACTGAGGATTGCAAGGATGCCCCACCTGCATTAACATCTAGAGTTTTGTTTCAGGAAGAGGCTGATTCCAGAATACGTACCGCATTCACCAGATGCTCCTGTCCCCTGCAGGTACAGAAAAGAGGACACCGTGAGGCCCAGGTCATGCTACACACTGTCTGTGTGAGCTTTATTTCCCTCAATGACTTTAGGAACCCAGATGGAACACAGTGGTTGAGTCCAACGACCCCAAAGAAGTGAACTGGGGATGCCTTAGGAAGTTGTTTTTCCTGGGGGACATGTCTGTCCAGTCCATTCAGGACGGTGACTACAAAATGCTTCATCCAAGCAGGAGAAAGTGTTACTGAGGGACAGGATCCTACCACAGCGTTTAGAACCACGTTTGGTGTCGCCAATGCTAAATGTCCTCTCGAATCAGCTAACGGTTGGCAGAGACAACCACTCAACGCTCTCCCCACCAGGGAAATTCCATTTGTAGAATCTCAAAACCATATATAGCTTTTTACATAAAATCTGTATATAAAAATAATTTCATTTCCATATACAAGCAGTTGACATTAGGAAAATGATTTTTGTTTTAGTATTATGTTCAATTCGCCAACACAGAGTATACTGTCTGAATTTCATCTGAATTTGATTGGAAAGAAACCCAGAGAGCAACATTTGTTCCTCGGGGATAGACAGGCGAGCTCACCTTGTCAGGAGGCAGGCCCTCCTCCTCTGGGATCCTCTGATACAGCCAGGACCAGACAGCGCCATCATCAGTCACATCTAGAAGGACACAGAGCACCTGTCAGCGTATTGGTGGTGCTGCTCAAGAATGATGCGGGGAGGGGCGCCTGGGTGGCTCAGTCGGTGAACCATCTGCCTTCAGCTCAAGTCAGGACCGCAGGGTCCTGGGATCGAATCCCGCATGGGGCTTCTGCTCAGCAAGGGTCTGCTTTTCTCTCTCCCTCTGCCCCTCTCACCTGTTTGTGCTCTCACTCACTCTCTCTCAAATAAATAAAATCTTAAAAAAAAAAAAAAAAAGAATGCCTCGAGTTGTAAAGCTCACTATGAATGGGGTTAGAGCATATGGAGGCATTTGGTTCCCAGGCATGGGCTGAACGCCACCACTGGGCCTCCTGCGCTAATAGGCCTAAAATGTGTGCCCTGTGATGAGATTTCTTTATCTCATCTTGTCTTTTCTTCTCTCTTTTTTTTTTTTCTTTGAGAATGTGGACAATGGGAATTGTGCAGTGGCAGTGGGATACACCTCCTGGAGACATATGCAATCTCTCTCTCACTCTTTCCATCTCTCCCTCTCCCTCTCTGCATCTCTCTGTCTGTGTCTGTCTCTCCCTGTCTCCCACACAAAATCACACACTCACAATCACACCACATAGAGCCACAAAAGAAACCCCAACCCCAAGCCTCATGAACACACACCCACACCACACACAGGGAATACAATGGCTTCCTAGGACTGTAGACACATGGACACATTTTTTCACCTGGGAAATCTCTGGTGCCCCACACCCCCACAACCCAATCAGGGTGGCTCGCCAGACTGAGGATTGCAAGGATGCCCCACCTGCATTAACATCTAGAGTTTTATCTCAGGAAGAGGCTGATTCCAGAATACGTACCGCTCTCGCTGGTGATGGTTGAAGGTGTCACCTGCAGGTACAGAAAAGAGGACACCGTGAGGCTCAGGTCATGCTACACACTGTCTGTGTGCATGAGCTTTATTTCCCTCAATGACTTTAGGAACCCAGATGGAACACAGTGGTTGAGTCCAACGACCCCAAAGTAAGTGAACTGGGGATGCCTTAGGAAGTTGTTTTTCCTGGGGGACATGTCTGTCCAGTCCATTCAGGACGGTGACTACAAAATGCTTCATCCAAGCAGGAGAAAGTGTTAGTGAGGGACAGGATCCTACCACAGCGTTTAGAACCACGTTTGGTGTCGCCAATGCTAAATGTCCTCGCGAATCAGCTAACGGTTGGCAGAGACAACCACTCAACGCTCTCCCCACCAGGGAAGTTCCATATGTAGAATCTCAAAAGTACATATAGCTTTTTACATAAAATCTGTATATAAAAATAATTTCATTTCCATATACAAGCAGTTGACATTAGGAAAATGACTTTTGTTTTAGTATTATGTTCAATTCGCCAACACAGAATATACTGTCTGAATTTCATCTGAATTTGATTGGAAAGAAACCAAGAAAGCAACATCTGTTCCTCGTACAAAGAACTTCTAGCTCACCAAGGCGAGAGGTGTGCCTCCGGCGCTGTCTCCTTTGATGGGATCCAGGGCTTCCTCCAAGGCATCTAGGACACAGAGTACCCGTCAGCACATTCCTCTTGTTGCCCAAGAAAATTCATGGAATGTTGCTTGATATGGGCACGAGGCTGGGGTGTATGGAGCCAGCTGGTTTCCAAGCATGGACTGAAGTGGCCCTGCTGGGCCACCCACTGCAGTAAGGCTCTAAAGTGCGCAGTGTGATGACATGGCTTTGGAGAAGGGTGACATCATGCAGTATCTGTCTGACATATCTCCTGGAGAAACACCTCTCTCTCTCTTTCTCCCCCTCTCTGTCTCTCTTTCTCGGTCATCTCTCTCTTTGTCTTTGTCTCTCTATGTCTCTCTGTCTTTCTGTCTTTGTTCCTCTCTCTCTCTCTCACACACACACACACACACTCACAATCACACCACATAGAGCCACAAAACACACCCCAACACCATGCCTCACGCACACACACCCACACCACACACAGGGAATACAATGGCTTCCTGGGACTGTAGACACATGGACACACTTTTTCACCTGGGAAATCTCCTGTCCACCACACCCCCACAACCCAATCAGGGCGGCTCGCCAGACTGAGGATTGCAAGGATGCCCCACCTGCATTAACATCTAGTGTTTTGTCTCAGGAAGAGGCTGATTCCAGAATACGTACCGCATTCACCAGATGCTCCTGTCCCCTGCAGGTACAGAAAAGAGGACACCGTGAGGCTCAGGTCATGCTACACACTGTCTGTCTGCATGAGCTTTATTTCCCTCAATGACTTTAGGAACCCAGATGGAACACAGTGGTTGAGTCCAACGACCCCAAAGTAAGTGAACTGGGGATGCCTTAGGAAGTTGTTTTTCCTGGGGGACATGTCTGTCCAGTCCATTCAGGACGGTGACTACAAAATGCTTCATCCAAGCAGGAGAAAGTGTTACTGAGGGACAGGATCCTACCACAGTGTTTAGAACCACGTTTGGTGTCGCCAATGCTAAATGTCCTCTCGAATCAGCTAACGGTTGGCAGAGACAACCACTCAACGCTCTCCCCACCAGGGAAATTCCATATGTAGAATCTCAAAACCATATATAGCTTTTTACGTAAAATCTGTATATAAAAATAATTTCATTTCCATATACAAGCAGTTGACATTAGGAAAATGATTTTTGTTTTAGTATTATGTTCAATTCGCCAACACAGAGTATACTGTCTGAATTTCATCTGAATTTGATTGGAAAGAAACCCAGAAAGCAACATTTGTTCCTCGTGGATAGACAGGCGAGCTCACCTTGTCAGGAGGCAGGCCCTCCTCCTCTGGGATCCTCTGATACAGCCAGGACCAGACAGCGCCATCATCAGTCACATCTAGAAGGACACAGAGTACCTGTCAGCGTATTGGTGGTGCTGCTCAAGTTTGATGCGGGGAGGGGAGCCTGGGTGGCTCAGTCGGTGAACCATCTGCCTTCAGCTCAAGTCAGGACCGCAGGGTCCTGGGATCGAGTCCCGCATGGGGCTTCTGCTCAGCAAGGGTCTGCTTTTATCTCTCCCTCTGCCCCTCTCACCTGTTTGTGCTCTCACTCACTCTCTCTCAAATAAATAACATCTTAAAAAAAAAAGAGAATGCCTCGAAGAGTATTGCTCACTATGAATGGGGTTAGAGCATATGGAGGCATTTGGTTCCCAGGCATGGGCTGAACGCCACCACTGGGCCTCCTGCGCTAATAGGCCTAAAATGTGTGCCCTGTGATGAGATTTCTTTATCTCATCTTGTCTTTTCTTCTCTTTTTTTTTTTTTTTTCTTTGAGAATGTGGACAATGGGAATTGTGCAGTGGCAGTGGGATACACCTCCTGGAGACATATGCAATCTCTCTCTCACTCTTTCCATCTCTCCCTCTCCCTCTCTGCATCTCTCTGTCTGTGTCTGTCTCTCCCTGTCTCCCACACAAAATCACACACTCACAATCACACCACATAGAGCCACAAAAGAAACCCCAACCCCAAGCCTCATGAACACACACCCACACCACACACAGGGAATACAATGGCTTCCTAGGACTGTAGACACATGGACACATTTTTTCACCTGGGAAATCTCTGGTGCCCCACACCCCCACAACCCAATCAGGGCGGCTCGCCAGACTGAGGATTGCAAGGATGCCCCACCTGCATTAACATCTAGAGTTTTATCTCAGGAAGAGGCTGATTCCAGAATACGTACCGCTCTCGCTGGTGATGGTTGAAGGTGTCACCTGCAGGTACAGAAAAGAGGACACCGTGAGGCTCAGGTCATGCTACACACTGTCTGTCTGCATGAGCTTTATTTCCCTCAATGACTTTAGGAACCCAGATGGAACACAGTGGTTGAGTCCAACGACCCCAAAGTAAGTGAACTGGATGCCTTAGGAAGTTGTTTGTCCTGGGGGACATGTCTGTCCAGTCCATTCAGGACGGTGACTACAAAATCCTTCATCCAAGCAGGAGAAAGTGTTAGTGAGGGACAGGATCCTACCACAGCGTTTAGAACCACGTTTGGTGTCGCCAATGCTAAATGTCCTCGCGAATCAGCTAACGGTTGGCAGAGACAACCACTCAATGCTCTCCCCACCAGGGAAGTTCCATGTGTAGAATCTCAAAAGTACATATAGCTTTTTACATAAAATCTGTATATAAAAATAATTTCATTTCCATATACAAGCAGTTGACATTAGGAAAATGATTTTTGTTTTAGTATTATGTTCAATTCGCCAACACAGAATATACTGTCTGAATTTCATCTGAATTTGATTGGAAAGAAACCAAGAAAGCAACATCTGTTCCTCGTACAAAGAACTTCTAGCTCACCAAGGCGAGAGGTGTGCCTCCGGCGCTGTCTCCTTTGATGGGATCCAGGGCTTCCTCCAAGGCATCTAGGACACAGAGTACCCGTCAGCACATTCCTCTTGTTGCCCAAGAAAATTCATGGAATGTTGCTTGATATGGGCACGAGGCTGGGGTGTATGGAGCCAGCTGGTTTCCAAGCATGGACTGAAGTGGCCCTGCTGGGCCACCCACTGCAGTAAGGCTCTAAAGTGCGCAGTGTGATGACATGGCTTTGGAGAAGGGTGACATCATGCAGTATCTGTCTGACATATCTCCTGGAGAAACACCTTTCTCTCTCTTTCTCCCCCTCTCTGTCTCTCTTTCTCGGTCATCTCTCTCTTTGTCTTTGTCTCTCTATGTCTCTCTGTCTTTCTGTCTTTGTTCCTCTCTCTCTCTCTCACACACACACACACTCACAATCAAACCACATAGAGCCAAAAAAGACACCCCAACAGCATGCCTCACGCACACTACCCACACCACACACAGGGAATACAATGGCTTCCTAGGACTGTAGACACATGGACACACTTTTTCACCTGGGAAATCTCCTGTCCACCACACCCCCACAACCCAATCAGGGCGGCTCGCCAGACTGAGGATTGCAAGGATGCCCCACCTGCATTAACATCTAGTGTTTTGTCTCAGGAAGAGGCTGATTCCAGAATACGTACCGCATTCACCAGATGCTCCTGTCCCCTGCAGGTACAGAAAAGAGGACACCGTGAGGCTCAGGTCATGCTACACACTGTCTGTGTGCATGAGCTTTATTTCCCTCAATGACTTTAGGAACCCAGATGGAACACAGTGGTTGAGTCCAACGACCCCAAAGTAAGTGAACTGGGGATGCCTTAGGAAGTTGTTTTTCCTGGGGGACATGTCTGTCCAGTCCATTCAGGACGGTGACTACAAAATGCTTCATCCAAGCAGGAGAAAGTGTTACTGAGGGACAGGATCCTACCACAGCGTTTAGAACCACGTTTGGTGTCGCCAATGCTAAATGTCCTCTCGAATCAGCTAACGGTTGGCAGAGACAACCACTCAACGCTCTCCCCACCAGGGAAGTTCCATATGTAGAATCTCAAAAGTACATATAGCTTTTTACATAAAATCTGTATATAAAAATAATTTCATTTCCATATACAAGCAGTTGACATTAGGAAAATGATTTTTGTTTTAGTATTATGTTCAATTCGCCAACACAGAGTGTACTGTCTGAATTTCATCTGAATTCGATTGGAAAGAAACCAAGAAAGCAACATCTGTTCCTCGGACAAAGAACTTCTAGCTCACCATGGTGAGAGGTGTGCCTCCGGCGCTGTCTCCTTTGATGGGATCCAGGGCTTCCTCCAAGGCATCTAGGACACAGAGTACCCGTCAGCACATTCCTCTTGTTGCTCAAGAATATTCATGGAATGTTGCTTGATATGGGCACGAGGCTGGGGTGTATGGAGCCAGCTGGTTTCCAAGCATGGACTGAAGTGGCCCTGCTGGGCCACCCACTGCAGTAAGGCTCTAAAGTGCGCAGTGTGATGACATGGCTTTGGAGAAGGGTGACATCACGCAGTATCTGTCTGACATATCTCCTGGAGAAACACCTTTCTCTCTCTTTCTCCCCCTCTCTGTCTCTCTTTCTCGGTCACCTCTCTCTTTGTCTTTGTCTCTCTATGTCTCTCTGTCTTTCTATCGGTCTTTGTCCCTCTCTCTCTCTCACACACACACACACTCACAATCACACCACATAGAGCCACAAAACACACCCTAACACCATGCCTCACACACACACACCCACACCACACACAGGGAATACAATGGCTTCCTAGGACTGTAGACACATGGACACATTTTTTCACCTGGGAAATCTCCTGTCCACCACACCCCCACAACCCAATCAGGGCGGCTCGCCAGACTGAGGATTGCAAGGATGCCCCACCTGCATTAACATCTAGAGTTTTGTTTCAGGAAGATGCTGATTCCAGAATACGTACCGCATTCACCAGATGCTCCTGTCCCCTGCAGGTACAGAAAAGAGGACACCGTGAGGCTCAGGTCATGCTACACACTGTCTGTGTGAGCTTTATTTCCCTCAATGACTTTAGGAACCCAGATGGAACACAGTGGTTAAGTCCAATGACTCCAAAGAAGTGAACTGGGGATGCCTTAGGAAGTTGTTTTTCCTGGGGGACATGTCTGTCCAGTCCATTCAGGACGGTGACTACAAAATGCTTCATCCAAAAGCAGGAGAAAGTGTTACTGAGGGACAGGATCCTACCACAGCGTTTAGAACCACGTTTGGTGTCGCCAATGCTAAATGTCCTCTCGAATCAGCTAACGGTTGGCAGAGACAACCACTCAACACTCTCCCCACCAGGGAAATTCCATATGTAGAATCTCAAAAGTATATATAGCTTTTTACATAAAATCTGTATATAAAAATAATTTCATTTCCATATACAAGCAGTTGACATTAGGAAAATGATTTTTGTTTTAGTATTATGTTCAATTCGCCAACACAGAGTATACTGTCTGAATCATCTGAATTTGATTGGAAAGAAACCCAGAGAGCAACATTTGTTCCTCGGGGATAGACAGGCGAGCTCACCTTGTCAGGAGGCAGGCCCTCCTCCTCTGGGATCCTCTGATACAGCCAGGACCAGACAGCGCCATCATCAGTCACATCTAGAAGGACACAGAGTACCTGTCAGCGTATTGGTGGTGCTGCTCAAGAATGATGCGGGGAGGGGCGCCTGGGTGGCTCAGTCGGTGAACCATCTGCCTTCAGCTCAAGTCAGGACCGCAGGGTCCTGGGATCGAATCCCGCATGGGGCTTCTGCTCAGCAAGGGTCTGCTTTTCTCTCTCCCTCTGCCCCTCTCACCTGTTTGTGCTCTCACTCACTCTCTCTCAAATAAATAACATCTTAAAAAAAAAAAAAAAGAATGCCTCGAGGTGTATTGGTCACTATGAATGGGGTTAGAGCATATGGAGGCATTTGGTTCCCAGGCATGGGCTGTATGCCCCGCTGGGCCTCCCGCAGTAATAGGGCTAAAATATGTGCCCTGTGATGAGATTTCTTTATCTCATCTTGTCTTTTCTTCTCTTTTCTTTTCTTTCTTTTCTTTCTTTCTTTCTTTCTTTCTTTCTTTCTTTCTTTTTTTTTTTTTTTTTTGAGAATGTGGACAATGGGAATTGTGCAGTGGCAGTGGGATACACCTCCTGGAGACATATGCAATCTCTCTCTCACTCTTTCCAACTCTCCCTCTCCCTCTCTGCATCTCTCTGTCTGTGTCTGTCTCTCCCTGTCTCCCACACAAAATCACACACTCACAATCACACCACATAGAGCCACAAAAGAAACCCCAACCCCAAGCCTCATGAACACACACCCACACCACACACAGGGAATACAATGGCTTCCTAGGACTGTAGACACATGGACACATTTTTTCACCTGGGAAATCTCTGGTGCCCCACACCCCCACAACCCAATCAGGGCGGCTCGCCAGACTGAGGATTGCAAAGATGCCCCACCTGCATTAACATCTAGAGTTTTATCTCAGGAAGAGGCTGATTCCAGAATACGTACCGCTCTCGCTGGTGATGGTTGAAGGTGTCACCTGCAGGTACAGAAAAGAGGACACCGTGAGGCTCAGGTCATGCTACACACTGTCTGTGTGCATGAGCTTTATTTCCCTCAATGACTTTAGGAACCCAGATGGAACACAGTGGTTGAGTCCAACGACCCCAAAGTAAGTGAACTGGGGATGCCTTAGGAAGTTGTTTGTCCTGGGGGACATGTCTGTCCAGTCCATTCAGGACGGTGACTACAAAATGCTTCATCCAAGCAGGAGAAAGTGTTACTGAGGGACAGGATCCTACCACAGCGTTTAGAACCACGTTTGGTGTCGCCAATGGTAAATGTCCTCTCGAATCAGCTAACGGTTGGCAGAGACAACCACTCAATGCTCTCCCAAAAAGGAAAATTATATGAGATCTATATGTATAATCTCAAATATACATTGTCTGATTTTCATCTGAATTTGATTGGAAAGAAACCAAGAAAGCAACATCTGTTCCTCGGACAAAGAACTTCTAGCTCACCATGGCGAGAGGTGTGCCTCCGGCGCTGTCTCCTTTGATGGGATCGATGTCTTCCTCCAAGGTATCTAGGACACAGAGTACCCGTCAGCACATTCCTCTTGTTGCCCAAGAATATTCATGGAATGTTGCTTGATATGGACATGAGGCTGGGGTGTATGGAGCCAGCTGGTTTCCAAGCATGGACTGAAGTGCCCCTGCTGGGCCACCCACTGCAGTAAGGCTCTAAAGAGCGCAGTGTGATGACATGGCTTTGGAGAAGGGTGACATCATGCAGTATCTGTCTGACATATCTCCTGGAGAAACACCTTTCTCTCTCTCTCTGTGTGTCTCTCTCTCTATGTTTCTGTCTTCTCTCTTTCTGTCTCTGTCTTTGTCTCTCTTTCTCTTGCTCTCTCTCTCACACACACACACACTCACAATCACACTACACAAGACACCTAACCTCCAAGCCTCATGCACACACACCCACACCACCCAGGGGGAATGCCTTGTTTTCCTAGGACTGGAGACACATGCACATAGTTTCTCACCTGGAGTCTGCTTTTCCCCACACTCCCAAGCCTCAGTCCTACCAGGGACCTGGAATCAGATGGCTCTCCAGACTGAGGACAGTGAGGACATCCCCCCAACCTGCCTTACCATCTAGAGTTTTTCCTCAGCAAGGGACTGATTCCAGAATACGTACCACCTCCACATGGTTCTGGGGCCACCTGAATTTACAGAAAAGAACACACCCTGAGAGTCAGGTCATATGCATACTGTGTCATCAACGGCTCTCTTGGTGACTATTGAAAACCAAATGAGAAACAGCAGGAAAGACAAAGGCCCGGAAAGGAAGCACAGTGTGCACCCGTGGAAAAGGCATGAGCTTTTCCTGGGGGATGGATCTTTCAAATTCCCTGAAGCACAATTACAAAACTCTTAATTCAGGGAGGAAATACCGCTTCTGAGTAAAAGGTCCCCTACCACACAGTTTACAACCTCCCCTCCCAACACCCCAAGAAAATGGTACCTCACGTCTAAAAACTACACTGTCATGTTGTCATAGCTGAACTCACTTCAAAAAGACGAAACTCAAGTAAGAAACATTTCTTTCTCAGGCAAAGACAGCCAAGCTTACCCTCGATGTGTTGGGCCATGGTGGTTTCTTGCCAAGGTCCTCCTTGGTTGACTCTGAAAGGACACAGAGTAAGTGTCAGTCCATTGTTGGTCCTACTCGGGAATTACTCTATGATCACTGTTGATATGGACACGGGACAAGACTCTATGGGAGTGACTGGCTAAGAAGCATGAGCTGAGCTGCTGCTGGGCCATTCTCCTTGGTGGGTGAGGAAAAGCAAACAAGAGGATGAGAAAACGAAGGAGAAACAGACCTTTGACTTTCTAGCTTAAGGCAACCTGGTCGATGTGAGTCAGTTAGTCTACAAAGAGGTCGCCTGGTTGCACACTGTGGTGTCGTGAGGGAGCCCCACCCCTCCCTCTGCCCGTAGCAAAGTCTCTCTAATTGTTCTGCCAGGACGAAGCTCCTCCAACTGGCCATCTGAACAGGAGACAGACTACAGGACACAGAGTACCTTCCCGCCACGGTGCTCTATCTCATGAATGACTCAGAGAGCTCTGCTTGACTTGAACGACAGAACAGTGGAGATGGATGTGGTTGGTTAAACAGCATGCAGTTGCCAATGGCAAGATTTGATTCCTTCTGGTGGTTGAGTAATTTACAGTGTATCTATATTACAAACTGAGGGCTGCTGAAGGGGGGGTTGGTGAGGGATGTGGTTGGTTTAACAGCATGCACTTGCCAATGACAAGATTTGAGTCCTTCAACAGTTGAGTAATATTCCCATATATCTAGAGAACACACTGAGGCTGCTGAAGTGGGGGGATGGGGTAATTGGGTGATGGGCCTTAAGGAGGGCACTTGATGGAATGACAACTGGCTGTTACCGCAACAGATGAACCACTAAGTTCTACCCCTGAAACTACTAATACAGTATATGTTACCTAATTTGAATTTACATTAAAAAAGAAAAGCCTGCAGTTGGCTATTGGTGAGCCCCCTTCTTCATGGAAGGAGATGCAGAGAAGAGAAGCAGCAAAGAAGGGAGAAACAGAGTCCTGGCTTTGCCATTGAAGGCAAAGGTACACCTGAAACGAATGGAATATGGTGTGTCAGCTCAACTACTTCCATTAAAAAATAATAATGATGAAAAATAAAGACACTCTAAAGACAGAAGATAGTCCAAAAATTTAAAAATATGAAATAAATAAAAATAACATCATTAATCTTATGGTATTTCCCCATCCAGTGTGTGTCTCATGTATGTGTTCACTGAGTCGGGTGGCTCTCCGTGCTAGCAGTAGTCATCCACTAATGGGATGGTCCTTTACAGTGGGAGGCCTGGGTTCCTCCCGACGTCCTCTACCTCAGCTCTGTAAGAGAGGTGCAGGAAAAAGAGCGGACCCTGGGTTAGTAACCAAATGTTACTTGGAGTTCTTATTTGTCCTTGTTGCTTGGGTGTGTCATTGCCAGCACTGGAGGCTTTCTGGGGCTCAGGGGGATCATGCAATCAAAGAGCACTAAACTATCTCTTGATTCCCGTTTGGGGCCAGCCGCTGAGAAGTGACCCAACACTGAGAGAGATTTACCATGTTTTTCAATGTTGTGCCTCCCAGTCTCAAAATCTGTGAGCTGGACAGTTTGGACCTTCTGTGTGCTTTTCACACTAAGGGCTCTGCCCAAGTCTGCCCTCCATGTGACCACTGAGGCCACCTCATAATGGTAGACAGTACTTGGGATCTCTGTAGACTCATGCAGCTCAGATATATACACAGGCCTTGGAAAGATCCTGCGTGGTTTCTGTTGAACCCATGGCTCAGAGCTATGCTTGTCAGTGTGGGAAGTGCAGTTCAGTATCTCAGAGTAGCAGCATGGGTCCAGCCATCTGGGTGCACATTTTGGCATTTCCACTTAAGAGCTTGTGTGCTTGGGCGCATTCAGCTCTGTGCCTCAGTTTCTCCATCTGAATACTGCCCTTAGCAAGCAAAGTACTGCATTGGTGGTGAGGGTTGAATGGTTAGTGTAAGTAAAGCATGCCATGGAAATGCTCAGGAAGGTTCCTTGGAGGTGAAATGTCTCATCTGAGATGCCATAACTCCACAGAACTCAGAGCTGCAGTCAAACTCTGCTGTCCAAGCTCCCAGGCCAGTGCTTTCCCCATGACGCACACCTGCTTTGTCTAAAAAGGACTCCTTTATGTTAAGCCAGACCCGGTGTTTAAGGAGTCACATAAAGGTCTCAGAAATGCTTTTTCTGACTGCCTGAGGACACGCTAAGTGGCCATTTCCCAAAATAATGTGCATGATGCTTCCAGAATGAATTAGTTGCCTGACCTGACAGCTATCTGGTCCAACACGACGAACACCAGTTGACTGGTGGGAGAGAGCTTATGTACCTAACATACTCATGTTCTACAACGTGTGAAACTCTATCATCTTGTGAGATTTCCTCCTCCTACATGTGAGCACCTCAAGCTAAGACCTGTTGCCCAGCCATGCGAGAGACCAGAGCTTCGCCTTTGCACAGCAGGCTGGATGCAGACTCAGGGGACCTGACCTGTGCATTACCTCACAACCACATGAATAGAGGCTCGTGCTTTTCTAAAGCTGGAGCTCTATGTGCACAAGGATGCAATTGTCTACATACAGAAATTCATATGTCTCTTCATCTCAAAATGTTACCTTTTCTTTTTTCTATGTTACTAACTCCCTATGTACATGTGTATCTATCCATCTCTGTCAATGGGTTTCTTGGTCTGTCATTGTGTGTGAAAGCCTGGATACTCAATGGATATATGTAAAAACACATATATTCTCTATTTTCACTAGTCCATACCTCTGGGAGGGTAACACGTTGAGTGAAAGCATATGGCTGATATTTCTGTAAACCTCTAATTTAGGATAACAGCCAATGTAAAAGGTGGAACGTCAAAGAAAACGTGTGTTTTGCTACGTAAGCTGACATCTAGACACAGGCTTCTCGGCTGTTTTTGGAGACCTGGTTATATGAATGGAAGCAGCGTGTGCCCAAATATCTTGAAGTCAAGACACATTTCAGGAGAAGGGAGTTGAAGGCACATGAAGACAAAAGTAGAGGGCTCCACATGCAAGGATCATGGCAATCACTGTCCACCCTACGAACAAGAAAAAGCCTGAAGACACTGAAAAATCAACCACTCTCGGATCCATGGAGAGGGGAGGACACAGGACAAACCATGGCCCTGAGGAGACAGGAAAGGGAACACAGGGAATCCAGGTTTCCTGGAGCACAGACTCTCTAGCAGAATATACTGTTTCTCCAGCTCACCTGGAACATTCAGCAAGAGACCACATGCTGGGCCATAAAACACACCCCAACACATCTCAAAGAGTAGAAGCAATACAACAGCTGCTCTCAGACCTCTATGAAATTAAACTAGAGCTCAACCACAGCAAGAAATCTTGGGAAATCCCCAAATAGCTGGAAATTTTTTAAAAATGGTCAAAGAGGAAGTTTCACGAGAAGCCTGAAAAGATTTTGAACTAAACGAAATGAAAATATACGTTGACAAAAATGTATGCAAAGGCAGTGCTTGGGAGAATTTATACTACTGAATGTCATCGTGTTGGAAAGTAAGAAAGATTCAAAGTGAATAGGCTTCCTCCTTAGAAAACAAGGCAAAAAAGAGTCATGTCATATAAAGCAAGTAAGAGAAAAAAAATCCTATAATTGCAGATACCAATGAAATGGAACACAAAAAACTCTCAGACAAAATCAACCAAACCAAGACAAAAGCTGGTTCTTTGTAAATATCAGTAAAATGGATAAAGCTCTAGCCTGACTAACCATGAAGAAAGAGGGAAGACACACATTAACAACAGATGAAAGAGGAGACGTCACGTTGAAAGGATTCTAAAGGAATACATGGAAAAATTCTAGGATTCCTGAAAGGAAAGAGGCCAATTCCTTCAAAGTCACAAAACTACCAAAACCCACTGAAAGGAAATAGATGATCTGAACAGGCAGGTATCAAAAACATTTAACCGATAGTTAATACATTTCCCAGAAAGGAAGAGCCGGCCCCAGATGGTTTGACTGGTGAATCCTATCAAATCTTACAAAGCAAAACACAGTCTTGCTGTGTCATCCAGCCATCTCACTCCTAGGTATTTACCCGGTTGAGTTGAAAAATGTGTCCGCATGAAAACTGGCCCAGGAGTGCTTCTATCGGCTTGATTTACAAACACCAAATCTAGAGGCGACTAAGCTGTCCTACACTAGGTGAACGGAGAAACAACCGGCAATACACCCTTACGATGCAATACGATTTGGTAATAAACATAGCTGAGCTACTGGAGCACATAGCTGGCTCACTCAGTTAAGCATCCACCTCTTGATTTGGGCTCAGGTCATGATCTCAGGGGCATGATATCCAGCCCCACGTCAGACGGGTTCCCTGCTGAGCATGGAGGCTGCTGAAGATTCTCTCTCCCTCTTCCTCCGCCCCTCCCCACACACTTTCACTCACTCTCTCTCTCAAACAATAATAAAAAGAAGATTAAAAAAAATAATTGAGCAATCAAGTCACAAAAAGACATCGACGAATGTGAACTGTATAGATAAAAGTGAAAGAAGTCAGTCTGGAAAAGCAACATGCTTTACGGTTCCAACTAGATGACATTCTGGAGAAAGGAAAGCTATAGAGATGACAAAAGGTCAACGGTTGTTAAGATTTCTAGAGAAAGGGCAAAGGCATGAATAGGTTAAACACAGGATTTTCAAGGCAGTGAAGTTACTCTGTACATGGTGGATACACGACTTTACACATTTGTCAAAACCCATACTCCTGCACAACACAGAGCAGACCTTCCTAGCGATGCTGGCCTTCAATGAGTATTAATATCGCTACGCTGGTTTGTGATTCGTGACACGTGTTCCACACTGATGAAGCTTTTAAGGATTGTGGAAATTGTGCGCCAAGGGATAAGGATGATAGGGAAACTTTTTATATTATCTGCTCAATTATTATCTTAATCTAAACCTATTTGAAGTAATAACGTCTATTCATTAAAAATAATAAAATCTATTTTTCCTAATATTTGATAACAGACTAATGTCCATTCCTTAGCTTCACTATACCTACCATGAAATGTGAACAGACTTGAGTTGCAAATGCCATTTGACTACTGTGGTTATAAACTGATGAGTGACCAGCTAAATTAAAATTGTCACACGTGAAACAAAAATAATATGGCTTGGCATTTTTGTCTTAAGTATGGGACACTGAAAACTAGTGTAATGATTCTTCTTCTTCTTTTTTCTTTTAGAGACAAAGAGAGAGTGTGAGCAGAGGAGGGGCATAGGGAAAGGGAGAGAGAATCTGAAGCAGGCTCCATACCCAGCATGGAGCCCAACACGGGGTTCAATCTCATGACCCTGACATCATGACCTGGGCCAAAATCAAGAGTTGGACACCACCCAGGTGCCCCTAGAATAATTATTCTTGAATCAACTTAATGAATGAATTTCCACGGTACCTTCGACAGAGTCAGAAGTGGGGTGAACCTTCGGCTTTATTCTCCTGGCCAGCTTCCGGAGACCTAGAGAAAATATGGATGTTTTCTTCACTTTTGTTTTTTGTTTTCTCAGAGACCATGGGAAATGCATGACAACAGAAAGAGCTGTTGACATCTTGCTATCAGAAGGCCATAGGAAAAGGAGTGATAAGTTCATCAGAGTTCAAACTTTTGATCCCATGGTTCATCATTTGCCTAGCAAAGCCACCTGAGTCAGAGAGGGCTTTCGGAAGGTCTTAGGGTTCATATAGCCTTCAAATACCCCACAGAGAATGTAAACTGATGCAGTCACTATGAAAACACAATATGGGACTTCATCAAAAAAATTCACAAAAGAACTACCATTACACCCAGCAATCCCACTCTTGGATAAGAAATCCATTTGAATTCAAGTCTAGATTTCAGAGAAATATCTGCCCATGTTCGGCAGCACTATTTACCAAAGCCAAGCTATAGAGACAACTTAATGTTGAGTGGGGGAGCCGGGACAGGAATGGAGTTGGTTCCTTGGGGAGAGAGGTCCCAGAACACCTGACACCTGCCCAGACACCTGAGATCAAGCCCTGCAGCCCTGAACCAGGGCTCCCTCATCTCTTTCTCATATCCTCCAGCCCCGAGTTGTCTGTGGGAGACAGTGGATGCCCTGGGGGAGGTGCCTGAGCCAACAGCAAAGTCCAAATCCTAGCTCACCTTCGCACATCTAGGTTTCAACCCCTGACCCAGAACACAGTGCAGATGCCCCTTGACAAGCCCCTCTGAAGGGCCAGGGGAAGCCCAACTGTGGCCATCCTCCCACAGCATTCACCCTACTAGCTGTCTGACGTGGAGCCTTCCCCGGGACCAGTTGAGCACCCTCAGGGACCAGTGGTCTGCGGGGCTCCCAAGCTGATTCAGAACCCAGGACTTTCCAAACTAATTGTCACATGACAGCTCTACCAAGAATTAGCTTCCCTTCAACTGACCAACCCTGGCTGAGCAGTTCCTGTGAATTAACTGGAAAAATGGCCACCTGGGCTAGTGCTTTGCTGGTTTAATAAATTAAGCCTATGACCTCTAGTATCTCACTGGTATTGATCTAAGTAAGTCTCCAAACTGCCTGGGCTAAGGCCTGGCTAAGAGTGAACCGGGACTGCACTGGCTCTGAATGGGCACCTTCCCTGTTCCTTCCTTCCTTCCCCAGATCCAGTCTTTATAGACTCCTCATCCTTCTCTAAACCCTGCAGTGGCAGGGGACCAAGCCCCACCTCCTTTGAGAGGGACCCCTCAGGGACGCCTGTGTGGCTCAGTGGGTCACGCGTCTGACCTGGCTCAGGTCATGATCTCAGGGTCCTGGGATCGAGCCGGGCCTCTGTTTCTGCACTCAGCTTGGTGCCTGCTTGTCCCTCTTCTCCTCCCCCACCCCACATCCCCCTTACTCACCGCTTCTGCTCTCTCATTCTCTCTCAAATAAAATCTTTTTTTAAAAAATCAGGGAATATACAAAGGACACATAGACAGGGACCCTTCCATACCCACACCCTGGAGAAGCTCCCCCATCACGACTCTCCGTAAGGATCACCCACACCTGCTTTTGCATTTAAATCTATCATCTGCTGTATACTATTTTGCACATGATAATAAGCAACCTTTTATTGAGAGACTTAGATTCAGATCTAAGCACGACTTTCTGTTGCATTTCATCTCACATCCTTTGTGAGGAAGCTCATCAATTGTTGACGATTTGTCAATAATGAAGTTCTATCATTGAAAACCAAGCACCATTATTCATTTGATGCTGTTTGACTTCTAGTCTTGCTTTGCAAGGCTATGTGTATATAGTCATGAAGCATGGCCTCTCTCCATGCTTGCACTTACTAGCCAACAATGGGAGAGCTCCGGAAGGAGCAAAGGCCCCCACTGGAGCATGGACACTCCCTGGCCTAGCTGGAAAAGCGCGTCCAAACAAGGATGATGGACAGCAGGCTGTTACGAGTGTTTGAGTTCTTGTTGGTCACTGTCCCTAAAGTGTGTAGTTCATGGCATTCAAGCATTTTTTTAGGGCTCATGGGGAGAATGTTATCAAATCTACAACACTATGTCCCTGATTCCTTTCTCTCTGTTTTTAAAATAGGCTCCATGCCCAACATGGGGACTGAACTCACGACCCTGAGATCAAGAGTCAAATGCTCCACTGGCGGAGCCAGCCAGGCACCGCTCAGCATGCTCCCTATTCTTATTCTATTTGTGCCATGCCCTGAAGAGTGACCATGCCATGACACTGATTGGCCAGGCACTGACCAGCTCTGGACAGAAGGTTAATCATGAACTGGTTCTTTGAGTCTTATTTTTCCTTGTCCCAGCAGTGTCCCTAAGGTCACAGGATGTCGGCATGACTAGGGCTTACTCATACTGACAATGCCATCAAACACCATGAAAGGGTCTCCTCCATTCTGACCAGATTGAGGTCAGGTGCTGAGGAGTAGCCCAGTGTTCAAACAGAGTTTGACTGGCTTGTCCTAAATGGTGCCTCCAAACCCTCAGAATCTTTGGACTGAACACAATCATGGCTTCAAACGGACCAGGCTTTCTACGTCCTTTTCAGATGAATGACTATGGCAAGATCTGGACATCTATGGCTCAAGAGCTTCCCTGGGCTATGTGACCACTGAGGTGACCTCATAATGACAAACAGTGTTTGGGATTCCCCTTGGCTCAGGGAATTCCTGACATCCATGCAGATGCTAAAGCTTCTTTGCACAGTAACTACTGATCCCATGACTGAGTCATAAGTGCAGTTCGGTTCAGTAGTTAGAGCACGAGCACTGGACTGCAGGCCTGGGTTCACCTCCTGGCTCCTTTACTTAGAGGAGTTCATGAACCTGGTCACATTCATCTCTGTGCCTCCGTTCCTCCACCTGAGGAACAGGGAGAGGAAACAAATCATCGCATAAGTGTGTGATGAGCATTGAATGAATGAACACCTGTCACGTGGTCAGAAAGGTGAATTAGAGGGTCTAGATCTTGTCTGACATCTCACAATTTCACAAGTTCCAGAGCTGGATTCAAATCTGGGAGTCTGAGTTCCCACACCATTGCTCTGTGACACACAGCTGCTTTGCCTAAATACAAGCATTTTACCCCAACATGATTTCCTCTGGACAGAATCAGAGGCAAACAACAACAACAACAACAAAAAGCAAACGAGCAAATCTATTGCTGTCTCCCTGAATCCACTCTCTGGGGCCCTTGTCCACAAATATCCATGACTGTTCTCTAGAATGTTCCAGTTGCCTGTCTTAAGGTCAGCAGATCAAATGAGATGAATCCCAGTGTAAAGGAAGGGAGGGTCACTGTTACAAAGTCTTGTGTTTTCAAACATGTGAAACAATGTCATCTTGCATTATTTATTCCTCACACAAATACAAGTGCCTCCAAACAAACTAGGAGTTCCTGAGACCCTTGTCAACTCATAGAAGAAAAAAAAAAAAAACATAGCTTAGCTTTTGGGAAGAGATCTGGATGAAAGTTCAGGAGAACTAAGAAACACATTACATCAAAACCACTTTAATGTAGACACGTTCTGTTTTCAAGCTACAATCCTCTGTGCAAACGTATGCAATCATCTATATATACATATATACTTATATATATAATGCGTGTGTCTCTGCTCTTGTGTCTACATCACCTATTTTTCTTTGTGCATCACTAATAATCTGTGTACTTGCTTATCGATCACTCATTAACTCGATCCATTAACCAGTTACCCATCTTTCACCATACATTAAAGGCCGGCTATTCATTGCGGCACCGAGGAAAAAAGGTCATGCTATTGTCACCATACTTACGTCTGGGGCACTGAATGGGACGGGTGGTAGCATACCATTGAAATCTCTAGAAAATGTCATTTTGGATAACACCCAAAGTTCTTAGAAATGGAAATGTGTGTCTGGGGGTCATAAACTGAAATGTAGACTCTCATATTCTGAGGATCTCTTTGGGGCAACTATTGATAGGAACGAACCCACATGTCCCCAAAATCCTGAAATCCATACCCCTTTGGGGATGAACGGTACAGGGCAGACATTGTAAGACACTGAGAAAATAATGATAAATGTCCTCCATATCAACCTTTCTGGGTTCACTCTAAATTTCAGAAATGCATAATGTGAATATAGAATTTAGGATGCTTAAAAAAACTTAAACGAACATAGACACTGCCGTATTTCCCCCCCTTGAGAACCTAGGGGTGACAAGTGAGGAGTGCAGGATATCATGGAAGTAGTCCATTGTTCTCCATGGAGGACAAAAACCAAGGCTGCTAGGTCAGTAGAACCACCAACAGTAGAAATCAAGGGATAAAACAAAACTATAAAACATGTGTAGATGAAATTGGGAGAGAGGAAATTTTCAACGATGAGAAAAATAGTTTGAGAAAGAGTGAACTGAGTCCTAGCAAACAGCATTCAGAAGATCATTAGGAACATACCATCACAGCAGGAACCACAGCAGAAACCACAGCAGGAACCACAGCAATTTCCCATTCTGAGTTGGAGCAGCAGAGCAAACACCAATCCCTAGGAATGGGTCAGCTCAAAGAGTCCCAGCTGGAAAGGACAGCAGAGGTGTGGCTCAAGTCACCATGGCGATGGTGTCATCATAGACCTTTCAGAGTCAATGCAGCTGCACAGCGGCCAACTTCTGGTGTCGACAGGGGCCTGTCTTCACAGACAAGGGGGGCATGGGAGAGTAAATGCTTTGTTTCGAAAGTTGAACCCCACTCTCACACTTTCTCACTCTTTTTTTTTTTTTGAAAATAAAAGACATGAGGGGGGATGACCTGCCACCCCCCCCAAACAGAGTCACTAGCCAAACTTCAGGGTGAAGAGGGAAAAGAAAAACAGATTGAGAATAAATAGAGGTCCCACTCTTGATTTAAAACACCATCCCCACCCATTCTATCCTCCAGTCACCAGACATGTCTAGAATATAGTTTAAAATGGGTCCCAGGTGAAATGAAGAGCAGTGTTCACAGAAATTCCATTCTTCAAATCATTATTTCTCTAAGTATATACTAATGAAAGTATGTCATTCTCTCACCGTCTATGCATACTACCTGATTTTTCTCTGTGTATAGCTGAGAGGACGTACTTAGTTACCTCTCAACCTTTGTGAATTTCTTGGTTAGTATGTGTATATAAAGCAGACTCTTTCCTGAATAATGAGGGGGGAAATATCACTGTATCTTCACCACTGCATTTCTGTAATAGTGAACGGGTTGAGGGCAATACATACAACTAGTACTTTTCTAAATGAAGTACTTTAAATACTCCCCAAAATGCAGGGTTCAGTGTGTGTTCTGGCTCATGGATGGGCACTCAATAGACACAGGATTTTGATCTGTTCTTGAAAAGTAGCAATGGAAATGGAAGGAACCAGTTCCAAATATACATAAAGAAGGAAACCTTTTAGAACAAAACCAAGTGCCGTGGACTTAACCAAGGAACTACAATACATGCTAAAAAAACAAACAAACAACAACAACAAAAAACTGGATGTAGTCGGGGAACCTGGTGAATCCTTGGACTCTGAATTTTGGCTCGGGTCATGATCTCAGATTCGTGAGATCAAGCCCCAGAAAATAATGGCATAAAACAACCCCTTTACTTTGGTAAAGTACTATTTTGGTAAACCTGGTCACAAGGTTAGGAATTCATCCAGGACACAATGCTGACATTAGAAAACGAAAGGTTTCACATATCCACACCCAGGATGATCCCCACTAGGTAGAACTTGGGGTCCATGAAAAGAGCAGCCCTAGGCCCAGTGCCAATAAATAAACGAGGGCTTTCTATTTCTCAAATCCACAATCCAGAATCCAAGTTTTGCAGGCAGTTGGAACTTCCTGAGTTAGTGAACAGATTCTTTGCAAATGCCCACATCTATTCTTTGCATGTTCCCCAGATCTACTTCCCAGTAGGGTGGCCAGAGGGCAACCAAGGGGAGTCCATGATGCCAGTTGTGTAGCTGAACCTCTCAGCACCTCTTTCAGATTCTATCTGAACCGAATACCCACTTTGGACACTCCTCAGGGTAGCAGAAATCATGAGGTTGTCATTGGGTGTATCTACATCTGAGGTCATACCCATTGGAGAGAAAAAACAAATTCAGCCACTGGTCAGAATGCAGAGCCTGGACATAGAAGAGGCCCACATATTCCTTTTGCATTTCAGTGGCTTCTCTCTGCTCTTTCCACAGTCAATAAACCTTCCCACAGAAATCTGTCCTGAACATCGAACTCACGACTCAATTAATGATGCCTATAAGAGAGACCTTGTCTCACAATCATTAAGCAGTGAATCAGTAAAAATGTTGTAAGGAGGGAAATAAGCAAGACCAGACATAGGGGGCAGTATGATTTTTGAAGCCTTTGTTTTTTTTTTTTTTTTTTTTTTTTTGGACTCTGGGGTAGCCACAACCTTTTCCATATCAAAAGGTTAAGACACACATTAGTATCATTTTTCCCCCACAAAGCCAAGAAAAAGGATGAGACTGTGCTACATGTCTTGCGAGGGAAATCAAGAGTCGAGGCAGGTGCTTTCCATAGGAAATAGATTCCACCTGAGGTCTGGCATGGCAGGGAGACCTTCCACAAGGGCACCAGTCAAGAGCCCAAAGGAGGTGGGGAAGCAACGGGAAAGGAAGAGTGTATGAGGCGATCGCTCCTCCAAAGAATAGATGTCTCACAAGAAACCGAGCTGTCCTGATAATGGACTCTGTCGGGTGGCTCACTTGTGTACAGAGCAGGACTCAACCGTCAGTCTTTATCAGAGACCTACCAGGTCACTCTACTCTGCACTTGGGACTGAGGGGCACAGGCCCATAAAATGCCCAAAGTCAGGTAATTCCCACCTTTTGTGGGGAACCAACTGTGATATCACAATCTCTGAGTCATTAGTGAGGAAGGGGGCAGTGGGGTCGTTTCGGCATCCACGGCTTCACCTAGGGAATAGCTCTCAGCTAGGCTCCACATCTTTGATCTTGGAAACCAACTTCCCCTACTGCCAGTCGAACCTGACTCCATTCTTCCAAGAGACCACAGAGCACAGAGGACCCCTAAGGGGGGGCTTTATGCAGTCAATTGGTGCAGTGGAGGAAGGAGATGTGTTCACGTTTCAAGTACACCCGTGTGCTCTATTTCCTGACACCAACCACAACCAACTCGCCACGTTCTCCAACAATTCAATTCATACTCCACAGATTTCAGGGCTCAGTCCCACAAGTCTGTCCCCACTGCAGAGGCCAGTCACAAATGGGGTGTTCAAGCTACCCACACTTCTGCCCAACC
Organism: Ursus arctos; assembly: GCF_023065955.2. NCBI lineage: Eukaryota > Metazoa > Chordata > Mammalia > Carnivora > Ursidae > Ursus > Ursus arctos. The sequence continues at coordinate 32,164,963 of NW_026623008.1, forward strand.
ACAAGGTCAGGTACTCCCTCAGACCCCCTCCTTAGGGTTGATAATTTCACTAGAATGACTTACATCCACAAGTGGATGGATAAAGAAGATGGGCTCCATGTATACAAAGGAATATGACTCAGCCATTCGAAAGGATGAATTCTTACCACTTACATCGACCCGGACGGAACTGGAGTGTATTATACTGAGTGAAACACAGCAGTCAGAGAAAGACAAGTATATGGTTTCACTCATAGGTAGACTCTAAGAAACAGTGCAGAGGATCATAGGGGAATGGAGGGAAAACTGAACTGGAGGTCATCGGAGAGGGAGAAAAACCATGAGAGACATTTAAGTATATGAAACAAACTGAGGGTTGCTGGAGGTGAGGTGGGGGGGATGAGGTAATTGTATGATGGGCATTAAGGGGGGGGCGCGTGATGCGATGAGCACTGGGGGTATACGCAAATGATATATTATTGAACACTAGATCTGAAACTAACGATGTACTATACGCTGTCTAATTGAATTTAAATTTTAAAAAAGGAAAAAACAATTATAAATACACTGTAATAAAAGTTATATGAATGAAGGGGAAAAAAAGATCGACTCAGAAGTCAGGAAAGCACTTTACTTACATCGACCAGTTTATTATAAAGAATACAACTCAGGAAACGCCCAATGGAAGAGATGCGTGGAGCAAGGAAGGTCTAAAGGGGGTGGGGAGTGGCAGAGAGCTTCCACGCCTTCTCTGGGGGAAAATCACTTTTCCAGAATATTAATGTGTTCACCAACGTCTTGTTCAAGACTTTTTATAACCCAATCTTCAGCCCCCTCCCCTCACAGATGGCCAGTGGCTGGGGCTGAAATTTCCAATCCTTGACTCCCAGTTTGGTCCTTCTGGTGACCAGCCCCACTGTGATGCCATTTCTGGGCCCCACCCTATGTCAGCTATTTAACCTAAACTCTGGAGAGGTCTGTTGGAGATTTTATGACTAACAAAAGTCTCTCCTATCCCTCAGGAAACTGCAAGGATTTTAGGAGTCCTGTGCCAGGAACCAGAAATTAATTAATTAATTAATTAATTAATTAATTTATAAATTTTCCACAAAGCACTTCTCCAGAAAGGCTAGGCAGACAGGACATTGGCTTGCCTCTTCAAACTACTTCATGGTGGCTTCCCAGAGGGAGATCACCTGGACAGCTGAATGGCAGGATCATCTGTGATTTAAATGCTATTGTTTCCTGAAATCCTTTCATCCTTAAAGTGGAAATACCTAATGGGTCCTAAGTAAATGTCCTTTCTAGTGCTAACGAATGAACACACAAAATCAAGGGCACATGGTCCAAACCGAGAGAGATCTGAAATGCCGATTGGAAACCAAGTCTAGAATCCTCACTGGGCTTTGAGCTGAGACGGGAGAAGGATCCGAACTTAGGCGGATCCGCAGCTCTGCCTGCAGGTCCTGCCTGGCCCAGACACTAACCCAGAGCAGGGTTGAGTTCAAGGTGTCCTGACAGGGCAGAATTCTCCACCTTCTAGTTCAGGGCTCTCTGATAAATACCTAATGCAAGACACAGACATGGTTTCATGTTTTCTAATAAGCACACTGGAAACAAGAGAAATGAAAATGGTGAAGTAAATGTAAATGATGTTTTGGGTTTGGTTTTGTTTTTTAAGGAGGCTCCTGCCCAGTGTGGAGCCCAAGGCAGAGATTGAACACACAACCATCAAGACCTGAGCTGAGATCAAGAGATGGCATTTTAACCAACTGAGCCACCCAGGCACACTAAACAATGTATTTTTAATTCACTATCCCCCAAATGTTCACATTTCCACATGTGACACAAGAAAGGTGGCCACATTTCAAGGGCTCAAGAGCCACTCCGAGCTGGTGCTACCATATTGGACAGGGCAGACAGAGATCGTTTACTCATGGAATCCTATCGGCCAGTGCTGTTCAGGCTCCCTCAGGCTATACTGCACTTTGATTTATGAACATCCTGAAATAATCCACTTCTTCAGACTGAGTACTGAGACTCACATCTGTGCCAGGGATTCTCAAACCCAGAGTCAATGTGGGACAAAATTACGTACATGTTGCCAGGCATGGGTGGTAGTGGCTCAGTAACGGTTTAATCAACCTCGTCTAAACTCTCCATCTTGCTCTCTCCTTAGCCACCCTCTGGAGAATGTGAGAAACTCATGAATGGAATGAATGATTATCAATCATTTTAATGAATGAAAATAAATTAATGTAGGGCTCCTCTCTACTCGCCTTGAATCCTGGCTTCCAGGCGTTTACACGGTGAGGCGGCTTCCATTGGCGTTCTCGCTCTCCCTGTATTCACATCCTGTCAATGTCTCTTCAGTCTGAGATTAGTTTTACTCCATTAAGGGGTACATAATAGAATATTATACCCAGAGGGTGTACCTTCCCAGTTCTCTGGACACATTCTATTGGCTTCCAGTGGTCCCCAAGCAGGGAGTGCTTTGGCCCCCAGGGAACACTCGGCAATGTCTGGGTACATTGAAGGTTCCCAACTGTGGGGCGGGTGCTACTGGCATTTGGTGGGTAGAGGCCGGGGATGCTGCTCCACATGCTACCAGGCTCCCTGCAGCTCCCGCAAGAGTTCCCTTGCCCCAAATGTCAACAGAGCCAAGGTTGAGAAGCCCTGTCTTAAGCCATGTTTGCTAACACCCTTTAAGAAAAATGGGGGTTCCTAGGGGAGCCCTGAATTGGGCTCTGCATTCAACATGGAGTCTGCTTGAGATTCTCCCTCTCCCTCTGCTCCTCCAACTCATGCTGTCTCTCTCTCTCTCTCTCTAAAATATACAAATAAATCATCTTAAAAAAAAAGAATGAAAAATGGGGATTCCTCCTGATCTCTTTGAACCCAATATTAAACGGCCAATATCTATCTCTATGGAATTAGTCACAGACCCCACTGATGTAAAAAGGAATACACCTATTCTTATATTTCAATTTTTTCAAAGTAGCGGAAGTGTTTTGGGAAGTGTTCTCTCAAAGCTCACTCTCTGGACCCAGTCATTTCTCCCCAACTGTTTTTCTCCATGATTGCAAATATGTATTTTCAAGCATTGTTAGACAAACTGGAACGGGCCCCAGACCACCTGAAATTGGACAACAGCCTTTCCTTTTTGAAAATTTTGCAAGACAGCATAATAGAAACGAGACATCTAAAGTTGCAGTAAATCATATCGTGTCTTTTATCCAAACTAAAATTCATATTCACAGAACAATTATTACTGCTCAGCCATTTCACACCATTTTTCACCCCTTGTTAATGCTAATAAAGTGTATGAGTTTTGAATCTGCGGGTGGCTGACCAAAGTGTGACCCCACAGCATGTATAGCCTGTTAGAAGGCTGTGTGCCTCACAGTCAAATCCAACCACCATTTCTAAATATTGCAACTCACGAGTTTCGGATTTGCTTTCTTTTGTTCGCCACAAGTTTGGATACATTTGAAAATGTCCAAGAATAATGAGAATTGTAGACTTTACTTCTGAGATGGGAAATTACAAATAATTTTCATAACATCTTCATATTTCCCTTCTTGACATCGTACCACAACTTAGGTAAATGGCCTTTGGTTTATTCTTTGCATAATGTCCAATCAAGTTTTCTCCCTTCAATTATGCCATATTGTTTTACAGTACTCCTAGATAAGCAGGAAAGTGTAGGGAGCATGAAAATCAAGAGATAATATAAGGGAAATCAGATTGATTTCAAGTTATAAAATTAAATTCTACATCAATCCAGTAATAACTATTTGTTGTCTACTTTTTGCTGGATACTGCTTGTAGTTGATATCCAAAATCAAGACCACAGACCCAGCTATTAAATTTGTCTCATTCAAAAAGAATTAAGACCACACCCATCCAAAAAGAAAAGAATAGTAACCGATTCTATTAGAAATGTTTATAAGTTGGGTACCTGGGTGCTTCAGTCGGATGGGCGTTGGATTCTTGGTTTCAGCTCAGGTCATGATCTCAGGGTCCTGGGATCCAGCCCTGTGTCAGTTCCACACTCAGGAAGGAGTATGTTCCTCTCTCTCTCTGCTCCTCTCCCTGCTTGTGAGTGCTCTCACTCTGAAATAAGTAAATAAAATCCTTAAGAAAGGTATTTCTAAAAGGGAAGTTTAGAGTGATACAGGCCTAACTCAAGAAACAAGAAATGTCTTGGATAAGCAACCTAAATTTACACCTCAAGGAAACAAAAAAGAACAAAGGAAGGCAAAAGTTAGTAGAAGGAAGGAACATATCAGAACAGAAACAGATGAACTACAGACTAAAGAGACAATGGAAAGACTTTTAAAAAAACAATAGAAAGATCAACCAAAGACCCGGTTCTTCGAAAAGAACAAAGCTGACAAATTTTCAGCTGGACTCAGGGTGAAAAAAGGAATGAGAACTCCTAAGCAGCAATGGAAGAGATGTTCCCACGGATTCCGTAGATATACAGAGGCTCACAAGAGACTACTATGGACAACTACTCCCCAACACACTGGACGACCTAGAAGAACAGGATTAATTCCCAGAAACATGCAACCTTCCAAGACTGAATCACGAACTGAAAGAAATTCTGACTAGACCAGTTACCAGCGGAGAAATTAAATGAGTAACCGAAAGCCCCTCAATAATCAGAAGTCCAGGACCAAATGGCTTCACTATAAATTCTACCAAATGTTCAAAGGAAAATGAATACCAATCCTTCTCAAACTTTTCCACAAAAAAAAAAAAAAAGGAACGCTTCCCAAATCATTTTAGGAGGCCAGCATTGCCCTTAACAAAAGCTGCCAAGATGCCACAAGAACAGAAAATTACAGACCAGTATATGTGATAAACATGGATATAAAAACCCTCAACAAAATATCAGCAAGCCAAATTCAACAATACAGGAAGAAGTACGATCAAGTAAGATTTATTTCACGGATACAGCGTGGTTCAAAATCCAAAAATCAGGGGCCCCTGGGTAGCTCAGTTGGTCAAATGTCTGCCTTTGGCTCAGGTCATGATCTCAGAGTCCTGGGATCCAGCCCCACCTCAGGCTCCCTGCTCAGCAGGGAGTATGCATCTCCTTCTTCCTCTAGGCCTCCCCCTGCTCCTGCTCTCTCTCTCTCAAATAAACAAAATCTTAAAAAACAAAACAGCCTATAGGCCCTCCCTCCGTACTTAACACCTCAACTGTCAGCAAGTCCTAAGCCAGGCTTCAACCCCAACCCCAACGCCAAAGTGACTCTCAGCTTCTCATTTCCAGCCAGTGAAGCAGAGTAGCATAGGCCACTCCCAAATATGCCATTTTCAAACATTATGTTGGATTAAAGTTACTTAAGAAACAGCCAGTGCCAGAGGACACTCGGACCTTCCCTCGCTGCACCAGGAGGAAGAGAGGCAGCCTCCTCACCAGCCATGGGCAGGTGAGGGCCGAGGTGGCTATACAACCTTGTTACTTCACTAGATTACCACCCCAAGCCCAAACCCCTCATCTTGTCAACGCTTCACCAATTGACTGTTTCTATTCATAGAAAGCATTAAAAACAGTCCGCTTTGGTCACTTTTGAGCCTTGTGTTTTGGGGGCTCCTGTACATACAAAATTAAATGGTTTTTTCCTGTTCATCAGTCTTTTAAAAAATTTTTTTATTATGTTACGTTAGTCACCATACAGTACATCATTAGTTTTTGATGTTGTGTTCCATGATTCATTGCTTGTGTGTAACACCCAGTGCTCCATGCAACACATGCCGTCCTTAATACCCATTACCAGGCCAGCAGATCCCCCCACCCCTCCCCTCCTAACGCTCAGTTTGTTTCCCAGAGTCCATAGTCTCTAATGGTTCATCCCCCCTTCAGCTTACCACCCCCTTCATTCTTCCCTTCCTTCTCCTACCAATCACCCTGTTCATCAGTCTTATGTCAACTTAATTCTTGGACCAACTGTAGAACCCAGAAGGGAAGAGGGAGAAGTTCTCACCCCTACACTATGAATCAAGAAAACAACTAGCCCCCTCTTACCGCCTCTGCATTTCAGGCACAGGACGCATGTCCATTTTACCCCCAAGGGCCAGAAAAGGACACAGTGAACAGAGGACAGAATTGGGCCTTCAGTGTGGGAGCCCCGTCCTGCCCAGGAGGACCTCCTGCTTCACACAGCTCCTTCCTGCTCTAAAATGGTAACATTCTGATGATTTGAATAAAAGAGAGACAAACGGAAAAGAAACTGGTCACTCTCCAGGAAGGGGATTTTGAGGGACTGGGAGAGACTGCAAGGCATGTGGGAACAAGGGGAGGTACATCCCAGTGCCAGGGGGTCAACACCAGCACAGCAGAGAGGCAGAAACTCCAGGGCCAGGGTTCCTCTGGAGAGGATGAGTTGTTTTGTAGAGTGGACAAAAAAACCGGGGTTGTCTGGAAGAGCCTTGGGGTACCTGCACCAGGAATAAGGTCAGGGCGGTGGGTCCAAGTCCCCCACAGCAGGGCCCGGAGCCAGAGCCGTGGCTAGGTCTATGACGGGCATGAGAACCTGTGAGGAGCAGCCCTGCCCAGCCCAATGCCAGAGCCCTCGGCCACTGGAGCCCAGAGCACCAAGGAGGGGTAGAGAGTGCACCAGGAAGGAGGTGGCCCAGAATCCTCTGCATGTCACATCCCACGGGCTGTGGTGGGTCACCGTTGGCCGTGCTGGCCAGCAGAAGAGAAAGGAGCCGACTACGCAGGGGCAGGTGCTAGAGACGCCAGGGCTCTGCCCACACAAGATGCTCTCTGTACTGTGGATGTTGCTGCCTGACTCCTGAGGGGCCCAGGGAGCTCCAAGAGAGCCCAGAGTGAAAAGTTTTCTCAGGAGGTGAGCCCAGGAAACAGAGGAAGCTGACAGAAGGCCTGTTGAAGCAGTTGCTCTGCTGGGCCCCCAAGGATCTGCCCACTGGGGGGGGGTGGGGGGGGCTGCGGCGGCATCCCCCCAACCCCCAGGAGTCATGGGCGGGGGGCTGCTGGTCGGCAACTCCCCTAGAAGCCCGGCCCCAGGGTAGAGAGCACCTTCGGGCACAGGGCACTGCCAGCGTCCCAGACGCTGCGGGATGGGCCTTGGCGGGGAGTGCCGGGCCCCGACCACGCACATGGCATCTGCCACCATCCAGAGGTCACGGTTTCTATCTTCGGGGCTGCTTCTGGCCATCATTTTTCTATGCATATGAACGTGAAACAAAACTGATTTTACTTCAAGTGCAGACTTTTCATTCGTGTCTTCTCACTACATCTCCCAAGCGTCATTCTTTTCCTTCAGAAACGTGAGTTTTGATGGCTGTACCATTCCACCACATGGACCTGCTCTTCCAGGTGCCACCAGCACTGAGCCAGAAGCAGGGTGTTCGCAGCTCGATTTCCCAGGGCTCCTCTGCCACTGAAACACAGAGACGACGAGGCCCACTTCCTACAGCCACGGCGCTGGCTCTGAGGCAATGCATGGGACAGCAAGGACAGCATCACCATGTGCACCTGCAGGAAACCCGGCTTATTATCCCTGCCTCTGCTCCAGCTCCCACATGAACCACTGGGAGAAAGCCCCTCAGCCTGCGGGTATGTTCGTACTTTCCTCTTATCTGCCCTAAACTCAGGGTGATATACCCCAGTCCCCACTCTGGCCTGGTGAACATACAGACGGGCACCTCAAATGTCCTTACAAAGCCCTAGCCTCAACGGACAATAGAAGAGAGCCCTTTCCTGTGCCTAAATGGCAAAAGCAAGCAGATGAGTACCCGTTCTTGCATTTCTAGAGAATAACAGGAGATAGTTTTGAGGGAGAAGAGTGTTTTGACAGAAAAGACTAGTTACATAATTACACTTCGAGCGAGATCAGAAACATTAGTGTGTGGGAAGCCAGTCTTGCAAAGAGATGTTTCCATTTATTCCCTATGAACACTGATCTGAACATTTGGAAGCTGTTTTCTCAACCCTCCTACAGCATCTGCAATTTGGGGTGCTAGCTGTAATAATATTCAGGTCACAGGTTACCCTGACAACATTTGCTACCATTACAACTGGACCATTACAACAAGATGTTCAAATGTGGTGTTTTTCTGCATTACAGGTAGACATAGCACTATTGTACTTTCTGTCTGTCTTGCCATGGTTGGAATGCTTAAAGTATTTATATACTGCCCTCTCCTTACCTGGATTTTTGTGATTTTTAGTGACCCCCCACTGCCCTGGGACTATGGATCAAAATGTAAACTTTTGAATGTCCCTTAGGAGCTCTTATAACCTGGCTCCAACCTGCCTTTCCCGGTTCTTTTCCCTGTCATGTCCGTGTGAAACCTCTGCTGGGGAGCACCAGCTAGATGCTGGCACAGGGTGACGTCTTGGGCGACAAGAAGAAATTCTCTGGTGCGGGAGACACGGTGAAATACTAAACAGCCATGCGTTCCAGTGAACATTCGCTGAGTGCTTACCACGTGCTGGGCGTTGTCCTAAGGTCCTCAGGCACAACTCAGTCAACACTAGGAGGGAGAGGGGTGTTATTCCCATTTGAGGGATAGGGAAACCGAGGCACAGAAAGGCTCAGTAACGTGCTTAAATTCATCAGGCTGGGCTACTGAGTCTGCAGGGTTGCCCACATTGCCTTTGGCCTGTCTGGAGCATGGTGCTTCAAACCCAGGGGAGAGCAGAGCAGGCAGCCCGGGATTCTTGAGTGCATTGTGCAGATCTTGGCTTGCTGGGGGTGCAGGGGAGAGTGAATCACACCACCTCGATGTGAGGTTGGGGAAACTTCCTGAGAACAGCTGGCTGACTCAGATCCTGAGATCGGTGTTGTTTGGCCTTTCCTCTCGCTGGGTCTCGCCCTCCACAGCCTGAAGAGGCTGAGCCCGTCGACCCTCCCACATGCCCCAGTCCTGCCACTGTGCCCCGAGTGGACTCAGTGCCCAGGGAGTGACGTGGCTACAAGTGCAGGGTGGCAAGAGGGGCCACCACTCAGAGTGAGGAGTGGAAGGAGCCACAATGGCCCTGAGAGGGACTGGGGGCCCACTGACCCCAGCCTACGGGGCCTGCGTGCAGGTGACAGCACCTGCTCCATCCACCATGGAAACGGCACACGACGGGAAGGCACACAGGTTTCAAGTCCACATGAAAGTCTCTGTGACCAAAAATAAAAGGGGAACTTTTGCAACATCCGTGACATTGAATATTGTTAATTAGTTAATGATCATGTTGGGTGGTGTTTACTGGGCTAAGTTGCCCAGACCCTGTGTCACGGCACTAACAGAGCAGAGTCAGGCCTCCAACCCAGATTCAGAGCCCAACAGCGGACTCAGGTCTCTCAGCCACTTGGTACTCTGATGCTGCCAACGAGTAAGGTATGTGAGAGCCCATAAGGAAGGGGTGACTCCCCAAGAGAAAAATGGCCAAAGGACGTGTTACGGGCTGAATGGCATCCCCCAAATTCACAGGTTACAGTCCTTGCCCTGAGCATCTCCAATGTGACTGTATTTGGGGAGAGGGTCTTTACAGAGGGGATTAAGGTGAAATGAGGTCACTAGGGTGGGCCCTGATCCAGGGGGGACTGGCACCCTTACAAGAGGAGATCAGGACACAGGCACACACAGCGGGATGACCAGGTGAGGGAAGACATGGGAGGGGGGACAACGAGAGAGGCTGCTGGAGACACCAGCCCAGCCATGCCTGGATCTCACACCTCCAGCCTCTGGACTTGACAGAAAATAGATTCCTGCTGTTTAAGAAACAAACTAGTACAGAATATAAACTGGAAATTCCCCCCCCCCCAAAAAAAATAATAACTTATGGCCAGTAAACTTTGAAAATGTTCTCTTCATATGTTCTATTTAATGTATCAAACTGGCCCAGATAAAAACAAACAAAAAACAAACAAACAAAAAGCCCATTAATGTTGATGTTGGTGAAGGTGGAGTGAGATGGGCACTGCTGTCAGGAGAGCTGACTGACCCAAAGTTTCTGGAGGGAAGAAGTTTCGATCCCGAGCCTATCGAGTGTTGGCAACGACGTGCAGAACCATGGGGGTCCTTACACCTGCTGGTGGGAGTACAAATGGCTATTACTGCTCAGGAAAGTGGTCGGGCGTCATTGTGCAGAGTTGAAAAGGCTCCAACTCTGTGGCCCACCAAGGCTGTTCCCGGGTGTGTGCCCCGGGGAACCCTTCCACCTGCGCGCCAGGAGGCAAGCACCAGGATGCTGGAGGCGCTGCGAGCATCCCGTCCGGTGTGTGCAGAGCCAGACAGCCAAGGTGTGTATGTAGGAAAGATTCGTGACGTGGCAAGAGAGGAGCAAAGTCACAGAAAAACACAGGACAGGAGTTTGCATGAAATCTAAAAATATGCAGCACTAGTATTAGCTTTTTAGGCTTAAGTTTACCTCTACGAAAATCATGCAGAAAATTGAAGGAGAGATAAACACAAAATCCCTCAGGGGGCCTGGCGGGCTGTCCATGCTAGACGGGGTGGCAGGGACACGGGCAGGCCACCACTGCTAAACATGCACGTGCTAGAACGAAGAGAATCCTTTCTAAGTAGGAACTATTTTGTAATTAAAATAGTAGAAAAATGAACAGAAGAAAAAAATCATAACATTATTTTGGGGCGGTGGAATTGTGGGTGATTCTCATTTTCTGCCTGTTACTTGTTTGAATTTTCTGTTTTTTAAAAAGTCTATAGTGAACGTGTTGTTTTTATCTTATGATCGTCCTTTTTTATTATAAATCTTTCAAACATACAGGAAATACTGGGAATGATATAGATGAAACACCCAAATATTGATTGTACCAAACTGAACAAATCTTGAGATTTTGCCAAATTGGACTGTTTTTGTTTTCATATAAGAGAAGAGACAGAAAAAGTTGAGGTTGTCTGGTGGCCCCACCAGCTCCTCTTCCTCAGAGGCCACGCCCCGTCTCAACTCCAGGTGTAGTCCTGTCCATGAGCTCACACGTTGACTGTACATGTAAATGACTATAGTAACACTCCTGGAGGTTTAAATGTACAGGAACATTCTCACGCTCTGTGGATTCTCCTGCAACTTGTTTTCCCCATGAACACATGCTTGTGAGACTTCCTCACGTTAGCTCGTGTAGATCTTGGTCATTCCTGTAACTGCTATCATGTTTTCTGTTGCGTGAAGAGCCCAGGATACACATTTCTGTTGCCTGATTGATGGACACTTGGGTGTCTGGCTCTTTGTTTTTCCCTGTTATTGAACACGACACTGCAAGAGTGTCCCGTGTGTGTCTCCTTGGGTAGAGGTGTGAGAACTCCAGGATTTAAGACCTGACAGGAAGGGCCTCCGGGATGGAGAGGACAGATGGGGTCACCTCGCCCAGACATGACCATATCATTCTCCGGGAGCATATGAGCATGTGTTTGCCCACTTACCCATCTCACCTGGGTCGTATCAAGACTTTCTAGGACTCCCAATCTGAATAATGTAAATGCTACCCCATCATGGTCTGAGTTCTCCTTTCACAGTGCTTTCTCAAACAGACGCACAAACGTTACAGATGCCCTTCAAAGTACGTGATGAGATTTTATCTTTGGACAGTGAGACTCGTGTGATGACAGTGGGCACAACCAGGCAGGGATGGCCGTGGAGTCACATCGAATGTAGACTTTAGAGGCACAGAAGGGGCAAAGGACCAGCAAGCACAGTGGGCTGGCCCTGGCTCAGGCCACAACGTCCCCATGTTTGCGAGGAGGACCCAGGATGAGACTGTGACAGGACAGAATTCACATTCTGTGCTCCAGAAAGGTTTCCTGTCTCACAGCAAGCTGGGGACGCCCACTGGGTCATCAGATGTTTAGCCCTGCTCTGTCCAGAAGAGGCAGCAGCCGGGGCGTGGTGCTGAGGGGCTCCAGGAGACTTCTGGCCCATCCATGCACTCTGCAGACCATCTCCCGCCCCAGGTCTGGAGCACAAGGTGTGGGGCCTAACAGGTGTCTGGGATCCCATCTCATCCGACAGGATCTGAAATACCATTTCACCAGCAGCTTCCTCGGCGGCTCCTTGTGATTTTAAAATAGCAAGAACCTGCGGTTCCGAAGGTCACCCATTTCAGAATTACTGTACTCAGCAAAATACCCCACCCAGCAACTCCAGAAATCGCACAAGGAAGGGTCAGACTGAGGAGGGCCCAGCCTGGCAGCAGACGACGTCAGGATGCCTCAGGCTCTGTCCTCCCCATGTTCGTGACTCAAGAACTCAAAACTATTTGCCTCTCTAGTTGTTACCTAGAAGGCAAACCTGATTCCATCACTTTGCTGCTCAAAGCCCTTGGGGGACTCCCTACTGCCCTCAGCACAGATTATTTAAAAATGTTTTCTAATGAAGTAAAACCCTTTTTCAAACTGAATCTTAGAATCCTAATATCAGAAGCAGGTGTAAGTGGTGAATTTCACTACCTGTCTGTAAGCTCAGGTTTATAATCTTCCTGTAAACCACCCAGTACACGAGCTAACATATCTGGGGGTCTGCCGCGAGTCTGGATTAGGGACATAGCCTATCAGAGGCTGGCCTGGGTCTGGAGAGTAGATCGAGCCTGGGGCCCTGGCCGTTAGATGCCTGATTTCACAGGTCTGGGCCCCTGGGCACTCCCTGCATGGCAGAGCCGGCCATCCCCAGGCAACCCAGGCCCGGCCCTGCCCACATCCGCAGGCAGGGATCTGCCTACACTCTCACAGGAAGAAGGCATTCCCTCTGGCTGAGTGGATGTCCCTCTTCCCTTCCTCCAGGACTCCAGAGGCCACTCATCGACAAGATCCAGCTCTAAAGCCACCTTCCGTCCGCTGAGAGCCCCTTGGCCTGGGGGACCCGCTTGTGGATCATCTCGTGAACCGTTATTAGTCACCTATCACATTGCATCATCCTTGTGCCTCTCCCCAGTGGTGCCATGAGCCACACGCCTCCTGAGGACAGGTGCATCTTCTTCACTCCTTACTGCCCACCATGCAGGCGACACCACGCATAGGGGAAGCCCTGAATTTGTCATGGTGAAGGGGTGACTAAATAAGGGAACTGATGATTTCTTTTTTTTAAATAAAACTTGCCTCCTTTGGGGAACTAAGAAAAAATAAGGCTTTTCATCAATGCTATCAGAGTTGCCCCCCTGAATGAAACATTAAAAGTAAACCATTTCCTAGGGACCCAAGGCACAAAATTCACGCTGGAAACTTCTTAGAAGGATGAGGTGAAGGCCCTGCAGCCGAGGATGTTTCCTGGAACTTGGGAGCAAAGTCCAGGTCTCTGGTTCCCATGAAAAACGAGGCTGCTGCTTCCCAGACACCCATGGAAACAGCCTGGTTATTTCAGAGCTGAAGGAAGGGCCAATTACAGATGGTTTTGTTGTGAACCATGAACAAATGGAAGAAATTCTGGGCTAACAAAATGTAAATTTCAATCTGCAAAGAAACCTCAGAACACAGCTCCCAGGACAGTAGAGGGTCCCACATTTCCCAGCGCTAAAAATGCCGGGCTGTGGCAGGCAGGATTTTGTTGTTGTTGTTGTTGTTGTTCAACCTCTTTGACATGTAACAAGAACAGAGGAAATCAATGCAATTGCGATTTCCCTCTGAGCTACGATCTCTTTAATCACGGCCGCTTCCTTACCCAGAGCGATGCCGTTGGGCTCCTCTGGCGGCTGCCACACCATCCACACGGACTGAGTGTCACTTCTGGCAACACGAGCCTCACTGGCAGGCCCGGGGCTGGAGGGAGGAGAGGAAACCATGAGGCAGGTGCCTCTACGGTGTTACGTGGAGACATGACGTGGAGACAGCCCAGGACTCTGTGGGCTGGCCGAGCATTCTCTACCACAGCTGACTCTGTGCATGGACCAGACACTCTAAGGCCACAGACGACTTCTGGAATCTAGCTGACTCCGTGTGGCCCCCTAATGATGGTAAGAAAACACCTCATTTAGAATCCAGATCATCTGCTTTTCCAACTTCTAGAAGCGGTGCTCACACACTGTGCTGGGAGCCCATGAGTGCAAGGGGTGCGAGGCTGCAAGCACATCAAGCTGGAGGTCAAGATTCTGCCCATCTGGGCTGAATCCTTTCGGGAGCTTGACACCTGCCAGCAAGTGTTAGGTAAATCAGATGGCCTAAAGTCCCTCCCCACTGACAAAGTCACGTATTTACAAGGAGTGATTTTTCTCGTGTGCACCGTCTTAGAAAATTAAGAGTTGGCGCACGAATGCACAAAATAATCCCGTGTGATGTGGCCCCTTTGCCTCCAGCTCACAGCCGTCATAAATATATTCACGTAAACAGCCCGGTGAGTGAGTGTGCGGCCAGCACCAGAACTTGTGGTTGGAGCTTACCTGACTCCCAGATGAGAGGCAATGGGCTCGGAGCAATGCATACAGAGACAGGAGGATGTGTGTTACAGTCATTCCGGGGCCACTGAATTCTGCCTCTGGTTACTAAGCTGAGAACGGTATTTAAAAGTTTAAACCCGTGTTTGAACACATCTGTGACCCTTGCGCTTGGTAACCTAAACGTAAGGAGGCTATGGGCTCCCACACCAGGACCAACTGCACAAACGGGCAAATTTTGATGGCAGCCTCATGGGTCCCCATCCCCCGCGCCATCCCCAAAGCTGATCATTTGGATCGCGCTGAAATGAGGGAGAGGAAAACCTGCCTCCAATCACACTGCAGGAGAAGAAGGAAAAGTATTCTGTGACTTACAGCCTCTACTTCAGGAAGTTGTAACTGGCCAAGGTTGGAGGCTCCTTTTTCTTTTCCTTTGTGTAACCGGGACTCCATGGCTTCCCATAGTTTTGCAAACAACCTTGATCCAACTGCCCCCGTCAGACCCTAGCCCCCCGAGGCTCTGCACCCAGGAAAGGATGGTGTGCAGAGCTCCTTCCTCTCCTTGACTGAAGCCCAGCGCTGGTGCTGTCTCCCAGCAGAACACAGAGATGCCTTCCAGCTCGACAGCCGAGCACCATGGGGGCTAATTGAATGACTTTGGCCGACATGTATCAGGAAATCTACAGTTGTCCTACTTCTGTGAGAAGCTTCTGATCCCTAATGTGTGTGTGTGGGGGGAGCAGTATCTCCCCCAGGATATACACCCCTCCCTGACTATTTGCTACAGTCAGTGTAACAATAAAAATGTAAAAGGAGATAACCTTTAAATGTCTGACAAACTGGAAAAACATTTGCTGATGATTTAGACGTCCACAGAAGCAAAGCCATCAAGAGGCGCTTGTGATTCTGGCCCAGAAACACAGGTGCAGGGCAGTGTGGGAGCCCGTGGAACCCACCGCACTCTGTGTGAGAGCTTCTAGGGACCTCCGGGCATGTGGACGATGGGAGTGGGTGGCACCACGGAAATCAAGGCACCCAGGCTGGGAGTGGGGCTCTTAACCCGATCTGTGCTGACACTGCCAGCGGGGCGTTTTATGGCCCCCGCCCACCCAGCCTTTACTGCGCTGCCTCTCATAGAGTTATGACAGAAATTTGCAGAAGTTCGTCATTAGGCTGTAGAAATTCACTCCAGGCTAAAATTGGCCATATAAATGCCCAGTGACTGAAAAACAATTCTGTTTTGTTTTCCTCAACTGAAAAAAAGGGGTACAAAAGTGGTTCGAAATTTAAGTTAAAAATGACAACTGGGAGGGAGTTAAGATGGCGGAGGAGTAGGGGACCCCTTTTTCAGCCGGTCCCCTGAGTTGAGCTGGATAGGTACCAGACCAGCCTAAATAACCACGGAATCAGCCTGAGACGCAGGATGATGCATCTGGATCTCTACAAATGAACATCTCCAGCGCTGAGTATTGAGGTACGAAGAGGGGAGCTGTAAACCGTGCACAGATATCGGAAGATAAACGGAAGGGGGAGGGAGCCGCCGTGCTTGGGCGCCGGGAAGCGGCAGCCACCTGCACGGGGGAGCGGGCGGACTCACAGAGGGCACCCGCGAGAGAGCGGACTGAGATCGGTGAGCTGTGAACGCGCGCCACCAGGCATCTCCCAGAACACCGGAATCCCGGTGTGCTCACGGGATCCAGACTGAGACCGGGAGCTCCTGGAGCGCGCGCGCGGGGCGGCTGGTGGCTGGCGGGCCACCTGCACAGGGGAGCGGGCGGACTCGCGGTCGGCACCCGCGAAACAGCAGACTGAGACCCTGAACCGGGTGCGCGCGCCACCAGGCTTCTCACGAAACTCCGGAATCGAGGTGTGCTCACCGGGCATAGACTGAGACCGGGAGACCCGGGAGCAGTGCGGGGTGGCCGGTGGCTGGCGGCATTAGAAACACAAAGGACAGAGACGCGCCGGCCCTGGAAGTGAGGGCAGGGACGCCGGGTGTGGGGCGCACATCCCGGGACGCTGCAGGGTTGAGCAGCACCAACAGTAACAGAGTAAAAGTGGCCAGAACATCAGTGGAGAACGGGCCACAATCCCTCTGTTCTGTGACAATGCTGCCTCTGCTGCTCTGACTCTCAGAAGAGGCATAGCCGGCCGCCAGGGAAAGCCACCAGAGAACAAAAGCCTGGAGATACCAGCTCAGAGAGTGCCCATCCCCATCCTCCCTCGCAGGGGACACGGAGACTCTAACCAAACAGGGTTGCCTGAGTATCGGCGCAGCAGGCCCCTCCCCCAGAACACAGAAGGCAGGCTGAAAAATCAAGCAGCCCACAACCCGAGGCGCCTGGGTGGTGCAGTCATTGAGCGCCTGTCTCCGGCTTAGGGTGTGATCCCAGCGTTCCGGAAAGGAGTCCCTCATCGGGCTCCTCCGCTGGGAGCCTGCTTCTTCCTCTCTCACTCCCCTGCTTCTGTTCCGTTCTTGCTGACTGTCAGTCTCCCTCTCTCAGATAAGTAAATAAATAAAATCTTTAAAGAAGAAGCCCACATCTCTAATATCCCTATAAAACAAGGGGCACGGCCTGGGACCCAGTCAATAATTTTGGGCTCTGGACAACCCCGCAACCTCTCCTCATTAGAATGACAAGAAGGAGAAGCCCCCTCCAGCAAAGAAAAGACAGTGAGTCTGTGGCCTCTGCCACAGAAGTAACGGATATGGATGTAACCAAATTATCAGAAATGGAATTCAGAGTAACAATGGTCAAGATAATGAGTAGACTTGAAAAAAGTATTAAGGAAAATGTTACTGAGAATATAGAATCCCTAAGGGCGGAAATGAGAGCGAATTTGACAGAAATTAAAAATTCTATGAGCCAAATGCAGGCAAAACTAGAGGCTCTGACGGCCAGGGTCACGGAAGCGGAGGAAAGGGTTAGTGAATTGGAGGATGGGTTAATAGAGGAAAAAATAAAAATAGAAGATGGTCTTAAAAAAATCCACGCCCACGAATGTTGGCTACAGGAGATTACTGACTCAACGAAACGATCCAATGTAAGAATCATCGGCATCCCCGAGGGGGTGGAGAAAAACAGAGGTCTAGAAGAGATATTTGAACAAATTGTAGCTGAAAACTTCCCTAATCTAGCAAGGGAAACAAAAATTCGTGTCCAGGAGGCAGAGAGGACCCCTCCCAAGCTCAACCATGACAGACCTACACCACGTCACGTCATAGTGCAATTCGCAAATATGAGATCCAAGGATACAGTATTGAAAGTGGCCAGGGCAAATAAATTTCTCACGTACCAAGGCAAAGGCATCAGAATTACCTCAGACCTGTCTACACAGACCTGGAATGAGAGAAAGGGTTGGGGGAGCATTTTTAAAGCACTTTCAGAGAAAAACATGCAGCCAAGGATCCTTTATCCAGCAAGGCTGTCATTCAGAATTGATGGAGAAATAAAGACATTTCAGAATCGCCAGTCACTAGCCAATTTCGTAACCACGAAACCAGCCCTACAGGAGGTATTACGGGGGGTTCTATAAAAGTAAAAAGGCCCCAAGAGTGATACAAAACAGAAAGTCACAGCCAATACAAAGACTTTACTGACAACATGGCAGAATTAAAAGCATATCTCTCAGTACTCAGTCTTAACATTAATCGTTTAAATTCTTGCTTTAAACGCCACAGCGTTGCAGATTGGATAAAAAGAAATGACCCATCCATTTGCTGTCTACAAGAGACTCATTTCGAACCCAAAGATGCATTCAGACTGAGAGTAAGGGGATGGAGTACCATCTTTCATGCAAATGGACCTCAAAAGAAACCTGGGGTAGCAATTCTCATATCAGATAAATTGGATTTTAAACTACAGACTATAATTAGAGACGCAGAAGGGCACTATATTATTCTTAAAGGAAGTATTCAACAAGCGGATATGACAATTATAAATATATATGCCCCCAACAGGGGAGCAGCAAGATACACAAGCCAACTCTTAACCAGAATAAAGAGACATATAGATAAAAATACATTAATAGTAGGGGACCTCAACACTCCACTCTCAGAAATAGACAGAACACCCTGGCAAAAACTAAGCAAAGAATCAAAGGCTTTGAATGCCATACTCGACGAGTTGGTCCTCTTAGATATATATAGAACACTACACCCCAGAACCAAAGAATACTCATTCTATTCTAATGCCCATGGAACATTTTCAAGAATAGACCATGTTCTGGGACACAAAACAGGTCTCAGCCGATACCAAAAGATTGAAATTATCCCCTGCATATTCTCAGACCACAACGCTCTGAAATTGGAACTCAACCACAAGGAAAAATTTGGAAGAAACTCAAACACTTGGAGACTAAGAACCATCCTGCTCAGGAATGACTCGATAAACCAGGAAATCAAAAATCAAATTAAACAATTTATGGAGACCAATGAGAATGAAAATACAACAGTCCAAAACCTATGGGATACTGAAAAGGCATTCCTAAGGGGGAAATACATAGCCATCCAAGCCTCACTCAAAAGAATAGAAAAATCTAAAATGCAGTTTTTATATTCTCACCTCAAGAAGCTGGAACAGCAACAGAGGGACAGGCCTAATCCACGCACAAGGAAGAAGTTGACCAAAATTAAAGCTGAAATCAATCAAGCAGAAACCAGAAGCACAGTAGAGCAGATCAACAGGACTAGAAGCTGGTTCTTGGAGAGAATCAATAAAATTGACAGACCACTGGCAAGACTTATCCAAAAGAAAAGAGAAAGGACCCAGTTTATTAAAATTACGAATGAAAAAGGAGAGGTCACGACGAACACCATTGAAATTGGAAGGATTATTAGAAATTTTTATCAACAGCTATATGCCAATAAACTAAGCAATCTGGAAGAGATGGAATCCTTCCTGGAAACCTATAAACTACCAAGATTGAAAAAGGAAGAAATTGATTTCTTAAACAGGCCAATTAATTATGAAGAAATTGAGTCAGTGATAAACAACCTTCCAAATAACAAAACTCCAGGCCCGGACGGTTTTCCTGGGGAATTCTACCAAACATTCAAAGAAGAAATAATACCTATTCTCCTAAAGCTATTTCAAAAAATAGAAACAGAAGGAAAGCTACCAAACTCATTCTATGAGGCCAATATTACCTTGATCCCCAAACCAGGCAAAGACCCCCTCAAAAAGGAGAATTACAGACCGATTTCCCTAATGAATATGGACGCCAAAATCCTCAACAAGATACTTGCTAATAGAATCCAACAGTTCATTAAAAGGATTATCCACCACGATCAAGTGGGATTCATACCTGGGATGCAAGCGTGGTTCAATATTCGCAAATCAATCAGCGTGATACATCATATCAACAAGAAAAGACTCAAGAACCATATGATCCTCTCAATCGATGCCGAAAAAGCATTTGACAAAATACAGCATCCTTTCCTGATTAAAACCCTTCAGAGTGTAGGAATAGAAGGTACATTTCTCAATCTCATAAAAGCCATCTATGAAAAGCCTACTGCAAATATTATTCTCAATGGGGAAAAGCTGGAAGCCTTTCCCTAAAGATCAGGAACTCGACAAGGATGCCCACTCTCGCCACTATTATTCAACATAGTACTAGAAGTCCTTGCAACAGCAATCAGACAACAAAAAGGGATCAAAGGTATTCAAATCGGCAAAGAAGAAGTCAAAATGTCTCTCTTCGCAGACGACATGATACTCTATATGGAAAACCCAAAAGAAGCCACTCCCAAACTATTAGAAGTTATAGAGCAATTCAGTAACGTGGCAGGATACAAAATCAATGCTCAGAAATCAGTTGCATTTCTGTACACGAATAACGAGAAGGAAGAAAGAGAAATCAGGGAATCCATCCCATTTACAATAGCACCAAAAACCATACGTTACCTTGGAATTAACTTAACCAGAGACGTAAAGGACCTTTATTCTAGAAACTATAAATCACTCTTAAAAGACATTGAGGAAAACATAAAAAGATGGAAAGATATTCCATGCTCATGGATCGGAAGAATTAACATAGTTAAAATGTCCATGCTACCCAGAGCAATCTACACTTTCAATGCTATCCCGATCAAAATACCGAGAACGTTTTTCAAAGAACTGGAACAAATAGTCCTTAAATTTGTACGGAACCAGAAAAGACCCCGAATCTCCAAGGAACTGTTGAAAAGGAAAAACAAAGCTGGGGGCATCACAATGCCGGATTTCGAGCTGTACTACAAAGCTGTGATCACAAAGACAGCATGGTACTGGCACAAAAACAGACACATAGACCAATGGAACAGAATAGAGAGCCCAGAAATGGACCCTCAGCTCTTTGGGCAACTAATATTTGATAAAGCAGGAAAAAACATCCGGTGGGAAAAAGACAGTCTCTTCAATAAATGGTGCTGGGAAAATTGGACAGCTACATGCAAAAGAATGAAACTTGACCACTATCTCACACCATACACAAAAATAAACTCCAAATGGATGAAAGACCTCGATGTGAGACAGGAATCCATCAAAATTCTAGAGGAGAACATAGGCAGCAACCTCTACGACATCGGCCAAAGCAACCTTTTTCATGATACATCCCCAAAGGCAAGAGAAACAAAAGACAAAATGAATTTATGGCACTTCATCAAGATTAAAAGTTTCTGCACAGCCAAGGAAACAGTCAGAAAAACTAAGAGGCAGCCCACGGAATGGGAGAATATATTTGCAAATGACACTACAGATAAAGGACTGGTATCCAAGATCTACAAAGAACTTCTCAAACTCAATACACGAGAAACAAATAAACAAATCAAAAAATGGGCAGAAGATATGAACAGACACTTTTCCAACGAAGACATACAAATGGCTAACAGACACATGAAAAAATGTTCAAAATCATTAGCCATCAAGGAAATTCAAATCAAAACCACACTGAGATACCACCTTACGCCAGTTAGAATGGCAAAAATAGACAAGGCAAGAAACAACAATTGTTGGAGAGGATGTGGAGAAAGGGGATCCCTCCTACATTGTTGGTGGGAATGCAAGTTGGTACAGCCACTCTGGAAAACAGTGTGGAGGTCCCTTAAAAAGTTAAAAATTGACCTACCCTATGATCCAGCCATTGCACTACTGGGTGTTTACCCCAAAGATACAGACGTAGTGAAGAGAAGGGCCATATGCACCCCAATGTTCATAGCAGCAATGTCCACAATAGCTAAATCGTGGAAGGAGCCGAGATGCCCTGCAACAGACGACTGGATTAAGAAGTTGTGGTCCATATATACAATGGAATATTACTCAGCAATCAGAAAGAACGAGTTCTCAACATTTGCTACAACATGGACGGCACTGGAGGAGATAATGCTTAGTGAAATAAGTCAAGCAGAGAAAGACAACTATCATATGATTTCTATCATCTATGGAACATAAGAACTAGAATGATCAGTAGGGGAAGAAAGGGATAAAGAAAGGGGGGGGTAATCAGAAGGGGGAATGAAACATGAGAGACTATGGACTATGAGAAACAAACTGAGGGCTACAGAGGGGAGGGGGGTGGGGGAATGGGATAGACCGGTGATGGGTAGTAAGGAGGGCACATATTGCATGGTGCACTGGGTGTTATACATAACTAATGAATCATCGAGCCTTACATCGAAAACCGGGGATGTACTGTATGGTGACTAACATAATATAATAAAAAATCATTATTAAAAAAAAATGACAACTGTCTCCGTTGTTTGGGCTGTTCAAGCACACCGCTACCATACTGTCATCCTCGGTCCACTCTAGGATGAGGGGAGAGCTGGGGACTCCGTTGCCAATGCGGACGAACGTGAGCACCCGGAGCTTGCATAGCATGAACTTCTGGAGACCGGCCAGCAGCGCCGACTGCGTGTGGTTCCCTTGCACGATGGGACTGCGGGGCTCGGGGGTCCAGGTCGTTGGCCCGGAACAGAATCTGGAGCATCCACACACAAGCGTGCATGGTCATGGGGATGCAGGGTGCCAGGAGGGGGCCTCTCAACCACAGGGCAAGGACCAGCAACTGCGGCTTCTCCCCCACAGCAGCGGTGTTTAAGGCTTATGGATCTAGTTTCCATATGCTGGTATTTAGTGGGGAAGACGTGCTCCAGAGCAGAAGAGGAGCTGAGTTAGGACCCAGCCCATGGCAGGGGGAGCTCCCCTGAGCCGTGATTTCCCAGAGCTGAGGCACACAACAGCAGGCACACCAACCACATCCACTAGAACGAGGACTTGGTCATAAACACCGACACTGTGCTTCCTACAGAAGGAGCCAGCGCCCCCTCGGTTTCCCAGGTTCTTGGGAAATTGGGCTCCTGTCTCGAGAGAGTTGCTGGAATTCCCTGCACCCTGGGCCACAGTCCCCCTGGGCTCTGTGCTGCTGCCCATGCACAGACACAGCACCCTGGGAAACTCCAGTCCACGGCCCTGCCTGCTCCTGCTGGTTTGCTAAGTCCTCACTCGCAGCTCATCCTTCCTGAACTGGTCCCTTAGTCCAGGACCCAGAAGGCCATAAGAGATGGCGGACCTCAGGGAGGAGCTTGAAAACAGCAGGGCAAGCTCTCTTCTCCAGGACCCAGGTATGTGCTGTGGAGTTGTGGTCACTACACCTGCCCAGTGAGATCCCCACGTCCAGCAGGGCCTGGGGGAGCAACTGAATGCCCACGAGAACAGGAGGGGGAAAACCAGAGGCTGGGGATCAAAACCAAGGAAAGCCTGGAGTTCCGATGCTGGAAGGCTGTACAGGGAGTAACAGACAGGTGTGGGGCCCTATGGGCCACATCCAGGAAAATCCGTCCCACTGCTCGGGGGAAGTGATGTAAACAAAAGCACAGGTGGATAAGTGCAGGTAAGACTAAACCCAGCAAGGGCCCCCCAAGAGGCAGAAAGGTGCTCGCCCCTCCTGCTGTCGCCATTGCCCTGGATGGCCCAGGATGCTGGTGTGCGCACCAGCATGCAGGTAGCTAAGAACACCCACTCAGCACACGCTAGGAGCACACCGCAGCTCACAAAATCAAACCCCCTTCCCTCTCAGACCAGATCAGAGCCAGCCACCATGATGACTCCCGTTGTACAAGCCAGGAAGCAGAGGCTCGAGCTTAAGTAGCCGGCTCCTACCCGTGTGTTGTTTGGGCCTATGTTAGGAGGTTGTAGTCGTGCCTCGTCACCAGATGGCAAGGAAGTTTAGAGGAGAAAACAGATGTGAACATCACAACACAGGACGGTGCTGCAGGTCTGGAAGACGCCCTGCGCTCCTTAGTCTAAGGGAGTGACACGCAGGAGCACCTGCACAGTCTAAGCACAGGACAGTCACCTCTGACACATACCTTGTAGCCCAGTATGAGCCCGTTCTGGTCCTGTTCAGGCACCAAAGCCCACGTCAGTAAAATCTGGGTGGAGCTGACGGCCTCAGCAGACGTGTTTTCAGGAACGTCTGAAGGAACTGCAAAGGATGAGTAAAACAGATTGGTTCCCAAAGTCCAAAGGCTTCAATAAATAAAGGTCTAATTTTTACCTAATCAAGTTGTCCTTGAAAGAGCAACCAGTTCTGAGCATTTTGGAATGATCAGATTAAGCCGGCAGAGGTATAACAGAAATGTAAATCTCTAATATTAGCAACAAATCCCACAAATCCTGGGTATGTAGGAGCTCAATTTTATCTGAATCTACCCAGCAAGAAAATGTGCTTGGTCTATTTTTAGATTAACTTGTGGGAGCTGCAGACTTGGATCTCAAATGGGAAATCCTCACTCTCAGCCACCCGGGCATCCATGACGCCCCACCTGCGCCATCCCCACTGCTCTGTAGTTACCCAGAGAGCTGTGGGCAGACTGGTTCTTTATTAGCCCATAACACTGTCTAAAACAGGTCTTTAAGAAAATGGCACTATTATGCACAAACAAGCACTAAGCGGGGTTTTTCCCCTTCCCATTTTTTGGAATGGAAACAGATTTATCTCTACCACCAGCATCTTCATTACAGGAAACCTGCTCGAAGCAGCCTTTAGAGAAGACTAGATGGTATCTTGGCTATTAGAGCACAGAGAATGGCTGCAGATGGCAGGGGTTTACAGAGAGAGCGAGAAGGCAAACGGGAGCGGCAAACGAAAACATAAAACATTTGCATTCTCCCCTTCTTTGTGCACCATAAAAATGCGGGTAGCAAGGTTTTGCTCTCTCTACAGTCAACAATTACTAATTAAACAAAGCAGAACCAGAAATACTTATAAAAGCTGCTTTCTAGAACTTTAACCCACATCTGAGCATCGGCTTAGTACAGGGCCTGGCAACGCGTGCTCCTCCAAGGATTAGGGTCTTTCCTTCCGTAATTCACTGAAAATAATGCCAAGTGATACAACCTTCCTGGTGTGCTTTCAAAGCAGTCAGAATTTAAAGAAAAGTTTTCTGCAAAGATGATGTGATTAAGTGGATCAAAAAAGAAAATACTGGTGTCCCGCCACGAAGTGTTTGGTATGAGCCAAATCCTCAATCCTGGAAAGCCGCTCCGCTGTTGCCTGCCCTGCCCAACCTTCATGGCTCCTGGAGATGGGGCGCGAAGCCACCTCCTCCTGGGCCTCCACCGCTCCCCAAGCCAGGGCGGTCCCTCCTCCCTATGTTCTGCTGGCACCCCAGGCTCACTCTGAAATCGCCCCCTGCTTTCAGTGTGATGAGTCCTTGGACGGCCGACTCCTCACCGGACATGGTGCTCCAGCCTCTTGCTCATCTCTGACGTCTGGCCTGCGGCCAGGCAAAGGGCAAAAGGCTGGACAAGGGAACCTGGAGTCTCGTGGCATAGAAAGCCTGGGTTCAGCTTGCACCCAACCAAAGAGAATTAGGTGAGGGATGTTCCAGAGATTTCACCTATCCCAGTGACAGTCTCAAGGGCCATGTTGCTCTGAGTTTAGGCAAGTTGGAGCCTGCCTCGACCACGGAACCCACTGAGATATTCTCGGAGAAGTAGCTGGTGAGCTGAAGAGAGGCTTCAGGGAGGGAACTCGACATGGGCAGACAGTACACATGGAGGCCAGGGACACAGTCCCTGCGGCCTGGAGGGCTGGCAGATACCAGAGGGGATTTCATTTGTAAAGTACCTCATGGCTAGAGAAAGCAGAGGTGCACACATCTTAAATAAGTCAATATGACAAAGTGTTCTAATTCTCTAGCAACCCCTCAGAGCAGGCAGTAACCTCCGTGCGTCACAGTCAAAGCACCTGAGCTGGGTGGCTTGCCTGTGGCCATCCCGCTGCGACGTGGCAGAGCTGGGGTTCAAGGTCCCATCTCTCTGACCCCAACGCTTGTCCCATTTGTTCTCATGTCACTGGCCATTTCATCTGGGCACCAGGTAGCCTCAGGGAACTTGTCTGTGGCCTTTCCTGGAGGATGAGTCGGACGGTGATCCATGGAAGGTGGTGAATGTCCGGGGGGGGGGCAGGGGAAAGGGGCAGGATGGGGTTTCCTGAAAGATCCCATGGCCAGTGTCCTGGCAGTAAGAGTAAGAAGAGGGACCACAAATCTGCTCTTCCCCTGGAAGAGTGTCTGATTCTGCTGGGTCCCCACTTTCTGAACCTCCTATTTTCCTGGAGAAATGTGATTTTCCCCTGGTCTCTGTTCAGTCCAGTGGGGCCTCATGACCACAATTTATTCAGCCCCGGATTTCACCACGATTTTAGACTCAAAAGCCCCAGCAAGATCCTGAATCAACCCCCATGGAAGGGAGCTTATGTGGTTAGAGACCAGGCAGAGCATCTCCTAAAGCACGATACAGTGATGGAAGGCACTCATGGGTCCCAAAGCAAGGGCGATGGCTGAAAATGCGCTTCCTTCTTTCCGGTCATTAAACTCGGGGATTCCAGAACACCAAAAGGTGTCGTAAAGTTCATTCTGATGGAAGCAATAAATATAGTTAGGAACTTGTGCTTGCAGGTAAACAAGAATTTAGAGAGCATCTCAGGGACTTTAATATTAAAAAAAAAAAAACTGTCAGAATCTGCTGCCCATCTGCAGTCCCACAGCCCACCAACTCGTGCGTGGACACCGAGCCCCCAGGATGGGCAGTGCTGACGCGACATCCAGGGAGGGCAGCAGAGGGGCACTGGCCATGGCTGTCTGGTGCCTCCACGCACACGGCATCTCCCCCATTACCTCTGGTCTCCACCCACGTCCCTGGGCTCTGTGCAGCCCCTCTGGGCTGTGGGTTCCCCCAGACCTCGCTTCTCCTGCCTGCTGCCCTGCTCCCTCTGGACCTCAGACTCTCCCTCCTCACGCCCCTTGCCCCACGTCCAGCCTTCCCCCACCTCAGTGCACCAGACCAACCAGTTCTTTTCATTTTGTTAATTCAGAATTTTGGATCTAATGGAACAATTAAAAATCAAACCTTCTGGGCAATGAGTATCAATAGCTTCAAGTATCCCCAGTGTTCCCGACGTTCCTGTGGTGCTGTGAGCATGTGGCCTACGTTAGTT
The DNA here is from genome assembly GCF_023065955.2 of Ursus arctos. Lineage (NCBI taxonomy): Eukaryota > Metazoa > Chordata > Mammalia > Carnivora > Ursidae > Ursus > Ursus arctos. Next base: position 32,191,782 of record NW_026623008.1, read on the forward strand.
CATTCAGTCCTCACAGCAGAACTTCCAAGTCACTATCCCCGTTTGCAACTGAGAACGCTCAAGCGCAGAGAGGTTCGTGAACTTGCTGGAAACTAGCAAGGGTTTCTAGGGTTGGCCCGGGCTCCACACTTCCCCACAGAGCCTCCGTCCACACACAGCCTTCTCTCTGAAGCACTGATGTGTGTGTGCACACCTGACCGCCCCCCTGACCTCAGTGGGTCACACCTGATACATGGCTGAACGGTTTGATCCAAAGAGTCTTCCCTGAATGTACAGGAGGACAGGGCTTTATGTTCCAAGCTTGTCTACCAATTTTATTTTTTAAAATCTGATCTTGATCAAAATTTACAAAAATACGGCATGTTGTTCATCATGGTAACCTGGATCCCAATCCCAGCGCTTCAAGCACCCTCCAGGGCAGCGTTGCTGGGGTCTGTGACGTCACCTTGATATGTGGGTGGGCTGGTGTTGTGGACGTGGACAAGACCAAAAGACACAAGCAAAGCCCCTGTGGCAGAAAGCACAGCCCGGACACATCGCAGGGAACGGCATGGGAGGCTTGCCATACACAGATGGACAAAGCGGGGGGGCACGTGGCCGGTAGAGAGGCGCTTGGATTCCTGCACTGCTCCTCAGGGGGCATGCTCCTTGGGGGTGTGTGGCAGCTCAGGAACGTTCCACCTGCTCCAGCCTGCCAGGGGAGGTGGAGGGGCTGCCCCGGCCGGAGCTGGGCAGCATGGGCCAGACAGAGCGAGATGGGGATGGGGACCGTGCCGCTGCTGGGAGGGACTGCAGAGTATCGCCCACAGCTCTGAGGTCACGGTGGTGTTGCCAGCCCAGGACCCCAGCGGGCAGCCGTGAAAAGGCCAAGCTCCACGGAAACTGCTACTTTAATGACATGGATTTGTTGAAATAAAATACAAAAAGGAGTTCATTAAGCCCTATTAGCTGGTGAGAACAGAGGCTCATAAATGGAATATTGGCAACCACCGCTCATCTGGGATATGCTGGCCCTGCTCGGTGATGACGTGTGCCCATGGCTTCCCCAAAGCTTTACACCAGGAATGAGCTGTGTGTTGTGTTCACCAATGACCACGTGTGTATCTGAAGGAAGGAAGTCTCGGTGTGCATACGTCTACCCAGGCCTAGCCAGGGTTCTGAGGCTTGGCCCTCGTGAAGTCCGCGGGCCAAGCAGGCAGCCGTGGACACTCTGCCTCCGAAATCGATGGTGAGCGCAGCTCTCATTCCAGCCACGGGCCTGACCGGTCCCCGAGGCGTCTGCTGAGAGTCTTTGCTTCCAAGGGCAGCCTCCGTCTATGCACTTTTGGTGTTTCAGCTTTTTTGTTTTCCCTAGCACTGCCTGGCTTGCTTTTTCCTCCCTCTGTATGGCTTAAAGTTAAACTGAACGGGCTCCCTTCTCTGCCCATCCCGCACCATGTTCGGTTCTTCTGCTCCGGGAGACAGGAGGCCTCTCACAGGTGATCCTGTGCTGAGAGACTGGAGAATGAGCTACCTGGTTCCTGCACTGCACTTTCAGTAGTGACTTCTCCCCTTTCCTGGAGCTACGTTGTTCCTGATGGTGACTATCTCAAAGCATTAGGTCTGAGGGCAGAACCAGACCCATACATGCACTCTGGTTAGAAGTGAGGGGCACAGGAGGCTTCAGAGCAGAGGTGCCCTCTGGGGTCTGTAGGGGTGGTCTGCAGGGGGCCCTGGCCCAGCACAGGCGACTATGTGTGGTTTTGAGACAAGAAGCAGGAGGGGTTGGCACCAGGAAGTTCCCTGACTAATGGGAGAGAAAAGAGTTTAGGGGAGGAACGCAGTCCCCAGGCTATGCCCTCAGGCACCCAGGACACGGCCTGGAGCCTCAGACACAGCACCGCGACACAGTGATGCTGGGCACCTCCCGCCTTTGTCCCTGGGGGACAATGGGGAGCTTAAGCTTGAGCTGTTCCGAAGTTCAGGGTGAGGGGGTGCTATACGCCTGTCTGTGGACACAGCCCGTCTTTGCGAAGCTGAGTTTCTGGTGGTTTCTGTGATACGGGAGCAGGTACAGCATGAAGACCAATGAGGGAAATTACGGAAATTAAGGTGGTGGCGTTCACTCCGATCCCACATTCAAGAAGGTGGGCAGAGCCCGATCCCATCAGGAACATCAGGAACACACATCCCTGAAGCCGCAGGATGCAGGTTGAGAGGACAGAGGCAGAAGCCCCAGGCATGGCAGGAGGTGCTGCAGGCAGAGTCCCAGAGAGCGCCTGCCACAGACTGTGTCCCAGACTGAGTGGCTGAGGTGTGGAAACATGAGCGGCTGGCTTGACGTTTCAAGTAATGCTCAGGAAATGGAAGGGGCCGCTGGAGGCTGTGGCCCTGGTGCCTCCTCCCTGCAGGCCCACGAAGAAATGGAGGGTCTGGGAGATAAGGTAAGGCTCCCACCTTCCTCTGAGGCCGAAGCCACCCAGATTTTTTCATTTTGAAGCCAAGATTTAAATTAAGCTTCCACTTTTCAGGTTAAAGCTCTTCTGTTCTAAAAAAAAATCATCGAAGCCCCACAACAGACACCTGCAGCCTGTGAGCAGTCTGCCTGGCAGCCTGGCTGTCCTCACTTCGAGTCCCCAGGGGACACTGGGTGGAGCACAAAGGGTGTGGGAGCCAGGACACACGGGCTGCGCTGTGAGGTCCAGGTTTGGGCAGGGGTCAGTGCCGGGTGTGGTGACTGAGCTCTCTGCCCTCTGCCGACAGCCAGGCAGATGTGTCCACTTCCCTGAGAGGCTTCCGGTGCCCGTCCCCCAGCCAGCTGGGCTGTTTACAGCGATGCCCATCTCCCTTTTGGGGTGAGATTGTTTTTCCTTTTTCCAAAGACAGGGATACTAACCTGTAATGATGCCATTTTTCTCCAGGGGCTCTTACAAGCTGACCTTGAGCGACGTGTCCAGAATCTCCATGAAACTCAGGTGTCCCACAGCTCCTGGTTCTTGCAATGAAACCTAAAGTCACCAGTTAACACGAGGGCCCCCTTCTCCTTGGGTCAGATGTGCGTGGAAAGTTCTAACCAGGGAAGGGAAGTGGGAGCCCAGGCTGGGGCCTGCAGGCTGAACTCGAAGGAAATGCCAGCAAAAACTCAGAAGAGGCAAGGGACTTTGAGGTGCAAAAGGCCTCCTAGGTCTGAGCATGTAAATTGTTTTGCTCAGCTGCATCCCGGCCATGGCGAGAACCAAAAACAGGCAGTGGGAGATTTATACACACCTCTTTCTCCCTTACCTACTCTACTGAGAACAAGCAGGGGCAGAATCAGTGGCAAAGGAGGAACAGGAGGAGAACGGAGAGGAGCCGAGGGACCCACTCGCTCAGCACTGACTGAGGAAGTGCAGGCCACGTGCCCGGCAGGGACACCAGGCTCCTCCTGAGCTGCCCCGGCCTCATGACTCCCTTGGGCAGGCTCTGAATGTGCTACACCAAGATCTTTTTAATCATACCACATGCAGTATTTCAAGCTTTAAGTAGGAGAGCATGAAGACAAGGGTGTTGGTTGTCCTGCCCGAGAGCAGAGCTCGGGGCATCCCCGCAGAGAAGCCTCACCTGTTCTGGCAACTGCCGGCATCACTTGCAGACAGCGGATTCAGTACCCGCTGCTCAGCGCCACTCAGACCAAGCTCCCTAACACAACTCCTAATTAAAAAAGGAAGCAGGATGAGAGACTGTGGACTCTGGGAAACAAAGTGAGGGCTTCAGAGAGGAGGGGGTGGGGGAATGGGGTAGGCTGGTGATGGGTAGTAAGGAGGGCACGTATTGCATGGTGCACTGGGTGTTATACGCAACTAATGAATCATGGAACTTTACGTCAGAAACCAGGGATGTACTGTATGGTGACTAACATAATATAATAAAAAAAATTAAAAAAAAAAAAAAAGGAAGCAGGGCGCCTGGGTGGCTCAGTTGGTTAAGCCACTGCCTTTGGCTCAGAGGTCATGATCCCGGAGTCCCAGGATCCCAGGATGGAATACCGCATCAGGCTCCCTGCTCACCGGGGAGTCTGCTTCTCCCTCTGACCCTCCTGCCTCTCGTGCTCTCTCACAAATAAATAAAATCTTTAAAAAAACAAAAACAAAAACAAAAAAGGAAGCAAAGGTGGAAACAGCCTCAGCAAATATACTCATCTGGGTGAAACTTTCAAAAGACATTTTATGGATAAGCTCAAACACTGACAAGGGCCACTCTCTGAGTCAGGGAGATGGTAAAATAGAATGGTTGTCGAATCCAGCTCATATTCCTCTGGGTTTAGTTTCCAGAAAGACGATCTGATAGATTTTTGAACGGACTTGTTCTTTTCTTGATCGATAGAGCAGCAAAGAAAGTTTTTTGCTCCTTTTATACTCTCAGTGTCTCTGCTTCTTGGATTCCTGTCCATATCTGCTGTCCTCTAGCTCTGCTGGAACCAGCTGGCAACATCTAGTCTTAAAATTTATATTCTGTTTCCTCTTTACTGTGTTGCCCCCCCCTCCCTGCCCCACTCGTGAGTTCTTATCACTTGGAGCTTTGGAAAAGGAGGCCTGCAAGATGTGGAGGCACGGGAGGTGCCCTCAGCAGGAGAGCACAGGTGGGGGGGGGGGGGCGGGTGCCTCCAGCACTGGCCAGTCCAAGCCATCTGCCCTCCTTCCACCTTTCCATAACACAGTGCATGCTCTGAACAGCATCGATAGGCTCCCCAGCTAACAAAAAATTGTGACTCTATTAGAAAATTCTAAAAAGATGACATTGCTTCCAGTTTTCTCAATTTCCAAAAAGGAAATTTCCAATTTCTCTTTTTCCCTAATGGGGGAATGCACTTAAAGTTCTGTTTCCTGGCCACAGAGCTTAATGGGAGGTGTCCCCACTATGTCTGTTGGCTTGCTTAACTGGCAACAAGTGTGTGTGTGTGTGTGTGTGTGTGTGTTTCGTAAGTGAGGAATTCAAGCAGGAGTCTTAACTCTCTTCTTTGGAAGGAGTTGCCTTCTTTTGCCACTTTTTATTTTTTAATAAACATCCTCCGAAAAATGAAATCTGATATTCAGTTGGACATGGCTGTGGCTGGAACAGAGGTGCTGCGCTGGCCTCTTCTTCAAATAAACGAAATAGAGGAAAACATCCACATAATGAAGAGCTATAAGGGGGGGGTGCTCGTAACATCTGTCCCTCCCCACCTCCCTCCCCACCCCATCAACACATGTAAAGGGGCTCCGTTGTGCTTTCCTACAGATGAATGCAGAAAGTACCCTTCAGCCAAGCCAGGCTCCTCTCTCCTCCGAGACCCCACGTGGGCCCCCTGCACGCCCCCTATGCACCCTCAGTCCCACACAACTGGGCCAGAACCCAGCGGCGTCACCCTTCTCTTAGCCCCCTTGTCCCATACTTTCCCCACCAGATCCCTATGAACCTTTTGATTCAGCTCTGTGTTTGTCTGTGTCTGTGTGTGTGTCCTGGGTTTCAATGTCAAATAGATGTCCTATTGTAGACTGTAGTCCAAAATGTCCACAGACTCCTGCAAATCCACCTACCATGTGAACAGAAGTTAAGATGAGATCTTGCTTCTTTTCCATTCTATATCCAACCTGCGCTGAAAATCTGGAAGTAATTTCTGTCCATGTTTGATACATGCAGATTGGAAAAAACACAAATTCCAGCCATGTGACTTTGGGTAAGTTCGTTACCTCTTAGAGCTCCCATTTATCTCTGTGGAATAGGAGCAGTGAAGCTTCTCTCTCAAGACTGCCGGGGGTATGACCAAGGTGAGGCATAGCATGTGCATGCATAGCAGAGGATAACAAAACCTCTTACAGGGTGGCTTCCTCCAAACTGCTAGCTTCCTAGCCTTTCTTCTTTCCTGAAAATTCTAAAAGACTGAATTGAGCCCATTCCTAATGGAACATCCCACATCATTTTGTGCACTTCTTACTTAATGTTGTAGCTGGTTCTGGGAGAATCTGCCACATTATCCTATTCTGTACGTGCAGCCCGAGGTCTAGGACGTCTTAAGGACTGAGAAACAGATCTTTCGTGCCATGTTATTTATGCCACATTGACAACTTCCCAAGAGGAGAGGAGAACGGAGCTTGCCAACCGAGTGTTCATTTATAATCCTTACTTTAGAAAACCTTTCAAAGCCCAAGTGAACATTTAGGAGCTTTTCCTAATGTTTCAGAAATGTGGATAACCCAACGTTTTTCCCATCTCTCTTTAAATATGAAATATTTCTTTTTCATTAGAAGATAATGTTCTGAAACCAGAATCAATCATTACAGCACAAAAATACCTGTTACGGGAAAAAAATGATATAAAGAAATCAAACCAGAAAAAATTAAAACCTTATTGTGTTCAAAATGATGATTTATACTATCATTTGTCTTTAGACCCATTATAGAAACACCAGCATCTGCGTCTTTGTGACCACAGTTAAGAAACAGATGGAAGTTCACTCATCTACACGGGCCTATTTTAGGATCTAGTGGTCATCTCTCACACTCATGCTCCCACAGGATTCCATGCTCAGGCTCCCCTGAGAACCTTGCAGTCACACTGCGTCTGCACGGGTCTCTCACAGGAAGTTGAACCGTTTTTAACAAAACATGAACTCAGAGGCCAAACACTGCCTCAGCATTAGATTTGGATCCCTTGTTGCTTCAAATGACTATAGTACTCTCCTCCTAAATGATAGGAAAGTTGCTGATGTCGACATTGGCAGTAAGAAAAATGGGCATTTAAGTTATGCAGAACTTACACGTTATGGCTTTTTTCCACTCGCAACTGAAAGCATATTGATTGCCAGAGCGTTTTGAAAGAAATTCCTGAGTCAATTTAAGTTATTTTCCATTTCACTTTGGGAAATCATGATGGAAATCTGACGAGCTGATTCCACATGAGCCGGATTTTGGGCCACAACTCCTGTGGCAGGAGGGACCTTTCCTCTCACCCCCTTGGAACGTTCACATGGCTGGGACTTACGGTTTTGCTGCTCGATTTGTAAGATAATATGTCACATTTTAAAAGGCCTAGAGCAGAAAGGGTCTTGGAGGCACTGCTAAGAAAATCTAGCCAATGGAATTGGCAGACAGGATAATGGCAGAATAGTGGATGGGCAGGGGGAGTATGAAGAGTGGGGGCGTGTGTGTGAGAAAGTTTATATTAAATAATCCCCACATGTCCAAGTTACCCCATGCTGACAATGCAAAGAGCCCAAGTAGACAAACCAGTTGTTTTAATAGATCTCAATAATAAATGGGATTGAAACAAAGACTGGGCCATGTGACAGGTGAAGAGTAGGTTCAAAATTACTTCAGGGATCAATAGCACATTATGTTGAACTCAAGGTACAGATGACTTGCTCATCATCAATTCTGGGAGCTTCTGTGAAGGAAATACACTCGAGAGCCAACCTGTGTGCCCAGCAGCAGGTGGGCGCTCCCTGCCCCTGCGGACGCTTGCCCGTCACACATGTCTCCTGTGGGCGTCAGCAAGGGCTGCCCACATGTGCTTGGCTAGCCCCCAGGCCGAGGCTGGGACGTTCCTGAGTGATCTTTGAGAATGACCAGCCACCATGTCACACACCGCCTCACAGTGGCGGGAGCCGCACCAGCTCTCCCTGGCGTTGTGATGCTTTCTCAAGAGGACCTAAATCCAAAGAGCTTATTAAAGTCAGGACAAATTCCATCTCATTTCCCCTAATGGATCGGGCTTGCCGCTTGGCCGAAAGGAGGAGGAAAAATCAGGCGGGCTGGCTGGAAGCTTTATTCTTCCTGAAGACCAGGTGCTTCTTGCTGTTCCCACGGTGTCCTGACAGACTCCAGAATTATGTGCCTATACGTTCCGATAATTTTCCAAATTAGGCTGACAAATAATTTTATGAGTTATTCTCTTCCCCTGTAATACACAGGCATTTAAATTATTCTCTTTCCAGCTGCAAGGACCAGCTCACTCTTACAGGCTTTCTCGATACGCGACACTAGCAGCCATGGAGCACCCCAAGCCCACAGAAAGGGGACCCAGTGGCCACAAGCACCTTCAGCTGGTGCCCAAACAGACCACAAGCTGAGGCCTTGAGGCCAACGGCCCCCTGAGCCGTGGGGCTCATGTCTGCTAATTCTTATGTGGGCAATTCTGAAGGATCATGAGGCCCTCTGCATGCAGCCAGCCATGACACAGAAGGTCACATGATTTTAGTCTAGAAATTGCATCTCCTCTGGGCTTCACTCCTCAGCAGGATTTGCTGTAGAAAGCAAGGCAGAAACTGCTAGCTGCCTTCGACTGTCTGCCCCCCCTTCCTTTCTTAGCAATGGACGGAAATGTATAGAGCTGAAAGAGCACCTTTCCAGGCTTTCCTGCACAGAGATATTCCATGAATTCTAAGCATAAGTCGGCAGCAGAAGGAACTTCTAAGAATGTTCTTCAAAGACTAGTGTTACTTGCATAGTTGGCCACAAGATGTAACCCTGTGCCTTCTTCCTTCTAGAATGTGGACATGACAGCTGGCATCCCAGGAGCCAGCTTGCAGCCCCAAGGCAAATTCTAAAGACGGCAAAGCAAAAAGAAGCCTGACCCTCTGGGTACCACGGAGCTGCCACTAACACCCCATGCAGCCCAAGGCCCGCTCTTGATGGGAGAAAATAAAAACACCCCTGCACTGTGTTTCAGCTGTTACTCTGGGTCTGTTTCTCACAGCTGGAGAGACCACCACTACAGACAGTGGAACCCTAGCTCCTCTGCTGCAGTCCCACCATGTAGATCCCAATAAAGCCCCTTTTCATGTCGATGGAGGATCCCTCTGAGTCTCTGTGCTGGCAGTCGTTGAAGCACGCCTGTCACACCGACCTTGTGCACAGCCGGGGTGTGGCCACACCCGAGCGAGGCTGGCTTCGTTGGTCGTTCTCGCTCTGCTGTCACAGATGTTCATACCCCCTTCCGGGCTAGGCTGCAAGTCACCAAGAGTCACGGTGTGTCGTAGGAGCTCAGGGCTTTCCAGGCCTTGACCTCATCTTCTCTCGCAACCGCCCCCGAGGCAGTCAGCACAGACAATGTTACAGATTATAAGCTTATAGTGGGGAACTTGGGGCTCACAGATGTTTCTGGGCAGATGTGAGTGAACGTGTGTGTGTGTGCAGACAGCTCACAAACCCTTGCTCTCCATCATCGTCTCCCTAAATTATTCATGGCCCCCGTTGTTGCCATTTTTCTTCCTAATGCCTCACCTTCTAATCAGCTCATTTTTTATCTGGTTTATTCCACCCCTGCTCCAGACAAGGTCCCCCGCCCCCACACCCTGGTTCTTCCCAACCACACGTCTAAATCCTCTCTTATGTACTTCCTGTCTTGGGCGGGAACATTGATTCAGAGACAGAATTTACAAGCTGCTTTCCCTTTGTTCAGCTGTGGGGTGGTTGACCAGGATGCTCCCGAGGAGCAGGGCTGGACCCACACAGTGTAAGCACACGGCATGCATGGGGCCAGCTGCCTCCCCTGCACGTGCAGCCCTCCTGACACCCGTCGAGTGTCACAGCCATGCCCAAGGGACAGTATCCCAACGCTGTGGTCAACAAGGGTCTCACCCCTGATCTGTCCTGGGGCTCGGGCTTGCCCCTCAAACAAAGGAGGATCAGGGTGAGCAGCGCTTCCCAGTGAAGACTCAGAGGCTGTCACAAGCCTAAGAAGCTCTGTCGAGTGACCAGGGGATGGGTGTGGGAGTACGTATACGGCAGGATCTGGAAACATCAGGAAAAGACCCACTGCATTCCAGAAGCACGGGGTCCTTTCCCCAGGGTGTTACAGTCATGTGAGCATGCAGGAAGAGTCTGAAACATGGCGAGAAGAGAGGGCTGTGTCCCTCAGAGGGAGGACAAAGATGCCCGTGCTTCCTGTGCCCATGCTGGTTGGGAGCAACGTCAAAGCACAAATGCCTGCAGGGAGGGAAGATGTGGATTATGACCACTCCCCTGGGTGCCCCCGAGACCTGCAGGGACTCCGGGCTTAGAGCTCCAACAATAGCCATTCAAAGCCCAGACAAAGGAAGAAGGCCCACCTGCATGAGGAGATGAGATGGGGAAACTACACACAGGGCATCTTCAGGAATGTCAGCTCATCGAGAGTTTAAAAAAAGTGATACTACAAACCATACTTGCACAGAGAGCTAAGAGAAGTCAGGTTCTCACCTAGAGGAGGAAAGCGAATCCTTGCACTGAGTAGAAGCATCCTCAGTCTCTCCATTCAGAAAATCACCTGACCCAGAGGTGGGAGCCAGCCCGCCCACCCACCGCCTCTGCCTAGCCCTGAGTGCTGGCGTTTCAGACCAGCTAAGCTCGAGCTAGCCAGCGTTCAGTTCCCCTATGTGTGAGCAACTGCAAGCAAAACCTGCCCTGTTCTAGCCAGTGCCCCACCAGCAATCTGAGGAGGGGCTGGGCCCCACTACTTTTCACATGCAGTCTCATGCACAGGGCACCACGCTCCCAGGGCAGACTGTTGTGAAGCTCTCAGAGGGAATAGAACACGAATGATGAAGCACCGCCCAAACATACCAGCCCACCCTTCTCGTGGCCAGTGTCAGAGCTCCAGGGAACCCATGAATTCATGGTCAAATCATTGCCCATCAGCCTGGAGTCATGTGGCCCCTGGGGCTCCCTGTCAGCTCGCCTGCACAGCCACCAACAGGTTCGTTCTCCTCATACAGGATTTTGATCCTGTCGCTCACTGCTCTCAACCTTCAAAGGCTCCCCAGTACCAACCGAGTCAAAGCCAAACTCTAAGGCCACAAGCCCTTCTCTGTGAGGTGGAGATGTGCTTCCCATATCCCAAGTCCTTCTCTGTGAGGTGGAGATGTGCTTCCCATGCCCCACACTCAGACACCCCGGTACTAAAATGAAGCAGTCCTAGTTAACAGTGAGAGAGGACTGTTAATAGCAACATTCATTATTTTTTTAATGTTTTTTTTTTCTTATGTTACTCACCATACAGTATATCCCTGGTTTTTGATATAAAGTTCCATGATTCATTAGTTGCGTATAACACCCAGTGCACCATGCAATACGTGCCCTCCTTAATACCCATCACCAGCCTATCCCATTCCCCCACACCCCTCCCCTCTGAAGCCCTAAGTTTGTTTCTCAGAGTCGATAGTCTCTCATGGTTCATTCCCCCTTCTGTTTAACCCCCCTTCTTCTTCCCTTTCTTCTCCTACCGATCTTCCTACTTCTTATGCTCCATAGATGAGAGAAACCATATGATAATTGTCTTTCTCTGCTTGACTTATTTCACTTTAGCATTATCTCCTCCAGTGCCGTCCATGTTGTAGCAAATGTTGAGAAATCATTCCTTTTGATAGCTGAGTAATATTCCATTGTGTATATGGACCAGCTTCTTCATCGAGTCATCTGTTGAAGGGCATCTCGGCTCCTTCCACGATTTAGCGATTATGGACAAAGCTGCTATGAACATTGGGGTGCATATGGCCCTTCTCTTCACTACGTCTGTATCTTTGGGGTAAATACCCAGCAGTGCAATTGCTGGATCATAGGGTAGCTCAATTTTTAACTTTTTAAGGGACCTCCACACTCTTTTCCAGAGTGGCTGTACCAACTTGCATTCCCACCAACAATGTAAGAGGGACCCCCTTTCTCCACATCCTCTCCTGCAATTGTTGTTTCTTGCCTTGTCAATTTTTGCCATTCTAACTGGCGTAAGGTGGTATCTTAGTGTGGTTTTGATTTGAAATTCCTTGATGGCTAATGATTTTGAACATTTTATCATGTGTCTGTTAGCCATTTGTATGTCTTCATTGGAAAAGTGTTCATATCTTCTGCCCATTTTATGATTTGTTTATTTGTTTCTCACGTATTGAGTTTGAGAAGTTCTTTGTAGATCTTGGATACAAGTCTTTTATCTGAAGTGTCATTTGCAAATATATTCTCCCATTCCATGGGCTGCCTCTTAGTTTTTTTGACTGTTTCCTTGGCTGCGCAGAAGCTTTTGATCTTGACGAACTCCGACAAGTTCATTTTATCTGTTGTTTCTCTTGCCTTTGGAGATGTGTCATGAAAAAGGTTGCTGTGACTGATGTCATAGAGGTTACTGCCTATGTTCTCCTCTAGGATTTTGATGGATTCCTGTCTCACACCGAGGTCTTTCATCCATTTGGAGTTTATCTTTATGTATGGTGTGAGAGAGTGGTCAAGTTTCATTCTTTTGCATGTAGCTGTCCAATTTTCCCAGCACCATTTATTGAAGAGACTGTCTTTTTTCCACTGGATGTTTTTTCCTGCTTTGTCAAAAATTAGTTGCCCAAAGAGCCGAGAGTTCATTTCTGGGTTCTCTATTCTGTTCCATTGGTCTATGTGTCTGTTTTTGTGCCAATACCATGCCATCTTTGTGATCACAGCTTTGTAGTAGAGCTCGAAATCCGGCATTGTGATGCCCCCAGCTTTGTTTTTCCTTTTCAACAATTCCTTGGCGATGTAGGGCCTTTTCTGGTTCCACACAAATTTAAGGGCTATTTGTTCCAGTTCTTTGAAAAATGTCATTGGTATTTTGATCGGGATAGCATTGAAAGTGTAGATTGCTCTGGGTAGCATGGACACTTTAACTATGTTAATTCTTCTGATCCATAAGCATGGAGTATTTTTCCATCTTTTTGTGTCTCCCCCAATGTCTTTCAAGAGTGATTTATAGTTTCTAGAATATAGGTCCTTTACGTCTCTGGTTAAGTTAATTCCAAGATAACTTATGATTTTTGGTGCTATTGTAAATGGGATGGATTCCCTAATTTCTCTTTCTTCAGTCTCATTGTTCGTGTATAGAAATGCAACTGATTTCTGAGCATTGATTTTGTATCCCGCCACATTACTGAATTGCTCTCTAAGTTCTAGTAGTTTGGGGGTGGAGTCTTTTGGGTTTTCCATATAGAGTATCATGTCATCTGCTAATATGACATTTTGACTTCTTCTTTGCTGATTTGGATACCTTTTATCCCTTTTTGTTGTCTGATTGCTGTTGCAAGGACTTCTAGTACTATGTTGAATAATAGTGACGAGAGTGGGCATCCTTGTCGAGTTCCTGATCTTAAGGGAAAGGCTTCCAGCTTTTCCCCATTGAGAATGGTATTTGCTGTAGGCTTTTCCTAGATGGTTTTTATGAGATTGAGGAATGTACCCTCTATCCCTACACTCTGAAGGGTTTTAATCAGGAAAGGATGCTGTATTTTGTCATATGCTTTTTCTGCATCTATTGAGAGGATCATATGATTTTTGGCTTTTTCCTGCTGGATAAAATCTATGACACTGATAGATTTGCGAATGTTGAACCACCCTTGCATCCCAGGGATGAATCCCACTTGGTCATGATGGATAATCCTTTTAATGCACTGTTGGATTCTATTAGTCTGGATCTTGTTGAGAATTTTGGTGTCCATATTCATTAGGGAAATTAGTCTGTAATTCTCCCTTTTGATAGAGTCTTTAGCTGGTTTGGGGATCAAGGTAATATTGGCCTCATAGAATGAGTTTGGTAGCTTACCTTCTGTTTCTATTTTTTGAAATAGCTTTAGGAGAATAGGTATTATTTCTTCTTTGAATGTTTGGTAGAATTCCCCGGGAAAACCATCCGGTCCTGGTGTTCTGTTTTTTGGAAGGTTGTTTATCACTGTTTCAATCTCTTCATAATTAATTGGCCTGTTTAAAAATTCAATTTCTTCCTGTTTCAGTCTTGGTAGTTTATAGGTTTCCAGAAAGGCCTCCATCTCTTCCAGATTGCTTAATTTATTGGCATCAAGCTGTGGATAAAAGTTTCTAATAATCCTTCCAATTTCATTGGTGTTGGTTGTGACCTCTCCCTTTTCATTCATAATTTTATTAATTTGGGTCCTTTCTCTATTCTTTTGGATAAGTCTTGCCAGTGGTTTGCCAATTTTATTTACTCTTCAAAGAACCAGCTTCTAGTTCTCTTGATCTGCTCTACTGCGCTCCTTGTTTCTAATTCATTGATCTCTGCTCTAATCTTCATCAACTGCTCTCTCGTACGTGGATTAGGCCTGTTCCTCTGTTGCGGTTCCAGCTTCTTGAGGTGAGAATATAATAACTGCATTTTATATTTTTCTATTCTTTTGAGTGAGGCTTGGATGGCTATGTATTTTCCCCTTAGTATTCCCTTACTGCCTTTGCAGTATTCCATAGGTTTGGACCATTGTGTTTTCATTCTCGTTGGTCTCCATAAATTGTTTAAATTGATTTTTGATTTCCTGGTTTATCGAATCATTCTTGAGCAGGATGGTTCTTAGTCTCCAAGTATTTGAGTTTCTTCCAAATTTTTCCTTGTGGTTGAGTTCCCATTTCAAAGTGCTGTGGTCTGAGAATATGCAGGGAATAATTTCAGTCTTTTGGTATCGGTTGAGACCTCTTTTGTGACCCAGAACATAGTCTATTCTTGAGAATGTTCCATGGGCATTAGAATAGAAAGAGTATTCTTTGGTTCTGGGGTGTAGTGTTCTATATATATCTATGTGGTTCAGCTCGTCGACTATGGGATTCAGAGCTCTTGTTTCTTTGTTGGTTTTCTGTTCTGGTGCTCTGTCTATTGCTGATAGTGGAGTGTTGAGCTCCCCTACTATTAACGTATTTTTATCTATATGTCTCCTTATTGTGCTTGAGAGTTGGCTTGTGTATCTTGCTGCTCCCCTGTTGGGGGCATATATATTTATAATTGTCATATCGACTTGTTGGATACATCCTTTAAAAATAATATAGTGCCCTTCTGTATCTCTAACTATAGTCTTTAGTTTAATATCCAATCTGTCTGATATGAGAATTGCTACCCTAGCTTTCTATTGAGGTCCACTGGCATGAAAGATGGTATTTCATCCCTTTACTTCCAGTCTGGATGTATCTTTAGGTTCAAAATGAGTCTCTCGTAGACAGCAAATGGATGGGTCATGTCTTTTTACCCAATCTGCAACCCTGTGGCGTGTTATGGGAGCATTTAGGTCATTTACATTGAGACCGATTATTGAGAGATATGATTTTAATGATGTCATATTGCCAGTAAAGTCTTTGTTTCTATCGATTGTGACTTTCTGTTCTGTATCACTCTTGGGGCCTTTTTACTTTTATAGAACCCCCCTTAATATCTCCTGTAGGGCTGGTTTCGTGGTTACAAATATGTTTAATGACTGGAGATTCTGGAAGGTCTTTATCTCTCCGTCAATTCTGAATGACAGCCTTGCTGGATAAAGGATCCTTGGCTACATGTTTTTCTCTGAAAGAGCTTTAAAAATGCCCCCCAACCCTTTCTCTCATTCCAGGACTGTGCAGACAGGTCTGACGTAATTCTGATACCTTTGCCTTGGTTGTGAGAAATTTCTTTGCCCTGGCCCCTTTCAATACTTCATCCTTGGATCTAATATTTGCGAATTGCACTATGACGTGCTGTGGTGTAAGTTTGTCGTGGTTGAGCTCGGGAGGGGGTCTTCTCTGCCTCTTGGACACGAATGCTTGTTTCCTTTGCTAGATTAGGGAAGTTTTCAGTTACAATTTCTTCAAATATCTCTTCTAGACCTCTGTTTTTCTCCACCCCCCTCGGGGATGCCGATGATTCTGACATTGGAATGTTTCATTGAGTCAGTAATCTCCCGTAACCTACATTCCTGAGCATGGATTTTTTTGAGTCCAGATTCTATTTTAGCTTTCTATCATCCTCCAATTCGCTGATACGTCCTTCTGCCTCATTCACCCTGGCCGTCAGAGCCTCTAGTTTTGACAGCATTTGGCTCATAGAATTTTTAATTTCTGCCAGATTCACTCTCATTTCTGCCCTTAGAGATTTTATATTCTCATTAACATTTTTGTTAATACTTTTTTCAAGTCTACACATCATCTGACCATTATTACTCTGAACTCCATTTCTGATCATTTGGTTATATCCATATCCATTAGTTCTGTGGCAGAGGCCACAGACTCATTGTCTTTTCTTTGCTGGGGGGGGGGTTCTCCTTCTCATCATTCTGATGAGGAGAGGTTGCGGGGTTGTCCAGAGCCCAAATTATTGACCGGGACCCAGGCCGTGCACCCTTGTTTTATAGGGATTTTAGGGATGTGGGCTTCTTGATTTTTCAGCCTGCCTTCTGGGACAGGGACCTGCCGCGCCGATCCTCAGGCAACCCTGTTGGGATAGAGTCTCTGCGTTCCCTGTGAGGGGGGATGGAGATGGGCACACTGTGAGCCAGTATTTCCAGGCTTTTGTTCTCTGGCGGCCTCCCTGGCGGTTTGCTATGCCTCTTCTGAGAGTCAGAGCAGCAGCAGCCGCATCTCAGCCTCTGTCTCAGAACAGAGGGATCGCGGACCGTTCTCCACTGATGTTCTGGCCACTTTAAATCTGTTACTGTTGGTGCTGCTTAACCCTGCAGTGTCCCGGGATGTGCGCCCCACACCTGGCATCACAGCCCTCACTTCCAGGGCCAGTGCATCTCTCTCCTTTGTGTTTCTAACATTGCCAGCCACCAGCTGCCCCCGCGCGCTCCAAGAGCTCCCGGTCTCATTCGGGTTCCAGTGAGCCCACCGAAGCTCCATTTCAGTCCGGTCGTGCGCGTTCCCTGGCTCACGATCTCAGGCTGCTCTTTCACGGGTGCTGGTCTGCTGCAACATTCATTATTTTAAGTATTTCCAAATTTGTTATTTTATTAAGTAGATGAATTAAAGCAAACATGAATTGTCCAGGGGCTCAGATGTCTCCATTTTCCCATGAGTCACATGCGGCTGAGCGGGTCCTTCCTGGCTGTCTCATATATTTCTGCCAGTGAAATATTTCCATGTGGAAGCAGAACTGATGGTGCTTCATTTATAAAGGAGGCTTTCTGGACTCATGGATGATGACAGTCAGTCGATAAGAGGTGATGATAACAGTATGTAATATCAGGGCACGTTAGGTCTCTGGCATGAATTGGGGAGAGAAGTGGCCAGTTAGAAACCTTATCATTTGAAACAGGTCAAGGCCTGGTGGCAGTAAAAATGCGTAAGCAAATAAACTCACACTTGTGAGTCGGCAGAGGATAAAAGCGCTGGATGAAAGGAGTTGTCGACTGAGTGGGGAAATTGCTTCCCTGGACCAGGATCGGGGTGCTGTGGGCACATGCAGCCCCTCCAAGACACGGCCCATTGATTCTTGCCAAGCGCACCAGCAGTGAAATACGTTCTGAATGCCAGCTCTTCCTGTGGCTGAGGCGTAGCCTGCAAAGGCAGGGCCCACTGGCTTTAGGTCATTCTGCCTGGCCATATAGGGGAGGGTGGGCTCAGGGAGGGGATTTTACCAATTTAGTAAGTTGTCTGGCTCGTGTAACTGAAAGTCTTCCCCCCCAAGAAGGAGCACCAAGTTGCAAATTCCTTTACCAATAATCATGATGCATTAATTACTAAAAACGTAATTCTAAATAATCCCTCTCTGGAAGAACGCTCAAAAAACATCAATGACACCATTTAAATAATTATATAATAAATGCCTAGAAAAACACTAGAATGAAATACAATAAAATATGGAATGGGCACTATTAAAAAATTAACAATGATGGTTTTTGATGTCAGTGAATTCTACAACTTTCCACGATGTTTATGCATTTCTCCAGTAATGAAAAAGATCTTAATTGAAAACAAAATTAAATGAGCCCACATTCCCATGAACTCCACACAAGCTGAAATGAATTAACAAGGATAAGTAAGTCTAGCATGTAAAACCCACTGTAGTTTGTCCAAAAAGCTAAATGCCTGACAATGGGTCACTAAGGGCAAAACACTATCCTCATGACCTCAGGAAGTTATTTGTGGCTACTTAAAATTTTTCTTTTATAACATTCGTCAGGGAACTAGGGAGAACAAAATGAACTTACTACTTTTTTCTTAGTGTTTACCAAAGAAACCTTAGCTCACTTCTGAGCCAACAAAAATAAAATTCATTTGTCTCCACTCCAGGATGTCACTTTGGGCAAGGTAATAACTAAGTCATTTGTATACTACGCGTCTAGCCATACTTACATTATTTATAAGCTCATGAAGTCTGTAATTATAATGTATCCATGCACTACAAATGTGAATGTACCTTTGTTCATTTTTTCCCCTTTTAGTAGAAATTGCATTAGAAGTATAGGCTTCTAATGATTAAAAATAATTGACGGGGAGGTTGCGTGTATCTTCTTTGTTGCTACACGATTTTGTTGACTGGACTCCTAAGGGCTCGTTCATACGGGTCTCACTGCCTCTTCTGCCTTCCTGTACTTCACAGACCGTCGCACCACAGGTCTGCAAGCTCCTTAGAGAAGGGGCACGATCTTTCTCATCACTGCAAATTTCCTTATTATGGCACCTAGCACAGAAATTTATGAAAAGATACTTGACATAATTCATAGGGAATCAGAATTTTCTACTTCTAATGACGCTTCGTTTCCTGAGCGAAGTGACGGGTTAACCCGGAGAAGCCAGGACAGAGCCTAATTGCTGAGTGTAAATCTAGACAGAGAGGGAGGGCTGGTTTCTGAGAAGGTGAAGAATGGTGCCTGCCAGCCTGGCTGGTGTGAGGGAAAAGTCACACAGCAGACTCTAGGTGGTGGGAAGGCTGGAGAAACGGGAGGGACCCTCCTGCCGTCCCTATAAAAAGTCAGTAAAATCTATCCTCCTAACAGCTGTGGAACGGGAACCCTGCTAGCAGATGAGTGCAGGGTAAAACCAGATGCTTATCCCAGGGACGGCCGACATAGGGATAGGACACGTGTTTGTTCAATTGGATCAAGAGCCCAACAGTTATCTACTAAGAACCTGCTCTGTGCCCTTAACTGTTCTAGCTTCGGGGCCCACCAAGGAAGCACAGCCCAACATGCGCTCTGCCCTCCGGAACCCCGTGGTTCCCTAACGCTTGTCCCGGATCTACTTCCAACAGTGGATCCTTATTCCCCATGGATTCCGTACCTGTGGAGCTACCCGCTCACTAAAGTTTGTAACCCCCAAATCCAATGTTCTTGGACATGCAGAGTGGCAAAAAAAAAGGGGGGGGTCCCAGCTGAGGTCAAAGAAGGCCAAACTGCCTTGTTTCAGCTCTCCTACTGTAAACAAGAATCCCCTTCACAGTCGATTATTGCTGCATTTTTTGGCTTTTTTTTTTTCATCCCTGCCGGCGATTTCCATTTAAAATGGTCCTCAGGTGTAGTGCTGAAGTGCTCTCTAGTCTTCCAAGCAAGAAAAGGCTGTGTGTCTCATGGGGGAAATGCGTGTTAGATAAGCTTCATCCAGGCAGCAGTTACGGGTTGTTGGCCATGAGCTCAATGTGAACAGATCAGCGATGCATATGTTAAATAAGTTGTCTTTAAGGAAACACACATAAAGTAAAGTGATGTACTGACTGGTTGACAGATAGGTGAGGAGGGACCTAACTGTGCTGCTCCTCGGAGCACTGATTCAGTGCTCACTAACTCAGGGTTTGCAGGACCACGAATAATGAGAATGAAGTGAATCTGTGCCTTCCTCTATTGCTGTTCAAGTGAAGGGAAACGCAGAGCAGAAGTAATCTTTAGGAAGGGCCAACTGTGGGCCAAACGTGGTGCTAAACATTTAAAATACATTCACTCAGCGTAACTCTCACAACCAACTTGTGAGGTAGGTAGCAGCTTCACTTGACAGATGAGAAAACTGATGCTCAGAGAGGTTAAGTGAATTTTCCAAGGTCACACAGCCGGTGATAGAATACTATCCCTACCACTGCCTGAGAGATGACCGGGGGAGAGGATATAATTAAACGGAACATTTATTCTCAGTCTCAGTTGTTGTGATGGTAGGATGTGAGTATAAGGGACAATTTGAGAAGACGACAATTAGGACGATCTCAGCCAAGGGACAAAAAGATTCTCCTCGAGGCTGGGGGACCTATGAGCTGGACCGTCACCTCTCCCTGTTGGAGATCCCGAGGGGGAGGGTGACAGGGAGAGGCTGGGCTTCCACCAGTGTGAAGGTTCCCCTTTCCCACAGGGCACATTATAATCCACTCTTAATTACTCATTCGTTTACTCAACATGTACTGAATACCTACTATCTTACCCCAAGTTTAGACACTGGGGATTCAACAGTGAACAAAACAAATACAAAGCACTAGGCTCAAGGAACTTCTGCGCTAGTGACAGGATTGAAAGACTGAGTTGTGTGGCCTCAGGTTAGTACTTTTCCTAAAGTACTGTGGTATTCCAACTTTCACGAACACCAACAAGTACTGATGCAGAAATATGTCCATACTGCCTGACTCTGATAACAGCACTGAAACTGCCAAGGAGATAAGCAGCAGCCACACCAGCCTGCTGCTTGCACGCAACGGAGCGCTCAGTTTTCTAGGCCCCCCTTCCCACGGTGAACTAGATATTCTGAAAAGCTGCCCTGCTGCGAGACATCACCTGCTGGATAAATGGAGCAAAAACTGGCCCATCATTATCAGAGTTAGCCTAAGGAAATGATGCACCTCCAAAGTCACTTGAAGTCTTTTTAGAACAATGGTTCTGACCCTGGCCTGCACACAGAATCTCGGGGCTTGCAAAAGTCCTGTTGCCCAGGTCACGAGCAAACCAATTAAATCAGAATCTTGCAGGAGAACTCGGCCATCAGGATTTTATAAGACTCCCCAGGGGATTCTGATGTCCAGCCAAGGTCAAGAACCACTGCTTCAGAATGTGACAGAGCACACGGTGTGCAGGGAGACTTGGTGATTCCAGTGTTCTGTCAATTTCACTAAAAACTGCAGAAGCCGGTGGATCTGAAAAGTTACCTAGCTTCTTAAATTTCCTCTCCATTCCCTCCTTTCTTCTGCTCTCCACCCTGGGCTGGGAGGTGTGGCCTCAGACTGACAAACCAGAGACCAAGAGGCACGTGCTCTACAACAGAGCAGTCAGGTGCGCCTTGACTCTTGTTTTAAACTGATTATTGTGAAATAACTTTAGGCTTACAGAAGAGGAAGAGAGTGCAGAGAGCTGAGGCTGTGGGTCTGGGTGCCACACTTTGAACAGCAACCTGGACAATACCTAGATTGACACACCAGAAATGCCATTCACTGGCTGTGTGGTTGGCTGACCTGCAGTTCCCTTATTTGGAAACGGGAAACTCCCCTTACCTTCCAAGGTTGCTGGGAAGAGCAAAGGAGCAAACATCCACCGAAGCCCTCCGTTAGCCATGAGTTACCCACAAGCATCCATTATTCTCACTACCTACAAGCTACCGTGCAGAGGCTCGCCCAGTTACAGTCAAGAAGGACGGCATTAACTTGGTGTCGCACACTGTACGGTGACTTCATGTCCGTTCCACAGTTTAAGCTCCACATAATCCTGGGAAGCAGGTACACGACACTGTCCTTCACTTACTAAATGGCTCACCCTGCGGGTCTGAGGGTGTTGCTTTTCCATATTAACTCTCCCTGAAATATGCGGGCTGCTCCTTGGTGCTCTCGCTGTCAGGAGTGACTGAAGACGCCTTATGAATGTGGCGGCTCAGTCAGCACGGGGTTCCTAGGTCTGTGTCGCCAGGCCCGAACCACTCCTACTTTTCAGACAGAGCTTCTCTGCAACCTCAGCCTGCTTTGGGGCCCAGCCCATTCCACCCCGGCTCCTCTCCTGGGGAACCCAAGGAGGCACTAAGGGAGGTGGGGCTCGGGCTCCCTCCAGCTGTTCCGCACCCAGGGCACCCTGCCCTCCATGTAGAATGGTAAAGTCAATTCAACACATTAGCTTTTTCATCAAAGGAGTTCAACTATTGAAGGCATCCATTTGAAGTAAAAACAAAAAGAAAAACAAAACACAAAACACACACCATCGCCCCCCATGAACATCCCTGGCTTTCCTCTCCTGACCTCTTCACTTTCCTTTGTAGGCTTTGTGGGGCAGTGGAGTGGTGGGACTTATCCACCTGAAAACCCCATCCTGAACAGCCTCGAGAAAGTTTTCCTTAGACATTTCTAGTCCCTCCCACCCACCATCCGGGAAGAGTAAAGGTCTCATGGGGAAATCTTTACAACTGCCTAAAATAAGCTGACATTCATTTATACACTCACAAGTCTTCTCCAGCCTCCAATCTTTCTAACAGTGCCACTCCCGGATCGAAATAACAAAAAACGTTTACATTCATGTGCTCCCTGGCTTAAAAGTTCTTCTCATGACAATGCAGGGTTCCTTCTTAATTAGCTGCTAAAAACGAGAGGCCATCTTACAATTAAAAACACAAACAAGTTGAGATCATTTGTGGGCTAGCTTAAGGTAAAGGAAGCACCATAATCTTATCCTCTGTGGGGAGGAATTTAGAATGAAGGAAGGCTAGCTGTCCTTGGGCTCCAGCCAAAGAGTGTTGTCACCAAACTACCCAAAGAGAGTCTTATAGGGCAGCTTCTTGTTCTCATCTCCCTTCTAAGTCCATTCCAACTCCACTAGCTCTGCTCCAGCCAATTCCTTCACATCTCTGCTCAGGACCTTATTCTATCAGGAAGCCATTCTGCCTCTTTCTCTATAGATCTGGGGGAAGGATCCTCCTCCTCTGGGCTCTCTGACGATCTTACATCCTAAGTGTGTTAGTTTAACAAGTATTGCATGGACTTTCATTCCCCCCATCCCTGGAGATAAACCAGACCATCAATGATTTCATTTAATTTTCAAATCCCCGTATCGACTTTCAATAAAGTTCTACAATTCTGACACCAGTTGCAATGTGTTTCTTCCACGTGACAAGCAAGTCTTTGACACCACCCGCATGTCCTTTTCTGACACGACCTATCTGGAGATAGTGTCAGCTTGCACAGCTCAGTCCCACCACACTGGACCCCCAGCACCCTCAGATGCCCATCACAAGTCCAGTTTGCCACCTGTGCTTGACTGGCCACAGATGGGAGGTTCCAACCACTGCCTCCTTAGGCTCAATTAATTTGTTACAGTGGCTCACAAAATTCAGAGAAACATTTCACTTACAAACCTACCGGTTTATTATAAAAGGATACAACTCAGGAAGAGTAAGAGAGAAGATCTGCGTAGGGCCAAGTACGGGGAAAGGGGTATGGATCGAGTTTCCATGCCCCGTTCCAGAGCGCCACTCTCCCAGCACCTCCAATGTTCACCAACCCAGAAGCTCTCAGAACCCGTCCTTCAGGGTATTTGTGGAGGCTTCATCACATGGGCATGATTTTATGATTTCATGACAATCATTGTTCTCCAGCCCCTCTCCCCTCCCAGGAGGTGGAGGGCGGGCCTGAAAGTTCCCACCCAATAATCAAGTGGTTGGTTCCACTGGCAGGCAACCAGCCCCCTCCTCAGTCCCAAAGTCTCTCATTAACACAGCAAACAAAAGATACCCCATCACCCTCCACACTTAGGAATTCCAAGGGCTTTAAGGAGCTTTGCTGCAGAAACGGGGTAAGATCACATCTATATTCTAAATCACAACACCGCAAGTTCGTAACTCAGTGCTGGACAGTAATACAGCATGGATATTTAAATGACAGGCTCATTTTTATGTTGATGACCGAAAAGGAGCTTCTCAAAGAGCAAATGTTTAAAATTCATCAAATGAAATGACTTTCTGAAAACCAGAATCTTTTACTAAAGTTTTTTCCATTTACAGAACAGTTTCTGCAGCTCTGAACCTAATTCTTACCAAAAAGGGGATTAATAAATGTTGGGATCTGGGGGGAAAAGTGACCTCCTAATGTTAGAGCTCAGGGATAGCACTGGAAGGAAGATGAGTCAATGCTCAGATGTATTCCTTGGCCTAGACTTCAGGAAGGCAGCATATACAAGGAGAAAAGAAAACAGACAGGTAGAAGAGTCTCTCAGAGCCTGCATTTCCAAACGGGAAGGCCCTTTCCTACATGGATTCCTTGGTTTCATCAACAAGTATTTATCAAGTGTCCAACTAATCACCAGCGAGGATATTTATAAACAATTACACGATGGAGTCCCTCTTTTCGGACGTTCCTAGTCTAGTGGGGAAGACAGACATTCCAAGAGCCCTTTGGAGAAAATGGGGAGGCTCTATTAACCAGCAGAGCTTCTTTTTCCCTCGGGAATTCTGGGCCCTTGGCTGAAATCCTCACCTGGATCCTCTGTGTGGTTGGCCCATCCTCACTTAATACTGCTCCTCCATCCCTAGCCTCAATCCCACTTCCCTCTTGTACATTCCTCACAGCACCTGCTATTACATGAAAGCGTGTGCTTCAGTCTAAAGCTTACAGTAGAAGCCATGAGAAAGGGATCTTGTTTATTTTGTTCAAGGCCGCTTGCCCTGAGACTAGAAGAACGCCTGGCAAATTCATATATTCATTCACCGTATGTTTAAAGCATCTGCTAGTGCCAGGCACTGACCCGGGCAGAGATCGGGAAGCGGAAATTCCCTCTCCTCGTGGAGCTTCCATTCAAGTACCATAAAGACAATGACTATGATGGAGCGCTTTCTTTGGAGAAACTCCACAACACTGAATCCTAACAGCAACTCTGAGACAGGTAGGATTATAATCCTTGCATTACAGGCAAGGAAACCTGGACCCAAGAGGTCAAGTGACTTGCCTAAGGAGAAGGGGCAGGGTTAAGATGCGCACCCAGGGAGTCTGGCCCTAGAGCTCAGTGTCTTACTAATCTGCTAGAACGCCTCTTGCTTACATACCCACAGTATGTGTGCAGTAAGTATTGTTGGAAAACGGCTGGAAGCCTACGGAGAACCAAAGGAAGACAAGGACTTCATTATGGAGGTACAGGGTAGATGATGTGGGCTGAGGGGGAGGTTAAGGAGCTTCACAGAGAAAGGGACATGGCCGATTCTTGAAGGCCTGGAGTGCAAAGGGTGGGAATACAGGGAGGGTGTGAATGCAAACAACAGACACAGCAACACTTAGTGTGACTGGACCATAAGGGGGTTGGAGAGAGGGCACCAAATTCATATAGTGATGGTAAAGGGCCTCGTACGCCCTGTTACATAGTTTGAACTTGGTCCCGAAAGTACTCAACACAGAGACCTGAGGTGGCTGAAATGGAATCGCCGAGAAGCTCAGATTTAAAAGACCACGGACAAACCAGGAGCAAAAGGTGTTAAGCCAGAACCAGAATAAAGGAGCGCCATATTCTCTTCCAACTGTGTGATTTCTTTACAGATCTCAGCACCTCTATAACTGTGGATTAAACGAAGTTCTCAAATCCCCTCTTCCACTTACGCATGACCTCAGGGACCTCAATAAGATCTAACGGCACTGAATTCATGATGACGTTCCAAGGTTTGAGATGATTACCCCATTAACCTTTTGGACACGTTTTCCAGAAGATGGCTTTTCTTCTTATCACAGAGACAGAAAACAAGCAGATCAAGATCCTTCCCCAGATGGTAGGTAAGTGGTGATCTCACAAAAGAAAGGGAGGATTGGGAGTGCCTCCAGGGCTCCAAGGAAAACACTTAGGGAGGTGAGACTGCAACTTGTATGGAAACTTTCTTCATCAGCAAGACCGGATCTGTCTGTGCTAGGACCAGGGCCTTGGCTATAGAACACCCAGCACCGTGCTGACAGCTGCTACATGCTCACTAAATGGGGGGTACCTCGATTTATGCGGTAAACCTGCACTAACGCACGATTCTGCCAACAGAAGCAACCTCTGGTTCAGAGTTTTTGTGTGGGGCGAGGACTTGCAGAACTTTCTACATCTGTCCTACTAAGGTCTTTTCCCCAAAGAACCAACTGTGTATTTTCTTTTTAAGGACCTGTCTCCAATGTCACAGCCAAGAAGAAGGTATCTTTTCCCCTCAGATGTAAAGACAGAAACCACCAAAAGAGGACATCCAAATAAAGGCCTGAACCTCAACCCTGGCGGGAGGTTCAGAACCAAGACAACTTACCACTGTGATGCAAAACCACCGGGGAGATGACAGGGTGGACCATTCTTGTGCCTATCTCACTGGAACCGGCGGCGAAGACGCAGAGGTCAGACGCGTTGCATCCTACCCGCCAGGCCAAGGAATGTGAGCCAAGAAGAACCGTCTGTAAAACAAGTACAGCTTTGAGTTCAGGTCTTAGGGATTGCACTCTGGGAGACACAGAGTCACCCCCAAACGGAAAGTGTGCTCCACACTGCCAGCAGGGAGCGCAGGCTCAAAGAGGTCAAAATCACAGGGTCGCACAAGCTGGGAAAGAATTAGGATTGCTGCGAGCAGACCTTAAACTAATGCATGGTTGGCGGTTTGGCTACCAGGTGTTCCATGATGTCTATTTCAGACCAAAGCAGGAGGATGGGGTCCTGGAGGTGGCCCAGAGGTCAGTGATCATTTGCAACTACTGACAAAAGTCCAACGTTCATGCTGCTCCCAGAACCTAAACAGAAGATGTGCATCAACCCTATTTCAACTACATTTTGCAGGACGATCTTAGCAATGCTTACTCCTCCTGGAATCTTCTTTCACATTGGAAGTGTGTTCTCATTCATCAACCCCTGGATCTTCCATTATATGGAACTGAAACAGGAGATGTGCATACACCCTACCTCCTCCAGGTCTTTTCAACTCTATGTGAGTGACTCTCTCAGTCTTTCTTCTTTCGCAACTCTATTTTTAATAGCATCTTAGCAGTATTTCATTCTTAAAGAGAAATCGGTGAGGTTCAACAGGCAAATTGCATTAACACTTGTTGAAAGTAAGCCCTGATCTTTGCCATCTCTAAAGTCTCTATTTGGCTGAAATCGGCCTGGGGTCTTTTCTTGTGAAGATTTGCCTCTCACAGACACCTGAAGTCAAAACACTCATCACCACAAAATGCAAATTTAAATTTCGGAGGAGATTTAAAGGGGTTTAAATCCTAACCAGCATTTATGATACTGACCCAAGGTGCAAGCACTCGAACCACCAGCTTCTAGGGGATTCCAAGATTACTTTGGGTGGCATTCCGATAGGATTTGCCCAATCAGAAAACACTGTCAGTGTCAAAAGTGATGTCTCCAACCTAACTTGCAAGATAAATGGTTTCATAGCTGAAGGGGACCCATTTTGAGGCACAGAAATATCAGGCGTGTTTGCAGTGTGTGCTAATCCAGATGGGTGATGCCTTTCAGTTACACGGATCTGTGATTGTTTCTTAGATGAAAGAAGGCCGCAGCGATCATCGCACACTTGCTGGCTTAGCATCTACTCTTTCTTTTTTTTTCATTTATTTTTATTACGATGATATATGAGTCACCATACAGTACATCATTAGCTTCTGATGTAGTGTCCCATGATTCACTGATTGTGTAGAACACCCAGTGCTCCACACAACACGTGCCCTCCTGAATACCCTTCACCCGGCTAGCCCATCCCCCCACCCCCTTCCTCTCTAAAACCCTCAGTTTGTTTCCCTGGGTCCAGAGTCTCTCATGGTTCCTCTCTCCCTCTGTTATCCGTCCCCCTTCCTCTTTCCCTTCCTTCTCCTAATGATCTCCCTGCTACTCCTTATGTTCCACAAATACGGGAAACCATGTAATTGTCTTTCTCTGCTTCACTGACTTCACATAGCACCTATTCTAACTAAGCTCAGCAAGAACAGTAATGGACCGTATACATTTGTAAACCTTGCTTTGCCAGAACTTTTCGTAAGGAATCTTCTAGATGGAACTGGCAATCGTGTCTTGAGGCCAGAGGCCAAGCCAAATACTCACCACAGACTTGCCTGCAGTACCTGTAGATTCGGGTCAATTCTTCTTTTTGAGATCCCCAAACTATCCTGAGGTTCCGATACCTGCCGGGAAGTAACCCTCTTTCCTCATCTGGCAAGGCTCCTGAGAACTCTGTAAGCAAGGTTATCAGGCCAATATGTCCAAGGGGCTCCATCAAGTCAACCTGATATCCTTCAACTTGTCTGGTCATATCAGGGTCTATATGCATGTCTCTCTCTCTCCAACAGGACACTTCATTCAACGCCTTGGTAAAATAACTAAAGTTTCCAGGAGTGACCTGTTGCAAGGAAAACAGACTTGTGTTGAACTTTGGCAAATAATCAAACTTACCTTGAAAGAAGGAATACTCACTGAGAGCTGCTGAATTCTGGAGGATTCGGGTAGGGAGAAAAGTGAAATGTTTCCACTTGTTCACAAAAACATATGTTATCCGATCTCCCTATATCATGCATATTTTAACATAAAGTTTCCTTCAATCTGGAAGAACACATATTAAAGAACCAGCAATGTTTCAAACAAGAGTCACAAAACTATCATCATCGTCCTCAACTCTTTCTGCCCCATAGTATTAATTCTTGTTCTGTTTGAATGCAACAAAACCGGCTCCATTAGTTCGGGAAATTCTTACCCAGTTGAGTTTTAGGATTTTAAAGAGCACAACTTATATTTGTCAAAAATTCCTTTCATGAATCTCCTTGAGGATGAAACACATTCGACAAGGGCATAAATGACACAAGAATCACAAATGTACATGGTTCAAGATCTGATGAGAGCTCATTACAACGCACTTGACAAGGAAATCCCGTTACTTCTGTGACACAGAACATTTCCATAATTAGCATATCGAGTGAGGACCTTATACTGAGACATATTAAAGCTTGAGGAATTCACATAATTCCTACAACAATTATAACATTTACCCATACAACAGAACCCATGGTTTCCCAATCATTTATTTCACAATGCTTCCCAAGTGACTTAACATACCAAAGAAGCCTAAGTAGTAAAATGAAAAGAACAGAAAAGCAAAGTCTCCACTTACAATTTAAATCCCAGGCAATTTGTTTAAAAATTCAGAATGGTTTAAAGCATAGGCCTAAATAGATATATGGATCATGACAAAACTCACTACTTAAACTGAACCAAGGAGGCCAAAAGACATTTTAGGGAAGATTGTGCAGTCTTTAGCAAAACTTAGCTTCTTTCAAACTGAGACATTTCAGTCCTCTTAAGTCATCAAAAACCTGATAAAGACAAAACATAGAAACTTTGCTTTTCTGCAAAGGTAAAGAAAACACATAATAATAATAGTAATAACATCTTTGTTTACAACTCCCTCTTTTTAATCTTTCATCTTTTTTTTTTTTTTTACGATATGGTAGTCACCATACCGTACACATCATTCACTTTTGATGTAGTGTCCCATGATTCATTGTTTGCATATAACAACCAGTGCTCCATGCAATACCTGCCCTTCTTAACACCCTTCACCGGTCTAACCCATTTCCCCACCGCCCTCCCCTCTACAACCCTCCTTTGCTTCCCTGGGTCCATGGTCTTTCACTTATTTGTGGAACGTAAGGAATAGCAGGGAGATCCTTAGGAGAAGGAAGGGAAAAATGAAGGGGGGGGCACCAGAGGGGGAGATGAACCGTGAGAGACTATGGACTCCGGGATACAACTCTTTCACATCAAGAGCAGACCAACAATCCAGGAAAATTTTGTCCTTTTAACAGAGAGAAAAAAAGCAGAATTTCAGACTTATACCATTGTACCTATAAAATCCATTCATTTCAATCTTAGTCCTGACCATAAATAAAAGTTTTTTCCGAAGTTGCGCTTCACAAACTTCCTACACCTTTCTTTTTCATTCAGATTTTGTCCTGAGACGTTTCTCTCTGAATAAACAGTCTTTATTTAGTACAAAATAACAAAATTGCTTTTTTTCTTTCCTGAACAAAAATGGATTCTCATTCCTTATAGTGCCCTTATAAAAATACAACTTAACCTTTCTTGCATACACAGTTGCTTCCCCTATCACTTCCAGCAATCTCAATGTACACTTAGCAGAATTTTAACTTTTACAAACCTTTGCCTCCACTGAAAACTAAGCAGTAACCAATCCCGAACTGTTATACCAGAATTCTTTAGATTGGCATTGTATTATTAAAATAACATATTAAAGAGGAACAATGAAGCAAAGAGACAGTCCACAAGGACAAAGATCAGAAAGGAACAGAGCCAATATACACAAACAGGGACATTAGAAGCAATACAATGGCAGTAAATTCACAGCTCTCAGTAGTTACTCTGAATGTAAATAGGCTCAATGGCCCAATCCAAAGACAGGAGCCTATCAGATTAGATGAAAGGCAAGACCCATCAACATGCTTTCTTTTTTTTTTTTTTAAATAATGATATTTTTTATTATATTATGTTAGTCACCATACAGTACACCCCTAGTTTTTGATGTAATGTTCCAGGATTCATTACTTGCCTATAACACCCAGTGCACCATGCAATACAGGCTCCTCCTGTGGACTGGGCTGTGGTTTGCCAAGCCCTGATCTCCACCAGAGACCTCACCGGCCCCACCTTGCAGGTGTTCCCAGGCCTGCTCGCTCACTGCAAGACCCAGTGACCTGCCTGGGATGTTCCTGGAAACCTCTGCCCCTTAAATTCTCAGATTGTGATCGTAGCGTAAACCAAATCGGACAATGTGCTGTGCTCCGGATTTCAAAATGTTTTCTCAGAAGAGCCATTTTTATCATTCTCTGTCCCCATCAACCCCATATTTTGTAAGATCTTATCCACTTAGATTCAGAGTCACTCAAAGGCAACAGCAAATTCAGAAACCACATTTAGTGGTGCTTGTTCTGGGCATCATGAGAGACAGTCATCAGCAGAGACTACTCAGGAGGCCAGGACAAGTACACATGATGGGGGGTTGGGAGGGAGAAGACGAACAGGGCAGGGGGAGAACGGGCTTCGGTCCCTGTGTTTTCATGTCACAGGTTAGATACGCAAATATTTCCAAAACCTCATTACTAATTTAAAACAAAAACAAAGACAAAAAATGTAGGACGCTTTCCAGCACTACGGAACTCTAAACAGATGATGGGACTGACCCAAGGTACAATTTCTTAGCTAAAAGGGCCTAGGTTGTTCCAGAACAAAATGTTGACCACAGTTCTCTTTCAGGGTGAGGGCTCTGAACCAGCGTAGTGGATTTTGATTTGGACGGTGGTACATTTACCTAAAAGCCTACGAGCAGGAAGCGGTTGGCAGTGAAGTCTTGGCGTGGTTGGTGTGCGGCAGTCTGGACTTCTTTGTCTAAGCAGGTGCCGGGGCCCTCCACCTCTGGTTTTTCTGTGGACGTCTGGGTGGACAGGCCCCCACTGGAGGGACCAGTTCTGGCTTGAGGTGTCCTGAGCTGATTGTGCTGGGGACAACAGGGGTCTGCAGACGGCTTCCCCACCCACTTCTCACTTACACCTCAAAACAGCTCAGTGTGGTATTATAAAAAATTAACAAATTGGAGAGCAGCAGCAATCCTCCCAAGACGACACGGCTAGGGCACAGCCCACCCGCTTCAATTCACGTCTGTGACCAGCGCCCAGGATGCCCGGAGAGGATAGGCACTGGGGAGGGGGGCAGTCAGCCTTGATGCCCTGGCATCATTTTCCTCTTCTGTTTGAGAAGATATACTGTGTGCGTGGTGACAAATTCAGACCGTGCCAAGGCTGGAGGTAACCAATGTTACCGAGTTCTTGTCCATCGTTCCAGAGGTGGTCTTTACACATCCTGAGTGTGTGTGTGTATGTGTGCATTTACACACACGTGTGCACACACTGGACAGAGCACCCTTCTTTTTCCTCCTAAGGGCATAACTTGAGGCTTGCTCTGTGCCTACTGATGTTACTTCAGCTCACACGTTCAAACAGCTGTGTAGGTTCCAGCGTGTGGACACGGCAGATTTCATTTCCTGTCTCGGGGGGACTGGGGACATCCGTGCTACAGGTGGCACCGGGCCAGAAGGGCCTTGTGTCCAGGCCCACGCGGGAGCCGCGTGGCCCTACTGAGGTGGATGATGAACCTCTCTAGCAGACATGTCCATGGAGGCCTTCTGAGGGGCTTGTTTGGGTCTCTGTCTGGCTTCTGTCACACCTCATCTCTGGAGCAGCCAGTCCCTAATCTTTTGGCCCTGAACGTTCTTGGAAAAAATGTTCCCTAAGGCAGAGGGAGCACAGGACTCCCAGCTGTAGGCTCTGGGCTTCGCCCAGCGGAATGTGATTTTGTTCTTGGGCTCTCCTTAGGGACCCCAATGGGCCCCCCAAGTCATCAGGGTGATTATGACGTCCGCTGGATGTCTCAAAAATATGCATTTTTTACCTGGCTCCCGTTCAACTCCATAACGTAGTGCTTTGCTCAATGACTGTAGAGTATGGTCTCATCTGAGGAGAAGCAGGACATTTTAAGACCGCAGAGCCCAAAATTAACAGCCTGGAATTTTGGCCCATGCTCTCTGTTGACTGACTTAAGCCATTACACGGAAAGACACTTTGGCAAATCCTGAACTACTCGTACAAGAGAAGCCACAGACATGATCAGACCATTTAACAAGAGGCATCTGGCCGACCGAACATTTTAGGAAATGGTCTCTACCATTAGTGGGATTGCAAACCCTTCCACACAACCCAAACACAGTGACTGAGAACAGTTCCACCTCGACACAGAACCAAACCCTTAAAACCCACTACGAACATCACAGAAGCTGGCAACCACTGCATCAAATTACGGTTTTCTGGGTTAACACGCTGAGGCCTTGTCACCAACCTCCAAACCTCTTCTCGCTTTGCCTTTTCATGGTGCTGTGGGGCTTGGTGCCTGAGGTAAGAACCAGGGTGAACAGAGCCTGGGCAGAATCACCTCAGATGCTCAGGAGGTGGAGGCCAAGGGGTCAAGGGTCAGCTCAGGCCCTCTGGCTTCTCTCTCCTACAGGCAGACGTCCCGTAAGGTGCACTGGCGGGGCTGACAGGGGACGCCCCGGCCTGCTGGTCGGGGTCAGAGCTGCGGCTGTGAGCAGGAGGGCCAACAAGCTGGAAGGTGAGTGGGCAGGAAGGCTCTGGCTCTGAGTGCTCATGGGCATGAGTCAACACCAAATACTCTGGCAGGGTGCACGTAGCAATGCTGACCTCCAGAGCTGGGCCCCCAACAGGCTGTGGCCATTTAGAATCAGTTTATGATTTTCAATGAGTTTTTTTTTTTTCCCCCAAAATACCTCAATTTACAAAAAGCACACATTGGGCTTCCATCCATAGCTGACAGCAAATAAGCGACTGCCTTGGTTGGAGAATCTTTTCTGCAACGACCCACCGTTTGTCTTATCCATAAGCCCTGTGCCACCATCTTTCTGCTGAGCCCAGGCAGCAGTGTGGGTGCTACTCCCCGGCCTGAGGGCTCTAACCCGGACTGGGCTCCTGAAGCCTCTGCAGCCCCACAAGCTGGACCCTTTTGGGATGCCACACTGCCATCCCTCAGAGCTCAGTCCCTAGAGCGAGGAGGGTCACCCCCCTGCCCTCAGGTGCAAGAAGCAGGGTTCTCCGCCGCATGGAGGTTTAGGGTCTCAGGCTAACCTATGCAAATGGAACTCATGCACAGAACCACCGGAGCTTGCCCCGTTCACAGGAACAGTTTGGGAAACTGACAAAAAAAACAGGCGATCTCTCAGAAGGCAAGCAGAGATGCTTCCAGCTTGCCCGTCTGCAGCTGGAGACTCACGCTGCCAGCAGGCAGCAGCCACACCACCCCCGGGGCCTAGGCTGGGCAGTTGTGGCCTGGCAAGCTGCCATGTAGTGTGTGGCCTTGAGGAGAGATGATGCCGCAGAGGCGGTGAGGGCGCAGGTGTGCAGGGAAAGGCAGCCAATGCGTGAACGACCCCTCTGCATAATCTTGGCCAGGGGACGCAGCTCTGCTCAGAGGCGCTTTTGCAAGGGTTGCGCCAGAGGCTCAAGCCCCCAAGAGGGGCTCAGGTCCCCATTATCCTGTGGATGGGGTACCAGTGAAGGAGAAGAGGACCCAGAGCCCCAGGTTCCTTCAGTGGAATCCTAACTGGTAGAGACGTAGGGCCCCACCGTTTCTGTGCCCACTGATGTTCACTCTGGGCCTTCTGAGGCTGGGCGCTGTAGGACTCAGGATGCAGGAATCCCCCAGTGTGTTGTGTTCCTCTCCTGCCCCTTCCCTGACCCCAGTGCTGTCCTCGAGGAGTAAGGAACTGCATTCCGGACTCCGAGGCTGGGACTCTCACCCATGCTGCTTTTCCAGCCTGGGGCAGTTCACCTGGCTGGTGAGCCGAGTCTCACTGCCAGGCAGCGGGCATGAACATGGCGCTCTGCGCGGTGACCACATTGTGCAGGTGTGGCCTTGCCTCCCTATGTGCCACTACCTTGTACCTGTACCGGGCTTGCCCGCCCACGGCCTGCCGCTTCCACAAGTTGTAGTAAGTAGGGTGAGGAGTAGTGGCGCCTGGAGCTTAGCAGCCTCGACGACAAGCACCTCCATGGGCACACTAGCCGGGCTCTCACCAGTGATGTCGTACGCCATCCGGATGAGCTCATAGTGCCGCTATTTCTTCACACCTACAGGTGGAAGGAAACGGGGGTCAGCTGGCCCAGGACCACCTCCCTCTCTTGGAACCACACCGAGGGGCTGCGGGGCAGGCCGTGGGTGTCACCAGAGGGTCGCTGGAACGTTCTCCTCCTCCTTCCCTGACCCCAACGTAACAGCCACCCTGCGCTGCAGTGCACCCCTCCCACTCTCCGCTCACGGGAAAGGTGGCAGCAGGCCACCTATAAGGCCACCTTAACTACCACTTCAATAAAAACCTGAAAAGAAATAACACAGAAAAACCTTACGGACAATACATTTACAGCAACGTCCCTTTACTGAACAAACCCACGTAATAAGCAGACTGCCCAGTTCAGACCCACGTTGGCCAAGCGTCCACTGCAATACTGGAAATCCTAGCCAGAGCAATTACACAAGAAAACTAAATCAATAAAAGGCATCCAAACTGGAAACCAAGAAGTGAAGGTCACTCTTTTCAGATGACATGATATTATATGTAGAAAACCCTAAACACAACCACAAAAAAAACTACTGAACAAATTCAGTAAAGTGGCAGGGTACAAAATGCATAAAAATCTGTGCTCCCTCGTTTCAAACTCTATTACAAAGCTCTACTGATTGCTGGCATATTGGCATCAAAGCAGACACACAGATCAACAGAACAGAAGACAGAGCCCAGAAGGAAACCCACACTTCTACGGTCCGGTACTTTATGACCAAGGAGCCAAGAATATGCAAGGGGGAAAAGACAGTCCCCTTACTAAGCGGTGCTGGAAAAACCGAACAGACCCATGCAAAAGAATGAATCCGTACCACTATCTTACACTCGACACAAACATTAACTCAAAATGAATTCAAGACCTGAAACCTTACAACTCTTAGCAGGAAACATAGGGACAAAGCTGCCCTACGTACTACTCAGGCGTGATTTTTTTTTTTTTTGGGTCATGTTCCAAAAGCCAAGGCAGTAAAAGCAAAAGTAAATAAGCGAAGCTACAAGAAACTAAAAAGCTCCTGCCCAACCATGAAAATCACCAACTAAATAAAGACGCAACCTACCGCCTGGGAGAAAAGACTTGCTACTCATAAATCTCATAAAAGGTGACTTTCCAATATATAGGATGAATTCCTACAACTCAATCACAACAACAACAAAAAACAAAGTGGAAGGATTTTCCAAACGGACATTACGCAGAGAAGACACAGAGACGTCAACAGTTCCGTGAAAAGATGCTCCACATCAATAATCATCAGGGAAATGCAAATCGAAACAACACTGAGGTATCGCCTCACACTGCTTAGAAGGTTCAGTATCAAAAAGACAGAAATAACAAACGTTAGCTAAGATGTGAAGGAAAGGGATCCCTGGTGCACTGTTGGTGGGTACAGAAGTAGGTGCACACGCTGTGGAAAACAGTATGCAGCCTCCGCAAACAAAAGAAAAATTAAAAAGAGAACTATCCTACAATCCAGTAACTTCTCTTCTTAGCTTTTAACGGAACAAAATGAAAACACCTATTTGAAAACATATTTATACCTGCATCTTCATTGCAGCATTAACCATATGTAACTAATTTAACATATAAAGCATCATATTGAGGTATACAATATATAAAACATCTCTAAAATAAATTATAATACAAAACTGTATATACATAACTTAGAGGACCCAAGAGAGAAGAATAACCTACAAGACCATGTCCGTGGAGAAACAGATCCAGAAAGAGCCCCTTCCAACCCAACCCATCTCCCCACCACCCAAGCAACAGCCTTTCCTGCTGTGGCCACCGCTGAACATACCGCCCATGCCCTCTCCCATCTCTGCCTAGGACCATACGGCTGCTGCCCTCGCCACCCATGACAACTCACAATCCTCGCCCTCACCGCCGCCTGGGACTCAGAGCCCTAACCAACCATGCCATCCTCTTCCCCGCCAGGGAACCCACGACTCCACGGCCCTTGACGTCACTGCACACCTACAATGCAGGTGCCGCTGCCACCAGGGCCCCTGACCTCACTGACGCGCAACCACCGTCGCCACGGAAATCAACACCCGCGCCACAGCACGACCACGGAACTCCCCGCCGCTGCCCTCACCACCCTCACCGCCCCTTGCGTCGCAGCCCATGCCACTTGGGAACTCACCGTCGCCCTCGTTGCTGCTGCCTCCACAGCCGCCGCAGCCACCTCCAGCGCCGAGGCCGAATCTGTGGATGCCGCCTCCAGCGATGCCTCTAGCGACGCCACCTTCAATGCCGGAGGCGGCGCACCACTGACGTCAAAGGGAGGCGCCGCCGCCAGCGCCGCCGAGGCTGGGGCTGCCTCCAACACCGAGACCTCTTCAGTCGACGCCCCTCCAATAAAGCAGCCTCTGCTGCCTCCAGGGACGCCGCCGCTCTCGCTGACTCCCTCGAAGACCAGGACACCTCCAGTGCTGCCGCCGATGACACGATCAACGCTGCCGAAGACTCCACCGCTGCCAACACGTCCGCACTGGAGTCCGCGCAGCACCGAAGTGAGAAGCCCCCAGCGTGCGGGGCTCCGCCCCCAGCGTGCGGGGCTCCGCCCCCAGCCTGCGGGGCTCCGCCCCCAGCCTGCGGGGCTTCCATAGTCCCCCTGCTGCTTCCTGTGCCAGGGGCACTGCCTCCAGAAACAGCGGTGCCCCGGGAGCTTCCAGCAGGGGCGCTGCAGCGGGCACCTCTGGCAGGCACGCTGCATCTTGTGGTCGCCCCTGCTGCCTCCAGCGAGAAGGGCGCCTCCTCCACTGCGGCGGGCGCCGGGATGCTGATGCACGAGCCGCCTCCAGTAACAGCAAAGCCTCCTGCAGCTCCTGCAAGGGAGCCGCCTCCATTGTTGCCTCAGTGGTCGCTGTAGGCCTCCAGCCCAGTGGGCACTGCCGCTGGTGCCTGCAGCAGGGGCGCTGCATCCGTGGACGACCCTACTGTCTCCAGTGGGGGGGGGGGTGGGACTCGGACCCACCTCCAGCAGGGGGGCACTCCCTGCATGTCCCTGCTCCCTTCACTACTGCGGAGGCCGACTCCAGCCTGCAGGTGCTGCCTCTTGCATGTGCGCTCCGCCTCCAGCAAGTCGCCGCCACCACTTTTAACTCTCATTTTAAGTTGCAAACAGTCTCAACTCAGCAGACAATGAACAGTATGAAAATGCTTTTTTTCTTTCCTAACCAAGCTGTGGTTAAATATGTGAAGAGACTGTTGATTTTCTTTTTCCATGCTTATTTCCCCTTCACTACAAAATGCCATTTTCACATTCCTGGTAAAAGCCTGGAGAGGGACCAGAGGTAGGGATACAAGAAAGTTCTTTATTGACTGCTATTTTTCATTCTGATTTGTGATCTCAGGGCCTGACCAAAATGTAAATCTGTCTCCCCTAAGGTCTTCAGAGAACTTAACAATACTGTTGCTCTTTTCACTGTTACTCCCCTAGAACAGGATGTATGCGGTTTTTATATCTATTTGTTGGTGATTGTCCCTCAGGATCAGATGATCACCAGTCAAGCTCGACCTAAGTGATTCCCACGTAGTGCCTTCCTCTCTCCCGGAGGTTGTCTTTGGACCGTAGGAACCTCTAAGGCAAACTTTACCTTACATTCCGCGGAAGTTCAGTTACTTCACAACAAAGTCTTGTGCCCCTCCCCCCTTCTATCTGTGTATCTTTCCTGCTGCCTGAGGAAACAGGCTCTTGCCTTCAGGCTCCTCAGCCATATGTCAGATGCGAGTACGCCCCCCAAAATCCAAAGGATATATATTCAGCTCTTCTATTGATCCCGCGGAAACCCAACCTCTTATCTTGGAGACAAGAGCATCCTACCCATTCCCCTTGCTTTTGTTGGAAGGTTGGATAGGCAAGTATTAATGAACATAAAGAGGATTCAGACAATCCTCTTTACAAATTCTATTTCCCCTTAGTTTCAGGGTGAAGGATCCCCCTCCTCTGGGCTCTCTGACGATCTTACGTCCTAAGTGTGTTAGTTTAACAAGTATTGCATGGACTTTCATTCCCCCCATCCCTGGAGATAAACCAGACCATCAGTGATTTCACTTAATTTCAAATCCCCGTATCGACTTTCAATAAAGTTCTACAATTCTGACACCAGTTGCAATGTGTTTCTTCCACGTGACAAGCAAGTCTTTGACACCACCCGCATGTCCTTTTCTGACACGACCTATCTGGAGATAGTGTCAGCTTGCACAGCTCAGTCCCACCACACTGGACCCCCAGCACCCTTCAGATGCCCATCACAAGTCCAGTTTGCCACCTGTGCTTGACTAGCCACAGATGGAAGGTTCCAACCACTGCCTCCTTAGGCTCAATTAATTTGTTACAGTGGCTCACAAAATTCAGAGAAACATTTCACTTACAAACCTACTGGTTTATTATAAAAGGATACAACTCAGGAAGAGTAAGAGAGAAGATCTGCGTAGGGCCAAGTACGGGGAAAGGGGTATGGATCGAGTTTCCATGCCCCGTTCCAGAGCGCCACTCTCCCAGCACCTCCAATGTTCACCAACCCAGAAGCTCTCAGAACCCGTCCTTCAGGGTATTTGTGGAGGCTTCATCACATGGGCATGATTTTATGATTTCATGACAATCATTGTTCTCCAGCCCCTCTCCCCTCCCAGGAGGTGGAGGGCGGGCCTGAAAGTTCCCACCCAATAATCAAGTGGTTGGTTCCACTGGCAGGCAACCAGCCCCCTCCTCAGTCCCAAAGTCTCTCATTAACACAGCAAACAAAAGATACCCCATCACCCTCCACACTTAGGAATTCCAAGGGCTTTAAGGAGCTTTGCTGCAGAAACGGGGTAAGATCACATCTATATTCTAAATCACAACACCGCAAGTTCGTAACTCAGTGCTGGACAGTAATACAGCATGGATATTTAAATGACAGGCTCATTTTTATGTTGATGACCGAAAAGGAGCTTCTCAAAGAGCAAATGTTTAAAATTCATCAAATGAAATGACTTTCTGAAAACCAGAATCTTTTACTAAAGTTTTTTCCATTTACAGAACAGTTTCTGCAGCTCTGAACCTAATTCTTACCAAAAAGGGGATTAATAAATGTTGGGATCTGGGGGGAAAAGTGACCTCCTAATGTTAGAGCTCAGGGATAGCACTGGAAGGAAGATGAGTCAATGCTCAGATGTATTCCTTGGCCTAGACTTCAGGAAGGCAGAATATACAAGGAGAAAAGAAAACAGACAGGTAGAAGAGTCTCTCAGAGCCTGCATTTCCAAACGGGAAGGCCCTTTCCTACATGGATTCCTTGGTTTCATCAACAAGTATTTATCAAGTGTCCAACTAATCACCAGCGAGGATATTTATAAACAATTACGCGATGGAGTCCCTCTTTTCGGACGTTCCTAGTCTAGTGGGGAAGACAGACATTCCAAGAGCCCTTTGGAGAAAATGGGGAGGCTCTATTAACCAGCAGAGCTTCTTTTTCCCTCGGGAATTCTGGGCCCTTGGCTGAAATCCTCACCTGGATCCTCTGTGTGGTTGGCCCATCCTCACTTAATACTGCTC
The DNA here is from genome assembly GCF_023065955.2 of Ursus arctos. Lineage (NCBI taxonomy): Eukaryota > Metazoa > Chordata > Mammalia > Carnivora > Ursidae > Ursus > Ursus arctos. Next base: position 32,231,632 of record NW_026623008.1, read on the forward strand.
CTCCATCCCTAGCCTCAATCCCACTTCCCTCTTGTACATTCCTCACAGCACCTGCTATTACATGAAAGCGTGTGCTTCTGTCTAAAGCTTACAGTAGAAGCCATGAGAAAGGGATCTTGTTTATTTTGTTCAAGGCCGCTTGCCCTGAGACTAGAAGAACGCCTGGCAAATTCATATATTCATTCACCGTATGTTTAAAGCATCTGCTAGTGCCAGGCACTGACCCGGGCAGAGATCGGGAAGCGGAAATTCCCTCTCCTCGTGGAGCTTCCATTCAAGTACCATAAAGACAATGACTATGATGGAGCGCTTTCTTTGGAGAAACTCCACAACACTGAATCCTAACAGCAACTCTGAGACAGGTAGGATTATAATCCTTGCATTACAGGCAAGGAAACCTGGACCCAAGAGGTCAAGTGACTTGCCTAAGGAGAAGGGGCAGGGTTAAGATGCGCACCCAGGGAGTCTGGCCCTAGAGCTCAGTGTCTTACTAATCTGCTAGAACGCCTCTTGCTTACATACCCACAGTATGTGTGCAGTAAGTATTGTTGGAAAACGGCTGGAAGCCTACGGAGAACCAAAGGAAGACAAGGACTTCATTATGGAGGTACAGGGTAGATGATGTGGGCTGAGGGGGAGGTTAAGGAGCTTCACAGAGAAAGGGACATGGCCGATTCTTGAAGGCCTGGAGTGCAAAGGGTGGGAATACAGGGAGGGTGTGAATGCAAACAACAGACACAGCAACACTTAGTGTGACTGGACCATAAGGGGGTTGGAGAGAGGGCACCAAATTCATATAGTGATGGTAAAGGGCCTCGTACGCCCTGTTACATAGTTTGAACTTGGTCCCGAAAGTACTCAACACAGAGACCTGAGGTGGCTGAAATGGAATCGCCGAGAAGCTCAGATTTAAAAGACCACGGACAAACCAGGAGCAAAAGGTGTTAAGCCAGAACCAGAATAAAGGAGCGCCATATTCTCTTCCAACTGTGTGATTTCTTTACAGATCTCAGCACCTCTATAACTGTGGATTAAACGAAGTTCTCAAATCCCCTCTTCCACTTACGCATGACCTCAGGGACCTCAATAAGATCTAACGGCACTGAATTCATGATGACGTTCCAAGGTTTGAGATGATTACCCCATTAACCTTTTGGACACGTTTTCCAGAAGATGGCTTTTCTTCTTATCACAGAGACAGAAAACAAGCAGATCAAGATCCTTCCCCAGATGGTAGGTAAGTGGTGATCTCACAAAAGAAAGGGAGGATTGGGAGTGCCTCCAGGGCTCCAAGGAAAACACTTAGGGAGGTGAGACTGCAACTTGTATGGAAACTTTCTTCATCAGCAAGACCGGATCTGTCTGTGCTAGGACCAGGGCCTTGGCTATAGAACACCCAGCACCGTGCTGACAGCTGCTACATGCTCACTAAATGGGGGGTACCTCGATTTATGCGGTAAACCTGCACTAACGCACGATTCTGCCAACAGAAGCAACCTCTGGTTCAGAGTTTTTGTGTGGGGCGAGGACTTGCAGAACTTTCTACATCTGTCCTACTAAGGTCTTTTCCCCAAAGAACCAACTGTGTATTTTCTTTTTAAGGACCTGTCTCCAATGTCACAGCCAAGAAGAAGGTATCTTTTCCCCTCAGATGTAAAGACAGAAACCACCAAAAGAGGACATCCAAATAAAGGCCTGAACCTCAACCCTGGCGGGAGGTTCAGAACCAAGACAACTTACCACTGTGATGCAAAACCACCGGGGAGATGACAGGGTGGACCATTCTTGTGCCTATCTCACTGGAACCGGCGGCGAAGACGCAGAGGTCAGACGCGTTGCATCCTACCCGCCAGGCCAAGGAATGTGAGCCAAGAAGAACCGTCTGTAAAACAAGTACAGCTTTGAGTTCAGGTCTTAGGGATTGCACTCTGGGAGACACAGAGTCACCCCCAAACGGAAAGTGTGCTCCACACTGCCAGCAGGGAGCGCAGGCTCAAAGAGGTCAAAATCACAGGGTCGCACAAGCTGGGAAAGAATTAGGATTGCTGCGAGCAGACCTTAAACTAATGCATGGTTGGCGGTTTGGCTACCAGGTGTTCCATGATGTCTATTTCAGACCAAAGCAGGAGGATGGGGTCCTGGAGGTGGCCCAGAGGTCAGTGATCATTTGCAACTACTGACAAAAGTCCAACGTTCATGCTGCTCCCAGAACCTAAACAGAAGATGTGCATCAACCCTATTTCAACTACATTTTGCAGGACGATCTTAGCAATGCTTACTCCTCCTGGAATCTTCTTTCACATTGGAAGTGTGTTCTCATTCATCAACCCCTGGATCTTCCATTATATGGAACTGAAACAGGAGATGTGCATACACCCTACCTCCTCCAGGTCTTTTCAACTCTATGTGAGTGACTCTCTCAGTCTTTCTTCCTTCTTTCGCAACTCTATTTTTAATAGCATCTTAGCAGTATTTCATTCTTAAAGAGAAATCGGTGAGGTTCAACAGGCAAATTGCATTAACACTTGTTGAAAGTAAGCCCTGATCTTTGCCATCTCTAAAGTCTCTATTTGGCTGAAATCGGCCTGGGGTCTTTTCTTGTGAAGATTTGCCTCTCACAGACACCTGAAGTCAAAACACTCATCACCACAAAATGCAAATTTAAATTTCGGAGGAGATTTAAAGGGGTTTAAATCCTAACCAGCATTTATGATACTGACCCAAGGTGCAAGCACTCGAACCACCAGCTTCTAGGGGATTCCAAGATTACTTTGGGTGGCATTCCGATAGGATTTGCCCAATCAGAAAACACTGTCAGTGTCAAAAGTGATGTCTCCAACCTAACTTGCAAGATAAATGGTTTCATAGCTGAAGGGGACCCATTTTGAGGCACAGAAATATCAGGCGTGTTTGCAGTGTGTGCTAATCCAGATGGGTGATGCCTTTCAGTTACACGGATCTGTGATTGTTTCTTAGATGAAAGAAGGCCGCAGCGATCATCGCACACTTGCTGGCTTAGCATCTACTCTTTCTTTTTTTTTCATTTATTTTTATTACGATGATATATGAGTCACCATACAGTACATCATTAGCTTCTGATGTAGTGTCCCATGATTCACTGATTGTGTAGAACACCCAGTGCTCCACACAACACGTGCCCTCCTGAATACCCTTCACCCGGCTAGCCCATCCCCCCACCCCCTTCCTCTCTAAAACCCTCAGTTTGTTTCCCTGGGTCCAGAGTCTCTCATGGTTCCTCTCTCCCTCTGTTATCCGTCCCCCTTCCTCTTTCCCTTCCTTCTCCTAATGATCTCCCTGCTACTCCTTATGTTCCACAAATACGGGAAACCATGTAATTGTCTTTCTCTGCTTCACTGACTTCACATAGCACCTATTCTAACTAAGCTCAGCAAGAACAGTAATGGACCGTATACATTTGTAAACCTTGCTTTGCCAGAACTTTTCGTAAGGAATCTTCTAGATGGAACTGGCAATCGTGTCTTGAGGCCAGAGGCCAAGCCAAATACTCACCACAGACTTGCCTGCAGTACCTGTAGATTCGGGTCAATTCTTCTTTTTGAGATCCCCAAACTATCCTGAGGTTCCGATACCTGCCGGGAAGTAACCCTCTTTCCTCATCTGGCAAGGCTCCTGAGAACTCTGTAAGCAAGGTTATCAGGCCAATATGTCCAAGGGGCTCCATCAAGTCAACCTGATATCCTTCAACTTGTCTGGTCATATCAGGGTCTATATGCATGTCTCTCTCTCTCCAACAGGACACTTCATTCAACGCCTTGGTAAAATAACTAAAGTTTCCAGGAGTGACCTGTTGCAAGGAAAACAGACTTGTGTTGAACTTTGGCAAATAATCAAACTTACCTTGAAAGAAGGAATACTCACTGAGAGCTGCTGAATTCTGGAGGATTCGGGTAGGGAGAAAAGTGAAATGTTTCCACTTGTTCACAAAAACATATGTTATCCGATCTCCCTATATCATGCATATTTTAACATAAAGTTTCCTTCAATCTGGAAGAACACATATTAAAGAACCAGCAATGTTTCAAACAAGAGTCACAAAACTATCATCATCGTCCTCAACTCTTTCTGCCCCATAGTATTAATTCTTGTTCTGTTTGAATGCAACAAAACCGGCTCCATTAGTTCGGGAAATTCTTACCCAGTTGAGTTTTAGGATTTTAAAGAGCACAACTTATATTTGTCAAAAATTCCTTTCATGAATCTCCTTGAGGATGAAACACATTCGACAAGGGCATAAATGACACAAGAATCACAAATGTACATGGTTCAAGATCTGATGAGAGCTCATTACAACGCACTTGACAAGGAAATCCCGTTACTTCTGTGACACAGAACATTTCCATAATTAGCATATCGAGTGAGGACCTTATACTGAGACATATTAAAGCTTGAGGAATTCACATAATTCCTACAACAATTATAACATTTACCCATACAACAGAACCCATGGTTTCCCAATCATTTATTTCACAATGCTTCCCAAGTGACTTAACATACCAAAGAAGCCTAAGTAGTAAAATGAAAAGAACAGAAAAGCAAAGTCTCCACTTACAATTTAAATCCCAGGCAATTTGTTTAAAAATTCAGAATGGTTTAAAGCATAGGCCTAAATAGATATATGGATCATGACAAAACTCACTACTTAAACTGAACCAAGGAGGCCAAAAGACATTTTAGGGAAGATTGTGCAGTCTTTAGCAAAACTTAGCTTCTTTCAAACTGAGACATTTCAGTCCTCTTAAGTCATCAAAAACCTGATAAAGACAAAACATAGAAACTTTGCTTTTCTGCAAAGGTAAAGAAAACACATAATAATAATAGTAATAACATCTTTGTTTACAACTCCCTCTTTTTAATCTTTCATCTTTTTTTTTTTTTTTACGATATGGTAGTCACCATACCGTACACATCATTCACTTTTGATGTAGTGTCCCATGATTCATTGTTTGCATATAACAACCAGTGCTCCATGCAATACCTGCCCTTCTTAACACCCTTCACCGGTCTAACCCATTTCCCCACCGCCCTCCCCTCTACAACCCTCCTTTGCTTCCCTGGGTCCATGGTCTTTCACTTATTTGTGGAACGTAAGGAATAGCAGGGAGATCCTTAGGAGAAGGAAGGGAAAAATGAAGGGGGGGGCACCAGAGGGGGAGATGAACCGTGAGAGACTATGGACTCCGGGATACAACTCTTTCACATCAAGAGCAGACCAACAATCCAGGAAAATTTTGTCCTTTTAACAGAGAGAAAAAAAGCAGAATTTCAGACTTATACCATTGTACCTATAAAATCCATTCATTTCAATCTTAGTCCTGACCATAAATAAAAGTTTTTTCCGAAGTTGCGCTTCACAAACTTCCTACACCTTTCTTTTTCATTCAGATTTTGTCCTGAGACGTTTCTCTCTGAATAAACAGTCTTTATTTAGTACAAAATAACAAAATTGCTTTTTTTCTTTCCTGAACAAAAATGGATTCTCATTCCTTATAGTGCCCTTATAAAAATACAACTTAACCTTTCTTGCATACACAGTTGCTTCCCCTATCACTTCCAGCAATCTCAATGTACACTTAGCAGAATTTTAACTTTTACAAACCTTTGCCTCCACTGAAAACTAAGCAGTAACCAATCCCGAACTGTTATACCAGAATTCTTTAGATTGGCATTGTATTATTAAAATAACATATTAAAGAGGAACAATGAAGCAAAGAGACAGTCCACAAGGACAAAGATCAGAAAGGAACAGAGCCAATATACACAAACAGGGACATTAGAAGCAATACAATGGCAGTAAATTCACAGCTCTCAGTAGTTACTCTGAATGTAAATAGGCTCAATGGCCCAATCCAAAGACAGGAGCCTATCAGATTAGATGAAAGGCAAGACCCATCAACATGCTTTCTTTTTTTTTTTTTTAAATAATGATATTTTTTATTATATTATGTTAGTCACCATACAGTACACCCCTAGTTTTTGATGTAATGTTCCAGGATTCATTACTTGCCTATAACACCCAGTGCACCATGCAATACAGGCTCCTCCTGTGGACTGGGCTGTGGTTTGCCAAGCCCTGATCTCCACCAGAGACCTCACCGGCCCCACCTTGCAGGTGTTCCCAGGCCTGCTCGCTCACTGCAAGACCCAGTGACCTGCCTGGGATGTTCCTGGAAACCTCTGCCCCTTAAATTCTCAGATTGTGATCGTAGCGTAAACCAAATCGGACAATGTGCTGTGCTCCGGATTTCAAAATGTTTTCTCAGAAGAGCCATTTTTATCATTCTCTGTCCCCATCAACCCCATATTTTGTAAGATCTTATCCACTTAGATTCAGAGTCACTCAAAGGCAACAGCAAATTCAGAAACCACATTTAGTGGTGCTTGTTCTGGGCATCATGAGAGACAGTCATCAGCAGAGACTACTCAGGAGGCCAGGACAAGTACACATGATGGGGGGTTGGGAGGGAGAAGACGAACAGGGCAGGGGGAGAACGGGCTTCGGTCCCTGTGTTTTCATGTCACAGGTTAGATACGCAAATATTTCCAAAACCTCATTACTAATTGAAAACAAAAACAAAGACAAAAAATGTAGGACGCTTTCCAGCACTACGGAACTCTAAACAGATGATGGGACTGACCCAAGGTACAATTTCTTAGCTAAAAGGGCCTAGGTTGTTCCAGAACAAAATGTTGACCACAGTTCTCTTTCAGGGTGAGGGCTCTGAACCAGCGTAGTGGATTTTGATTTGGACGGTGGTACATTTACCTAAAAGCCTACGAGCAGGAAGCGGTTGGCAGTGAAGTCTTGGCGTGGTTGGTGTGCGGCAGTCTGGACTTCTTTGTCTAAGCAGGTGCCGGGGCCCTCCACCTCTGGTTTTTCTGTGGACGTCTGGGTGGACAGGCCCCCACTGGAGGGACCAGTTCTGGCTTGAGGTGTCCTGAGCTGATTGTGCTGGGGACAACAGGGGTCTGCAGACGGCTTCCCCACCCACTTCTCACTTACACCTCAAAACAGCTCAGTGTGGTATTATAAAAAATTAACAAATTGGAGAGCAGCAGCAATCCTCCCAAGACGACACGGCTAGGGCACAGCCCACCCGCTTCAATTCACGTCTGTGACCAGCGCCCAGGATGCCCGGAGAGGATAGGCACTGGGGAGGGGGGCAGTCAGCCTTGATGCCCTGGCATCATTTTCCTCTTCTGTTTGAGAAGATATACTGTGTGCGTGGTGACAAATTCAGACCGTGCCAAGGCTGGAGGTAACCAATGTTACCGAGTTCTTGTCCATCGTTCCAGAGGTGGTCTTTACACATCCTGAGTGTGTGTGTGTATGTGTGCATTTACACACACGTGTGCACACACTGGACAGAGCACCCTTCTTTTTCCTCCTAAGGGCATAACTTGAGGCTTGCTCTGTGCCTACTGATGTTACTTCAGCTCACACGTTCAAACAGCTGTGTAGGTTCCAGCGTGTGGACACGGCAGATTTCATTTCCTGTCTCGGGGGGACTGGGGACATCCGTGCTACAGGTGGCACCGGGCCAGAAGGGCCTTGTGTCCAGGCCCACGCGGGAGCCGCGTGGCCCTACTGAGGTGGATGATGAACCTCTCTAGCAGACATGTCCATGGAGGCCTTCTGAGGGGCTTGTTTGGGTCTCTGTCTGGCTTCTGTCACACCTCATCTCTGGAGCAGCCAGTCCCTAATCTTTTGGCCCTGAACGTTCTTGGAAAAAATGTTCCCTAAGGCAGAGGGAGCACAGGACTCCCAGCTGTAGGCTCTGGGCTTCGCCCAGCGGAATGTGATTTTGTTCTTGGGCTCTCCTTAGGGACCCCAATGGGCCCCCCAAGTCATCAGGGTGATTATGACGTCCGCTGGATGTCTCAAAAATATGCATTTTTTACCTGGCTCCCGTTCAACTCCATAACGTAGTGCTTTGCTCAATGACTGTAGAGTATGGTCTCATCTGAGGAGAAGCAGGACATTTTAAGACCGCAGAGCCCAAAATTAACAGCCTGGAATTTTGGCCCATGCTCTCTGTTGACTGACTTAAGCCATTACACGGAAAGACACTTTGGCAAATCCTGAACTACTCGTACAAGAGAAGCCACAGACATGATCAGACCATTTAACAAGAGGCATCTGGCCGACCGAACATTTTAGGAAATGGTCTCTACCATTAGTGGGATTGCAAACCCTTCCACACAACCCAAACACAGTGACTGAGAACAGTTCCACCTCGACACAGAACCAAACCCTTAAAACCCACTACGAACATCACAGAAGCTGGCAACCACTGCATCAAATTACGGTTTTCTGGGTTAACACGCTGAGGCCTTGTCACCAACCTCCAAACCTCTTCTCGCTTTGCCTTTTCATGGTGCTGTGGGGCTTGGTGCCTGAGGTAAGAACCAGGGTGAACAGAGCCTGGGCAGAATCACCTCAGATGCTCAGGAGGTGGAGGCCAAGGGGTCAAGGGTCAGCTCAGGCCCTCTGGCTTCTCTCTCCTACAGGCAGACGTCCCGTAAGGTGCACTGGCGGGGCTGACAGGGGACGCCCCGGCCTGCTGGTCGGGGTCAGAGCTGCGGCTGTGAGCAGGAGGGCCAACAAGCTGGAAGGTGAGTGGGCAGGAAGGCTCTGGCTCTGAGTGCTCATGGGCATGAGTCAACACCAAATACTCTGGCAGGGTGCACGTAGCAATGCTGACCTCCAGAGCTGGGCCCCCAACAGGCTGTGGCCATTTAGAATCAGTTTATGATTTTCAATGAGTTTTTTTTTTTTCCCCCAAAATACCTCAATTTACAAAAAGCACACATTGGGCTTCCATCCATAGCTGACAGCAAATAAGCGACTGCCTTGGTTGGAGAATCTTTTCTGCAACGACCCACCGTTTGTCTTATCCATAAGCCCTGTGCCACCATCTTTCTGCTGAGCCCAGGCAGCAGTGTGGGTGCTACTCCCCGGCCTGAGGGCTCTAACCCGGACTGGGCTCCTGAAGCCTCTGCAGCCCCACAAGCTGGACCCTTTTGGGATGCCACACTGCCATCCCTCAGAGCTCAGTCCCTAGAGCGAGGAGGGTCACCCCCCTGCCCTCAGGTGCAAGAAGCAGGGTTCTCCGCCGCATGGAGGTTTAGGGTCTCAGGCTAACCTATGCAAATGGAACTCATGCACAGAACCACCGGAGCTTGCCCCGTTCACAGGAACAGTTTGGGAAACTGACAAAAAAAACAGGCGATCTCTCAGAAGGCAAGCAGAGATGCTTCCAGCTTGCCCGTCTGCAGCTGGAGACTCACGCTGCCAGCAGGCAGCAGCCACACCACCCCCGGGGCCTAGGCTGGGCAGTTGTGGCCTGGCAAGCTGCCATGTAGTGTGTGGCCTTGAGGAGAGATGATGCCGCAGAGGCGGTGAGGGCGCAGGTGTGCAGGGAAAGGCAGCCAATGCGTGAACGACCCCTCTGCATAATCTTGGCCAGGGGACGCAGCTCTGCTCAGAGGCGCTTTTGCAAGGGTTGCGCCAGAGGCTCAAGCCCCCAAGAGGGGCTCAGGTCCCCATTATCCTGTGGATGGGGTACCAGTGAAGGAGAAGAGGACCCAGAGCCCCAGGTTCCTTCAGTGGAATCCTAACTGGTAGAGACGTAGGGCCCCACCGTTTCTGTGCCCACTGATGTTCACTCTGGGCCTTCTGAGGCTGGGCGCTGTAGGACTCAGGATGCAGGAATCCCCCAGTGTGTTGTGTTCCTCTCCTGCCCCTTCCCTGACCCCAGTGCTGTCCTCGAGGAGTAAGGAACTGCATTCCGGACTCCGAGGCTGGGACTCTCACCCATGCTGCTTTTCCAGCCTGGGGCAGTTCACCTGGCTGGTGAGCCGAGTCTCACTGCCAGGCAGCGGGCATGAACATGGCGCTCTGCGCGGTGACCACATTGTGCAGGTGTGGCCTTGCCTCCCTATGTGCCACTACCTTGTACCTGTACCGGGCTTGCCCGCCCACGGCCTGCCGCTTCCACAAGTTGTAGTAAGTAGGGTGAGGAGTAGTGGCGCCTGGAGCTTAGCAGCCTCGACGACAAGCACCTCCATGGGCACACTAGCCGGGCTCTCACCAGTGATGTCGTACGCCATCCGGATGAGCTCATAGTGCCGCTATTTCTTCACACCTACAGGTGGAAGGAAACGGGGGTCAGCTGGCCCAGGACCACCTCCCTCTCTTGGAACCACACCGAGGGGCTGCGGGGCAGGCCGTGGGTGTCACCAGAGGGTCGCTGGAACGTTCTCCTCCTCCTTCCCTGACCCCAACGTAACAGCCACCCTGCGCTGCAGTGCACCCCTCCCACTCTCCGCTCACGGGAAAGGTGGCAGCAGGCCACCTATAAGGCCACCTTAACTACCACTTCAATAAAAACCTGAAAAGAAATAACACAGAAAAACCTTACGGACAATACATTTACAGCAACGTCCCTTTACTGAACAAACCCACGTAATAAGCAGACTGCCCAGTTCAGACCCACGTTGGCCAAGCGTCCACTGCAATACTGGAAATCCTAGCCAGAGCAATTACACAAGAAAACTAAATCAATAAAAGGCATCCAAACTGGAAACCAAGAAGTGAAGGTCACTCTTTTCAGATGACATGATATTATATGTAGAAAACCCTAAACACAACCACAAAAAAAACTACTGAACAAATTCAGTAAAGTGGCAGGGTACAAAATGCATAAAAATCTGTGCTCCCTCGTTTCAAACTCTATTACAAAGCTCTACTGATTGCTGGCATATTGGCATCAAAGCAGACACACAGATCAACAGAACAGAAGACAGAGCCCAGAAGGAAACCCACACTTCTACGGTCCGGTACTTTATGACCAAGGAGCCAAGAATATGCAAGGGGGAAAAGACAGTCCCCTTACTAAGCGGTGCTGGAAAAACCGAACAGACCCATGCAAAAGAATGAATCCGTACCACTATCTTACACTCGACACAAACATTAACTCAAAATGAATTCAAGACCTGAAACCTTACAACTCTTAGCAGGAAACATAGGGACAAAGCTGCCCTACGTACTACTCAGGCGTGATTTTTTTTTTTTTTTGGGTCATGTTCCAAAAGCCAAGGCAGTAAAAGCAAAAGTAAATAAGCGAAGCTACAAGAAACTAAAAAGCTCCTGCCCAACCATGAAAATCACCAACTAAATAAAGACGCAACCTACCGCCTGGGAGAAAAGACTTGCTACTCATAAATCTCATAAAAGGTGACTTTCCAATATATAGGATGAATTCCTACAACTCAATCACAACAACAACAAAAAACAAAGTGGAAGGATTTTCCAAACGGACATTACGCAGAGAAGACACAGAGACGTCAACAGTTCCGTGAAAAGATGCTCCACATCAATAATCATCAGGGAAATGCAAATCGAAACAACACTGAGGTATCGCCTCACACTGCTTAGAAGGTTCAGTATCAAAAAGACAGAAATAACAAACGTTAGCTAAGATGTGAAGGAAAGGGATCCCTGGTGCACTGTTGGTGGGTACAGAAGTAGGTGCACACGCTGTGGAAAACAGTATGCAGCCTCCGCAAACAAAAGAAAAATTAAAAAGAGAACTATCCTACAATCCAGTAACTTCTCTTCTTAGCTTTTAACGGAACAAAATGAAAACACCTATTTGAAAACATATTTATACCTGCATCTTCATTGCAGCATTAACCATATGTAACTAATTTAACATATAAAGCATCATATTGAGGTATACAATATATAAAACATCTCTAAAATAAATTATAATACAAAACTGTATATACATAACTTAGAGGACCCAAGAGAGAAGAATAACCTACAAGACCATGTCCGTGGAGAAACAGATCCAGAAAGAGCTCCTTCCAACCCAACCCATCTCCCCACCACCCAAGCAACAGCCTTTCCTGCTGTGGCCACCGCTGAACATACCGCCCATGCCCTCTCCCATCTCTGCCTAGGACCAGACGGCTGCTGCCCTCGCCACCCATGACAACTCACAATCCTCGCCCTCACCGCCGCCTGGGACTCAGAGCCCTAACCAACCATGCCATCCTCTTCCCCGCCAGGGAACCCACGACTCCACGGCCCTTGACGTCACTGCACACCTACAATGCAGGTGCCGCTGCCACCAGGGCCCCTGACCTCACTGACGCGCAACCACCGTCGCCACGGAAATCAACACCCGCGCCACAGCACGACCACGGAACTCCCCGCCGCTGCCCTCACCACCCTCACCGCCCCTTGCGTCGCAGCCCATGCCACTTGGGAACTCACCGTCGCCCTCGTTGCCGCTGCCTCCACAGCCGCCGCAGCCACCTCCAGCGCCGAGGCCGAATCTGTGGATGCCGCCTCCAGCGATGCCTCTAGCGACGCCACCTTCAATGCCGGAGGCGGCGCACCACTGACGTCAAAGGGAGGCGCCGCCGCCAGCGCCGCCGAGGCTGGGGCTGCCTCCAACACCGAGACCTCTTCAGTCGACGCCCCTCCAATAAAGCAGCCTCTGCTGCCTCCAGGGACGCCGCCGCTCTCGCTGACTCCCTCGAAGACCAGGACACCTCCAGTGCTGCCGCCGATGACACGATCAACGCTGCCGAAGACTCCACCGCTGCCAACACGTCCGCACTGGAGTCCGCGCAGCACCGAAGTGAGAAGCCCCCAGCGTGCGGGGCTCCGCCCCCAGCGTGCGGGGCTCCGCCCCCAGCCTGCGGGGCTCCGCCCGCAGCCTGCGGAGCTTCCATAGTCCCCCTGCTGCTTCCTGTGCCAGGGGCACTGCCTCCAGAAACAGCGGTGCCCCGGGAGCTTCCAGCAGGGGCGCTGCAGCGGGCACCTCTGGCAGGCACGCTGCATCTTGTGGTCGCCCCTGCTGCCTCCAGCGAGAAGGGCGCCTCCTCCACTGTGGCGGGCGCCGGGATGCTGATGCACGAGCCGCCTCCAGTAACAGCAAAGCCTCCTGCAGCTCCTGCAAGGGAGCCGCCTCCATTGTTGCCTCAGTGGTCGCTGTAGGCCTCCAGCCCAGTGGGCACTGCCGCTGGTGCCTGCAGCAGGGGCGCTGCATCCGTGGACGACCCTGCTGTCTCCAGTGGGGGGGGGGGGGTGGGACTCGGACCCACCTCCAGCAGGGGGGCACTCCCTGCATGTCCCTGCTCCCTTCACTACTGCGGAGGCCGACTCCAGCCTGCAGGTGCTGCCTCTTGCATGTGGGCTCCGCCTCCAGCAAGTCGCCGCCACCACTTTTAACTCTCATTTTAAGTTGCAAACAGTCTCAACTCAGCGGACAATGAACAGTATGAAAATGCTTTTTTTCTTTCCTAACCAAGCTGTGGTTAAATATGTGAAGAGATTGTTGATTTTCTTTTTCCATGCTTATTTCCCCTTCACTACAAAATGCCATTTTCACATTCCTGGTAAAAGCCTGGAGAGGGACCAGAGGTAGGGATACAAGAAAGTTCTTTATTGACTGCTATTTTTCATTCTGATTTGTGATCTCAGGGCCTGACCAAAATGTAAATCTGTCTCCCCTAAGGTCTTCAGAGAACTTAACAATACTGTTGGTCTTTTCACTGTTACTCCCCTAGAACAGGATGTATGCGGTTTTTATATCTATTTGTTGGTGATTGTCCCTCAGGATCAGATGATCACCAGTCAAGCTCGACCTAAGTGATTCCCACGTGGTGCCTTCCTCTCTCCCGGAGGTTGTCTTTGGACCGTAGGAACCTCTAAGGCAAACTTTACCTTACATTCCGCGGAAGTTCAGTTACTTCACAACAAAGTCTTGTGCCCCTCCCCCCTTCTATCTGTGTATCTTTCCTGCTGCCTGAGGAAACAGGCTCTTGCCTTCAGGCTCCTCAGCCATATGTCACATGCGAGTATGCCCCCCAAAATCCAAAGGATATATATTCAGCTCTTCTATTGATCCCGCGGAAACCCAACCTCTTATCTTGGAGACAAGAGCATCCTACCCATTCCCCTTGCTTTTGTTGGAAGGTTGGATAGGCAAGTATTAATGAACATAAAGAGGATTCAGACAATCCTCTTTACAAATTCTATTTCCCCTTAGTTTCAGGGTGAAGGATCCCCCTCCTCTGGGCTCTCTGACGATCTTACGTCCTAAGTGTGTTAGTTTAACAAGTATTGCATGGACTTTCATTCCCCCCATCCCTGGAGATAAACCAGACCATCAATGATTTCACTTAATTTCAAATCCCCGTATCGACTTTCAATAAAGTTCTACAATTCTGACACCAGTTGCAATGTGTTTCTTCCACGTGACAAGCAAGTCTTTGACACCACCCGCATGTCCTTTTCTGACACGACCTATCTGGAGATAGTGTCAGCTTGCACAGCTCAGTCCCACCACACTGGACCCCCAGCACCCTTCAGATGCCCATCACAAGTCCAGTTTGCCACCTGTGCTTGACTAGCCACAGATGGAAGGTTCCAACCACTGCCTCCTTAGGCTCAATCAATTTGTTACAGTGGCTCACAAAATTCAGAGAAACATTTCACTTACAAACCTACCGGTTTATTATAAAAGGATACAACTCAGGAAGAGTAAGAGAGAAGATCTGCGTAGGGCCAAGTACGGGGAAAGGGGTATGGATCGAGTTTCCATGCCCCGTTCCAGAGCGCCACTCTCCCAGCACCTCCAATGTTCACCAACCCAGAAGCTCTCAGAACCCGTCCTTCAGGGTATTTGTGGAGGCTTCATCACATGGGCATGATTTTATGATTTCATGACAATCATTGTTCTCCAGCCCCTCTCCCCTCCCAGGAGGTGGAGGGCGGGCCTGAAAGTTCCCACCCAATAATCAAGTGGTTGGTTCCACTGGCAGGCAACCAGCCCCCTCCTCAGTCCCAAAGTCTCTCATTAACACAGCAAACAAAAGATACCCCATCACCCTCCACACTTAGGAATTCCAAGGGCTTTAAGGAGCTTTGCTGCAGAAACGGGGTAAGATCACATCTATATTCTAAATCACAACACCGCAAGTTCGTAACTCAGTGCTGGACAGTAATACAGCATGGATATTTAAATGACAGGCTCATTTTTATGTTGATGACCGAAAAGGAGCTTCTCAAAGAGCAAATGTTTAAAATTCATCAAATGAAATGACTTTCTGAAAACCAGAATCTTTTACTAAAGTTTTTTCCATTTACAGAACAGTTTCTGCAGCTCTGAACCTAATTCTTACCAAAAAGGGGATTAATAAATGTTGGGATCTGGGGGGAAAAGTGACCTCCTAATGTTAGAGCTCAGGGATAGCACTGGAAGGAAGATGAGTCAATGCTCAGATGTATTCCTTGGCCTAGACTTCAGGAAGGCAGAATATACAAGGAGAAAAGAAAACAGACAGGTAGAAGAGTCTCTCAGAGCCTGCATTTCCAAACGGGAAGGCCCTTTCCTACATGGATTCCTTGGTTTCATCAACAAGTATTTATCAAGTGTCCAACTAATCACCAGCGAGGATATTTATAAACAATTACGCGATGGAGTCCCTCTTTTCGGACGTTCCTAGTCTAGTGGGGAAGACAGACATTCCAAGAGCCCTTTGGAGAAAATGGGGAGGCTCTATTAACCAGCAGAGCTTCTTTTTCCCTCGGGAATTCTGGGCCCTTGGCTGAAATCCTCACCTGGATCCTCTGTGTGGTTGGCCCATCCTCACTTAATACTGCTCCTCCATCCCTAGCCTCAATCCCACTTCCCTCTTGTACATTCCTCACAGCACCTGCTATTACATGAAAGCGTGTGCTTCAGTCTAAAGCTTACAGTAGAAGCCATGAGAAAGGGATCTTGTTTATTTTGTTCAAGGCCGCTTGCCCTGAGACTAGAAGAACGCCTGGCAAATTCATATATTCATTCACCGTATGTTTAAAGCATCTGCTAGTGCCAGGCACTGACCCGGGCAGAGATCGGGAAGCGGAAATTCCCTCTCCTCGTGGAGCTTCCATTCAAGTACCATAAAGACAATGACTATGATGGAGCGCTTTCTTTGGAGAAACTCCACAACACTGAATCCTAACAGCAACTCTGAGACAGGTAGGATTATAATCCTTGCATTACAGGCAAGGAAACCTGGACCCAAGAGGTCAAGTGACTTGCCTAAGGAGAAGGGGCAGGGTTAAGATGCGCACCCAGGGAGTCTGGCCCTAGAGCTCAGTGTCTTACTAATCTGCTAGAACGCCTCTTGCTTACATACCCACAGTATGTGTGCAGTAAGTATTGTTGGAAAACGGCTGGAAGCCTACGGAGAACCAAAGGAAGACAAGGACATCATTATGGAGGTACAGGGTAGATGATGTGGGCTGAGGGGGAGGTTAAGGAGCTTCACAGAGAAAGGGACATGGCCGATTCTTGAAGGCCTGGAGTGCAAAGGGTGGGAATACAGGGAGGGTGTGAATGCAAACAACAGACACAGCAACACTTAGTGTGACTGGACCATAAGGGGGTTGGAGAGAGGGCACCAAATTCATATAGTGATGGTAAAGAGCCTCGTACGCCCTGTTACATAGTTTGAACTTGGTCCCGAAAGTACTCAACACAGAGACCTGAGGTGGCTGAAATGGAATCGCCGAGAAGCTCAGATTTAAAAGACCACGGACAAACCCGGAGCAAAAGGTGTTAAGCCAGAACCAGAATAAAGGAGCGCCATATTCTCTTCCAACTGTGTGATTTCTTTACAGATCTCAGCACCTCTATAACTGTGGATTAAACGAAGTTCTCAAATCCCCTCTTCCACTTACGCATGACCTCAGGGACCTCAATAAGACCTAACGGCACTGAATTCATGATGACGTTCCAAGGTTTGAGATGATTACCCCATTAACCTTTTGGACACGTTTTCCAGAAGATGGCTTTTCTTCTTATCACAGAGACAGAAAACAAGCAGATCAAGATCCTTCCCCAGATGGTAGGTAAGTGGTGATCTCACAAAAGAAGGGGAGGATTGGGAGTGTCTCCAGGGCTCCAAGGAAAGCACTTAGGGAGGTGAGACTGCAACTTGTATGGAAACTTTCTTCATCAGCAAGACCGGATCTGTCTGTGCTAGGACCAGGGCCTTGGCTATAGAACACCCAGCACCGTGCTGACAGCTGCTACATGCTCACTAAATGGGGGGTACCTCGATTTATGCGGTAAACCTGCACTAACGCACGATGCTGCCAACAGAAGCAACCTCTGGTTCAGAGTTTTTGTGTGGGGCGAGGACTTGCAGAACTTTCTACATCTGTCCTACTAAGGTCTTTTCCCCAAAGAACCAACTGTGTATTTTCTTTTTAAGGACCTGTCTCCAATGTCACAGCCAAGAAGAAGGTATCTTTTCCCCTCAGATGTAAAGACAGAAACCCCCAAAACAGGACATCCAAATAAAGGCCTGAACCTCAACCCTGGCGGGAGGTTCAGAACCAAGACAACTTACCACTGTGATGCAAAACCACCGGGGAGATGACAGGGTGGACCATTCTTGTGCCTATCTCACTGGAACCGGCGGCGAAGACGCAGAGGTCAGACGCGTTGCATCCTACCCGCCAGGCCAAGGAATGTGAGCCAAGAAGAACCGTCTGTAAAACAAGTACAGCTTTGAGTTCAGGTCTTAGGGATTGCACTCTGGGAGACACAGAGTCACCCCCAAACGGAAAGTGTGCTCCACACTGCCAGCAGGGAGTGCAGGCTCAAAGAGGTCAAAATCACAGGGTCGCACAAGCTGGGAAAGAATTAGGATTGCTGCGAGCAGACCTGAAGCTAATGCATGGTTGGCGGTTTGGCTACCAGGTGTTCCATGATGTCTATTTCAGACCAAAGCAGGAGGATGTGCTCCTGGAGGTGGCCCAGAGGTCAGTGATCATTTGCAACTACTGACAAAAGTCCAACGTTCATGCTGCTCCCAGAACCTAAACAGAAGATGTGCATCAACCCTATTTCAACTACATTTTGCAGGACTATCTTAGCAATGCTTACTCCTCCTGGAATCTTCTTTCACATTGGAAATGTGTTCTCATTCATCAACCCCTGGATCTTCCATTATATGGAACTGAAACAGGAGATGTGCATAAACCCTACCTCCTCCAGGTCTTTTCAACTCTATGTGAGTGACTCTCTCAGTCTTTCTTCCTTCTTTCGCAACTCTATTTTTAATAGCATCTTAGCAGTATTTCATTCTTAAAGAGAAATCGGTGAGGTTCAACAGGCAAATTGCATTAACACTTGTTGAAAGTAAGCCCTGATCTTTGCCATCTCTAAAGTCTCTATTTGGCTGAAATCGGCCTGGGGTCTTTTCTTGTGAAGATTTGCCTCTCACAGACACCTGAAGTCAAAACACTCATCACCACAAAATGCAAATTTAAATTTCGGAGGAGATTTAAAGGGGTTTAAATCCTAACCAGCATTTATGATACTGACCCAAGGTGCAAGCACTCGAACCACCAGCTTCTAGGGGATTCCAAGATTACTTTGGGTGGCATTCCGATAGGATTTGCCCAATCAGAAAACACTGTCAGTGTCAAAAGTGATGTCTCCAACCTAACTTGCAAGATAAATGGTTTCATAGCTGAAGGGGACCCATTTTGAGGCACAGAAATATCAGGCGTGTTTGCAGTGTGTGCTAATCCAGATGGGTGATGCCTTTCAGTTACACGGATCTGTGATTGTTTCTTAGATGAAAGAAGGCCGCAGCGATCATCGCACACTTGCTGGCTTAGCATCTACTCTTTCTTTTTTTTTCATTTATTTTTATTACGATGATATATGAGTCACCATACAGTACATCATTAGCTTCTGATGTAGTGTCCCATGATTCACTGATTGTGTAGAACACCCAGTGCTCCACACAACACGTGCCCTCCTGAATACCCTTCACCCGGCTAGCCCATCCCCCCACCCCCTTCCTCTCTAAAACCCTCAGTTTGTTTCCCTGGGTCCAGAGTCTCTCATGGTTCCTCTCTCCCTCTGTTATCCGTCCCCCTTCCTCTTTCCCTTCCTTCTCCTAATGATCTCCCTGCTACTCCTTATGTTCCACAAATACGGGAAACCATGTAATTGTCTTTCTCTGCTTCACTGACTTCACATAGCACCTATTCTAACTAAGCTCAGCAAGAACAGTAATGGACCGTATACATTTGTAAACCTTGCTTTGCCAGAACTTTTCGTAAGGAATCTTCTAGATGGAACTGGCAATCGTGTCTTGAGGCCAGAGGCCAAGCCAAATACTCACCACAGACTTGCCTGCAGTACCTGTAGATTCGGGTCAATTCTTCTTTTTGAGATCCCCAAACTATCCTGAGGTTCCGATACCTGCCGGGAAGTAACCCTCTTTCCTCATCTGGCAAGGCTCCTGAGAACTCTGTAAGCAAGGTTATCAGGCCAATATGTCCAAGGGGCTCCATCAAGTCAACCTGATATCCTTCAACTTGTCTGGTCATATCAGGGTCTATATGCATGTCTCTCTCTCTCCAACAGGACACTTCATTCAACGCCTTGGTAAAATAACTAAAGTTTCCAGGAGTGACCTGTTGCAAGGAAAACAGACTTGTGTTGAACTTTGGCAAATAATCAAACTTACCTTGAAAGAAGGAATACTCACTGAGAGCTGCTGAATTCTGGAGGATTCGGGTAGGGAGAAAAGTGAAATGTTTCCACTTGTTCACAAAAACATATGTTATCCGATCTCCCTATATCATGCATATTTTAACATAAAGTTTCCTTCAATCTGGAAGAACACATATTAAAGAACCAGCAATGTTTCAAACAAGAGTCACAAAACTATCATCATCGTCCTCAACTCTTTCTGCCCCATAGTATTAATTCTTGTTCTGTTTGAATGCAACAAAACCGGCTCCATTAGTTCGGGAAATTCTTACCCAGTTGAGTTTTAGGATTTTAAAGAGCACAACTTATATTTGTCAAAAATTCCTTTCATGAATCTCCTTGAGGATGAAACACATTCGACAAGGGCATAAATGACACAAGAATCACAAATGTACATGGTTCAAGATCTGATGAGAGCTCATTACAACGCACTTGACAAGGAAATCCCGTTACTTCTGTGACACAGAACATTTCCATAATTAGCATATCGAGTGAGGACCTTATACTGAGACATATTAAAGCTTGAGGAATTCACATAATTCCTACAACAATTATAACATTTACCCATACAACAGAACCCATGGTTTCCCAATCATTTATTTCACAATGCTTCCCAAGTGACTTAACATACCAAAGAAGCCTAAGTAGTAAAATGAAAAGAACAGAAAAGCAAAGTCTCCACTTACAATTTAAATCCCAGGCAATTTGTTTAAAAATTCAGAATGGTTTAAAGCATAGGCCTAAATAGATATATGGATCATGACAAAACTCACTACTTAAACTGAACCAAGGAGGCCAAAAGACATTTTAGGGAAGATTGTGCAGTCTTTAGCAAAACTTAGCTTCTTTCAAACTGAGACATTTCAGTCCTCTTAAGTCATCAAAAACCTGATAAAGACAAAACATAGAAACTTTGCTTTTCTGCAAAGGTAAAGAAAACACATAATAATAATAGTAATAACATCTTTGTTTACAACTCCCTCTTTTTAATCTTTCATCTTTTTTTTTTTTTTTTACGATATGGTAGTCACCATACCGTACACATCATTCACTTTTGATGTAGTGTCCCATGATTCATTGTTTGCATATAACAACCAGTGCTCCATGCAATACCTGCCCTTCTTAACACCCTTCACCGGTCTAACCCATTTCCCCACCGCCCTCCCCTCTACAACCCTCCTTTGCTTCCCTGGGTCCATGGTCTTTCACTTATTTGTGGAACGTAAGGAATAGCAGGGAGATCCTTAGGAGAAGGAAGGGAAAAATGAAGGGGGGGGCACCAGAGGGGGAGATGAACCGTGAGAGACTATGGACTCCGGGATACAACTCTTTCACATCAAGAGCAGACCAACAATCCAGGAAAATTTTGTCCTTTTAACAGAGAGAAAAAAAGCAGAATTTCAGACTTATACCATTGTACCTATAAAATCCATTCATTTCAATCTTAGTCCTGACCATAAATAAAAGTTTTTTCCGAAGTTGCGCTTCACAAACTTCCTACACCTTTCTTTTTCATTCAGATTTTGTCCTGAGACGTTTCTCTCTGAATAAACAGTCTTTATTTAGTACAAAATAACAAAATTGCTTTTTTTCTTTCCTGAACAAAAATGGATTCTCATTCCTTATAGTGCCCTTATAAAAATACAACTTAACCTTTCTTGCATACACAGTTGCTTCCCCTATCACTTCCAGCAATCTCAATGTACACTTAGCAGAATTTTAACTTTTACAAACCTTTGCCTCCACTGAAAACTAAGCAGTAACCAATCCCGAACTGTTATACCAGAATTCTTTAGATTGGCATTGTATTATTAAAATAACATATTAAAGAGGAACAATGAAGCAAAGAGACAGTCCACAAGGACAAAGATCAGAAAGGAACAGAGCCAATATACACAAACAGGGACATTAGAAGCAATACAATGGCAGTAAATTCACAGCTCTCAGTAGTTACTCTGAATGTAAATAGGCTCAATGGCCCAATCCAAAGACAGGAGCCTATCAGATTAGATGAAAGGCAAGACCCATCAACATGCTTTCTTTTTTTTTTTTTTTAAATAATGATATTTTTTATTATATTATGTTAGTCACCATACAGTACACCCCTAGTTTTTGATGTAATGTTCCAGGATTCATTACTTGCCTATAACACCCAGTGCACCATGCAATACAGGCTCCTCCTGTGGACTGGGCTGTGGTTTGCCAAGCCCTGATCTCCACCAGAGACCTCACCGGCCCCACCTTGCAGGTGTTCCCAGGCCTGCTCGCTCACTGCAAGACCCAGTGACCTGCCTGGGATGTTCCTGGAAACCTCTGCCCCTTAAATTCTCAGATTGTGATCGTAGCGTAAACCAAATCGGACAATGTGCTGTGCTCCGGATTTCAAAATGTTTTCTCAGAAGAGCCATTTTTATCATTCTCTGTCCCCATCAACCCCATATTTTGTAAGATCTTATCCACTTAGATTCAGAGTCACTCAAAGGCAACAGCAAATTCAGAAACCACATTTAGTGGTGCTTGTTCTGGGCATCATGAGAGACAGTCATCAGCAGAGACTACTCAGGAGGCCAGGACAAGTACACATGATGGGGGGTTGGGAGGGAGAAGACGAACAGGGCAGGGGGAGAACGGGCTTCGGTCCCTGTGTTTTCATGTCACAGGTTAGATACGCAAATATTTCCAAAACCTCATTACTAATTTAAAACAAAAACAAAGACAAAAAATGTAGGATGCTTTCCAGCACTACGGAACTCTAAACAGATGATGGGACTGACCCAAGGTACAATTTCTTAGCTAAAAGGGCCTAGGTTGTTCCAGAACAAAATGTTGACCACAGTTCTCTTTCAGGGTGAGGGCTCTGAACCAGCGTAGTGGATTTTGATTTGGACGGTGGTACATTTACCTAAAAGCCTACGAGCAGGAAGCGGTTGGCAGTGAAGTCTTGGCGTGGTTGGTGTGCGGCAGTCTGGACTTCTTTGTCTAAGCAAGTGCCGGGGCCCTCCACCTCTGGTTTTTCTGTGGACGTCTGGGTGGACAGGCCCCCACTGGAGGGACCAGTTCTGGCTTGAGGTGTCCTGAGCTGATTGTGCTGGGGACAACAGGGGTCTGCAGACGGCTTCCCCACCCACTTCTCACTTACACCTCAAAACAGCTCAGTGTGGTATTATAAAAAATTAACAAATTGGAGAGCAGCAGCAATCCTCCCAAGACGACACGGCTAGGGCACAGCCCACCCGCTTCAATTCACGTCTGTGACCAGCGCCCAGGATGCCCGGAGAGGATAGGCACTGGGGAGGGGGGCAGTCAGCCTTGATGCCCTGGCATCATTTTCCTCTTCTGTTTGAGAAGATATACTGTGTGCGTGGTGACAAATTCAGACCGTGCCAAGGCTGGAGGTAACCAATGTTACCGAGTTCTTGTCCATCGTTCCAGAGGTGGTCTTTACACATCCTGAGTGTGTGTGTGTATGTGTGCATTTACACACACGTGTGCACACACTGGACAGAGCACCCTTCTTTTTCCTCCTAAGGGCATAACTTGAGGCTTGCTCTGTGCCTACTGATGTTACTTCGGCTCACACGTTCAAACAGCTGTGTAGGTTCCAGCGTGTGGACACGGCAGATTTCATTTCCTGTCTCGGGGGGACTGGGGACATCCGTGCTACAGGTGGCACCGGGCCAGAAGGGCCTTGTGTCCAGGCCCACGCGGGAGCCGCGTGGCCCTACTGAGGTGGATGATGAACCTCTCTAGCAGACATGTCCATGGAGGCCTTCTGAGGGGCTTGTTTGGGTCTCTGTCTGGCTTCTGTCACACCTCATCTCTGGAGCAGCCAGTCCCTAATCTTTTGGCCCTGAACGTTCTTGGAAAAAATGTTCCCTAAGGCAGAGGGAGCACAGGACTCCCAGCTGTAGGCTCTGGGCTTCGCCCAGCGGAATGTGATTTTGTTCTTGGGCTCTCCTTAGGGACCCCAATGGGCCCCCCAAGTCATCAGGGTGATTATGACGTCCGCTGGATGTCTCAAAAATATGCATTTTTTACCTGGCTCCCGTTCAACTCCATAACGTAGTGCTTTGCTCAATGACTGTAGAGTATGGTCTCATCTGAGGAGAAGCAGGACATTTTAAGACCGCAGAGCCCAAAATTAACAGCCTGGAATTTTGGCCCATGCTCTCTGTTGACTGACTTAAGCCATTACACGGAAAGACACTTTGGCAAATCCTGAACTACTCGTACAAGAGAAGCCACAGACATGATCAGA
This sequence comes from Ursus arctos, assembly GCF_023065955.2. Taxonomy (NCBI): domain Eukaryota; kingdom Metazoa; phylum Chordata; class Mammalia; order Carnivora; family Ursidae; genus Ursus; species Ursus arctos. The sequence continues at coordinate 32,255,518 of NW_026623008.1, forward strand.
CCATTTAACAAGAGGCATCTGGCCGACCGAACATTTTAGGAAATGGTCTCTACCATTAGTGGGATTGCAAACCCTTCCACACAACCCAAACACAGTGACTGAGAACAGTTCCACCTCGACACAGAACCAAACCCTTAAAACCCACTACGAACATCACAGAAGCTGGCAACCACTGCATCAAATTACGGTTTTCTGGGTTAACACGCTGAGGCCTTGTCACCAACCTCCAAACCTCTTCTCGCTTTGCCTTTTCATGGTGCTGTGGGGCTTGGTGCCTGAGGTAAGAACCAGGGTGAACAGAGCCTGGGCAGAATCACCTCAGATGCTCAGGAGGTGGAGGCCAAGGGGTCAAGGGTCAGCTCAGGCCCTCTGGCTTCTCTCTCCTACAGGCAGACGTCCCGTAAGGTGCACTGGCGGGGCTGACAGGGGACGCCCCGGCCTGCTGGTCGGGGTCAGAGCTGCGGCTGTGAGCAGGAGGGCCAACAAGCTGGAAGGTGAGTGGGCAGGAAGGCTCTGGCTCTGAGTGCTCATGGGCATGAGTCAACACCAAATACTCTGGCAGGGTGCACGTAGCAATGCTGACCTCCAGAGCTGGGCCCCCAACAGGCTGTGGCCATTTAGAATCAGTTTATGATTTTCAATGAGTTTTTTTTTTTCCCCCCAAAATACCTCAATTTACAAAAAGCACACATTGGGCTTCCATCCATAGCTGACAGCAAATAAGCGACTGCCTTGGTTGGAGAATCTTTTCTGCAACGACCCACCGTTTGTCTTATCCATAAGCCCTGTGCCACCATCTTTCTGCTGAGCCCAGGCAGCAGTGTGGGTGCTACTCCCCGGCCTGAGGGCTCTAACCCGGACTGGGCTCCTGAAGCCTCTGCAGCCCCACAAGCTGGACCCTTTTGGGATGCCACACTGCCATCCCTCAGAGCTCAGTCCCTAGAGCGAGGAGGGTCACCCCCCTGCCCTCAGGTGCAAGAAGCAGGGTTCTCCGCCGCATGGAGGTTTAGGGTCTCAGGCTAACCTATGCAAATGGAACTCATGCACAGAACCACCGGAGCTTGCCCCGTTCACAGGAACAGTTTGGGAAACTGACAAAAAAACAGGCGATCTCTCAGAAGGCAAGCAGAGATGCTTCCAGCTTGCCCGTCTGCAGCTGGAGACTCACGCTGCCAGCAGGCAGCAGCCACACCACCCCCGGGGCCTAGGCTGGGCAGTTGTGGCCTGGCAAGCTGCCATGTAGTGTGTGGCCTTGAGGAGAGATGATGCCGCAGAGGCGGTGAGGGCGCAGGTGTGCAGGGAAAGGCAGCCAATGCGTGAACGACCCCTCTGCATAATCTTGGCCAGGGGACGCAGCTCTGCTCAGAGGCGCTTTTGCAAGGGTTGCGCCAGAGGCTCAAGCCCCCAAGAGGGGCTCAGGTCCCCATTATCCTGTGGATGGGGTACCAGTGAAGGAGAAGAGGACCCAGAGCCCCAGGTTCCTTCAGTGGAATCCTAACTGGTAGAGACGTAGGGCCCCACCGTTTCTGTGCCCACTGATGTTCACTCTGGGCCTTCTGAGGCTGGGCGCTGTAGGACTCAGGATGCAGGAATCCCCCAGTGTGTTGTGTTCCTCTCCTGCCCCTTCCCTGACCCCAGCGCTGTCCTCGAGGAGTAAGGAACTGCATTCCGGACTCCGAGGCTGGGACTCTCACCCATGCTGCTTTTCCAGCCTGGGGCAGTTCACCTGGCTGGTGAGCCGAGTCTCACTGCCAGGCAGCGGGCATGAACATGGCGCTCTGCGCGGTGACCACATTGTGCAGGTGTGGCCTTGCCTCCCTATGTGCCACTACCTTGTACCTGTACCGGGCTTGCCCGCCCACGGCCTGCCGCTTCCACAAGTTGTAGTAAGTAGGGTGAGGAGTAGTGGCGCCTGGAGCTTAGCAGCCTCGACGACAAGCACCTCCATGGGCACACTAGCCGGGCTCTCACCAGTGATGTCGTACGCCATCCGGATGAGCTCATAGTGCCGCTATTTCTTCACACCTACAGGTGGAAGGAAACGGGGTCAGCTGGCCCAGGACCACCTCCCTCTCTTGGAACCACACCGAGGGGCTGCGGGGCAGGCCGTGGGTGTCACCAGAGGGTCGCTGGAACGTTCTCCTCCTCCTTCCCTGACCCCAACGTAACAGCCACCCTGCGCTGCAGTGCACCCCTCCCACTCTCCGCTCACGGGAAAGGTGGCAGCAGGCCACCTATAAGGCCACCTTAACTACCACTTCAATAAAAACCTGAAAAGAAATAACACAGAAAAACCTTACGGACAATACATTTACAGCAACGTCCCTTTACTGAACAAACCCACGTAATAAGCAGACTGCCCAGTTCAGACCCACGTTGGCCAAGCGTCCACTGCAATACTGGAAATCCTAGCCAGAGCAATTACACAAGAAAACTAAATCAATAAAAGGCATCCAAACTGGAAACCAAGAAGTGAAGGTCACTCTTTTCAGATGACATGATATTATATGTAGAAAACCCTAAACATAACCACAAAAAAAACTACTGAACAAATTCAGTAAAGTGGCAGGGTACAAAATGCATAAAAATCTGTGCTCCCTCGTTTCAAACTCTATTACAAAGCTCTACTGATTGCTGGCATATTGGCATCAAAGCAGACACACAGATCAACAGAACAGAAGACAGAGCCCAGAAGGAAACCCACACTTCTACGGTCCAGTACTTTATGACCAAGGAGCCAAGAATATGCAAGGGGGAAAAGACAGTCCCCTTACTAAGCGGTGCTGGAAAAACCGAACAGACCCATGCAAAAGAATGAATCCGTACCACTATCTTACACTCGACACAAACATTAACTCAAAATGAATTCAAGACCTGAAACCTTACAACTCTTAGCAGGAAACATAGGGACAAAGCTGCCCTACGTACTACTCAGACGTGATTTTTTTTTTTTTTTGGGTCATGTTCCAAAAGCCAAGGCAGTAAAAGCAAAAGTAAATAAGCGAAGCTACAAGAAACTAAAAAGCTCCTGCCCAACCATGAAAATCACCAACTAAATAAAGACGCAACCTACCGCCTGGGAGAAAAGACTTGCTACTCATAAATCTCATAAAAGGTGACTTTCCAATATATAGGATGAATTCCTACAACTCAATCACAACAACAACAAAAAACAAAGTGGAAGGATTTTCCAAACGGACATTACGCAGAGAAGACACAGAGACGTCAACAGTTCCGTGAAAAGATGCTCCACATCAATAATCATCAGGGAAATGCAAATCGAAACAACACTGAGGTATCGCCTCACACTGCTTAGAAGGTTCAGTATCAAAAAGACAGAAATAACAAACGTTAGCTAAGATGTGAAGGAAAGGGATCCCTGGTGCACTGTTGGTGGGTACAGAAGTAGGTGCACACGCTGTGGAAAACAGTATGCAGCCTCCGCAAACAAAAGAAAAATTAAAAAGAGAACTATCCTACAATCCAGTAACTTCTCTTCTTAGCTTTTAACGGAACAAAATGAAAACACCTATTTGAAAACATATTTATACCTGCATCTTCATTGCAGCATTAACCATATGTAACTAATTTAACATATAAAGCATCATATTGAGGTATACAATATATAAAACATCTCTAAAATAAATTATAATACAAAACTGTATATACATAACTTAGAGGACCCAAGAGAGAAGAATAACCTACAAGACCATGTCCGTGGAGAAACAGATGCAGAAAGAGCCCCTTCCAACCCAACCCATCTCCCCACCACCCAAGCAACAGCCTTTCCTGCTGTGGCCACCGCTGAACATACCGCCCATGCCCTCTCCCATCTCTGCCTAGGACCATACGGCTGCTGCCCTCGCCACCCATGACAACTCACAATCCTCGCCCTCACCGCCGCCTGGGACTCAGAGCCCTAACCAACCATGCCATCCTCTTCCCCGCCAGGGAACCCACGACTCCACGGCCCTTGACGTCACTGCACACCTACAATGCAGGTGCCGCTGCCACCAGGGCCCCTGACCTCACTGACGCGCAACCACCGTCGCCACGGAAATCAACACCCGCGCCACAGCACGACCACGGAACTCCCCGCCGCTGCCCTCACCACCCTCACCGCCCCTTGCGTCGCAGCCCATGCCACTTGGGAACTCACCATCGCCCTCGTTGCCGCTGCCTCCACAGCCACCGCAGCCACCTCCAGCGCCAAGGCCGAATCTGTGGATGCCGCCTCCAGCGATGCCTCTAGCGACGCCACCTTCAATGCCGGAGGCGGCGCACCACTGACGTCAAAGGGAGGCGCCGCCGCCAGCGCCGCCGAGGCTGGGGCTGCCTCCAACACCGAGACCTCTTCAGTCGACGCCCCTCCAATAAAGCAGCCTCTGCTGCCTCCAGGGACGCCGCCGCTCTCGCTGACTCCCTCGAAGACCAGGACACCTCCAGTGCTGCCGCCGATGACACGATCAACGCTGCCGAAGACTCCACCGCTGCCAACACGTCCGCACTGGAGTCCGCGCAGCACCGAAGTGAGAAGCCCCCAGCGTGCGGGGCTCCGCCCCCAGCGTGCGGGGCTCCGCCCCCAGCCTGCGGGGCTCCGCCCCCAGCCTGCGGGGCTCCGCCCCCAGCCTGCGGGGCTTCCATAGTCCCCCTGCTGCTTCCTGTGCCAGGGGCACTGCCTCCAGAAACAGCGGTGCCCCGGGAGCTTCCAGCAGGGGCGCTGCAGCGGGCACCTCTGGCAGGCACGCTGCATCTTGTGGTCGCCCCTGCTGCCTCCAGCGAGAAGGGCGCCTCCTCCACTGTGGCGGGCGCCGGGATGCTGATGCACGAGCCGCCTCCAGTACCAGCAAAGCCTCCTGCAGCTCCTGCAAGGGAGCCGCCTCCATTGTTGCCTCAGTGGTCGCTGTAGGCCTCCAGCCCAGTGGGCACTGCCGCTGGTGCCTGCAGCAGGGGCGCTGCATCCGTGGACGACCCTGCTGTCTCCAGTGGGGTTGGGGGGTGGGACTCGGACCCACCTCCAGCAGGGGGGCACTCCCTGCATGTCCCTGCTCCCTTCACTACTGCGGAGGCCGACTCCAGCCTGCAGGTGCTGCCTCTTGCATGTGGGCTCCGCCTCCAGCAAGTCGCCGCCACCACTTTTAACTCTCATTTTAAGTTGCAAACAGTCTCAACTCAGCAGACAATGAACAGTATGAAAATGCTTTTTTTCTTTCCTAACCAAGCTGTGGTTAAATATGTGAAGAGACTGTTGATTTTCTTTTTCCATGCTTATTTCCCCTTCACTACAAAATGCCATTTTCACATTCCTGGTAAAAGCCTGGAGAGGGACCAGAGGTAGGGATACAAGAAAGTTCTTTATTGACTGCTATTTTTCATTCTGATTTGTGATCTCAGGGCCTGACCAAAATGTAAATCTGTCTCCCCTAAGGTCTTCAGAGAACTTAACAATACTGTTGCTCTTTTCACTGTTACTCCCCTAGAACAGGATGTATGCGGTTTTTATATCTATTTGTTGGTGATTGTCCCTCAGGATCAGATGATCACCAGTCAAGCTCGACCTAAGTGATTCCCACGTAGTGCCTTCCTCTCTCCCGGAGGTTGTCTTTGGACCGTAGGAACCTCTAAGGCAAACTTTACCTTACATTCCGCGGAAGTTCAGTTACTTCACAACAAAGTCTTGTGCCCCTCCCCCCTTCTATCTGTGTATCTTTCCTGCTGCCTGAGGAAACAGGCTCTTGCCTTCAGGCTCCTCAGCCATATGTCAGATGCGAGTACGCCCCCCAAAATCCAAAGGATATATATTCAGCTCTTCTATTGATCCCGCGGAAACCCAACCTCTTATCTTGGAGACAAGAGCATCCTACCCATTCCCCTTGCTTTTGTTGGAAGGTTGGATAGGCAAGTATTAATGAACATAAAGAGGATTCAGACAATCCTCTTTACAAATTCTATTTCCCCTTAGTTTCAGGGTGAAGGATCCCCCTCCTCTGGGCTCTCTGACGATCTTACGTCCTAAGTGTGTTAGTTTAACAAGTATTGCATGGACTTTCATTCCCCCCATCCCTGGAGATAAACCAGACCATCAGTGATTTCACTTAATTTCAAATCCCCGTATCGACTTTCAATAAAGTTCTACAATTCTGACACCAGTTGCAATGTGTTTCTTCCACGTGACAAGCAAGTCTTTGACACCACCCGCATGTCCTTTTCTGACACGACCTATCTGGAGATAGTGTCAGCTTGCACAGCTCAGTCCCACCACACTGGACCCCCAGCACCCTTCAGATGCCCATCACAAGTCCAGTTTGCCACCTGTGCTTGACTAGCCACCGATGGAAGGTTCCAACCACTGCCTCCTTAGGCTCAATTAATTTGTTACAGTGGCTCACAAAATTCAGAGAAACATTTCACTTACAAACCTACTGGTTTATTATAAAAGGATACAACTCAGGAAGAGTAAGAGAGAAGATCTGCGTAGGGCCAAGTACGGGGAAAGGGGTATGGATCGAGTTTCCATGCCCCGTTCCAGAGCGCCACTCTCCCAGCACCTCCAATGTTCACCAACCCAGAAGCTCTCAGAACCCGTCCTTCAGGGTATTTGTGGAGGCTTCATCACATGGGCATGATTTTATGATTTCATGACAATCATTGTTCTCCAGCCCCTCTCCCCTCCCAGGAGGTGGAGGGCGGGCCTGAAAGTTCCCACCCAATAATCAAGTGGTTGGTTCCACTGGCAGGCAACCAGCCCCCTCCTCAGTCCCAAAGTCTCTCATTAACACAGCAAACAAAAGATACCCCATCACCCTCCACACTTAGGAATTCCAAGGGCTTTAAGGAGCTTTGCTGCAGAAACGGGGTAAGATCACATCTATATTCTAAATCACAACACCGCAAGTTCGTAACTCAGTGCTGGACAGTAATACAGCATGGATATTTAAATGACAGGCTCATTTTTATGTTGATGACCGAAAAGGAGCTTCTCAAAGAGCAAATGTTTAAAATTCATCAAATGAAATGACTTTCTGAAAACCAAAATCTTTTACTAAAGTTTTTTCCATTTACAGAACAGTTTCTGCAGCTCTGAACCTAATTCTTACCAAAAAGGGGATTAATAAATGTTGGGATCTGGGGGGAAAAGTGACCTCCTAATGTTAGAGCTCAGGGATAGCACTGGAAGGAAGATGAGTCAATGCTCAGATGTATTCCTTGGCCTAGACTTCAGGAAGGCAGAATATACAAGGAGAAAAGAAAACAGACAGGTAGAAGAGTCTCTCAGAGCCTGCATTTCCAAACGGGAAGGCCCTTTCCTACATGGATTCCTTGGTTTCATCAACAAGTATTTATCAAGTGTCCAACTAATCACCAGCGAGGATATTTATAAACAATTACGCGATGGAGTCCCTCTTTTCGGACGTTCCTAGTCTAGTGGGGAAGACAGACATTCCAAGAGCCCTTTGGAGAAAATGGGGAGGCTCTATTAACCAGCAGAGCTTCTTTTTCCCTCGGGAATTCTGGGCCCTTGGCTGAAATCCTCACCTGGATCCTCTGTGTGGTTGGCCCATCCTCACTTAATACTGCTCCTCCATCCCTAGCCTCAATCCCACTTCCCTCTTGTACATTCCTCACAGCACCTGCTATTACATGAAAGCGTGTGCTTCAGTCTAAAGCTTACAGTAGAAGCCATGAGAAAGGGATCTTGTTTATTTTGTTCAAGGCCGCTTGCCCTGAGACTAGAAGAACGCCTGGCAAATTCATATATTCATTCACCGTATGTTTAAAGCATCTGCTAGTGCCAGGCACTGACCCGGGCAGAGATCGGGAAGCGGAAATTCCCTCTCCTCGTGGAGCTTCCATTCAAGTACCATAAAGACAATGACTATGATGGAGCGCTTTCTTTGGAGAAACTCCACAACACTGAATCCTAACAGCAACTCTGAGACAGGTAGGATTATAATCCTTGCATTACAGGCAAGGAAACCTGGACCCAAGAGGTCAAGTGACTTGCCTAAGGAGAAGGGGCAGGGTTAAGATGCGCACCCAGGGAGTCTGGCCCTAGAGCTCAGTGTCTTACTAATCTGCTAGAACGCCTCTTGCTTACATACCCACAGTATGTGTGCAGTAAGTATTGTTGGAAAACGGCTGGAAGCCTACGGAGAACCAAAGGAAGACAAGGACTTCATTATGGAGGTACAGGGTAGATGATGTGGGCTGAGGGGGAGGTTAAGGAGCTTCACAGAGAAAGGGACATGGCCGATTCTTGAAGGCCTGGAGTGCAAAGGGTGGGAATACAGGGAGGGTGTGAATGCAAACAACAGACACAGCAACACTTAGTGTGACTGGACCATAAGGGGGTTGGAGAGAGGGCACCAAATTCATATAGTGATGGTAAAGGGCCTCGTACGCCCTGTTACATAGTTTGAACTTGGTCCCGAAAGTACTCAACACAGAGACCTGAGGTGGCTGAAATGGAATCGCCGAGAAGCTCAGATTTAAAAGACCACGGACAAACCAGGAGCAAAAGGTGTTAAGCCAGAACCAGAATAAAGGAGCGCCATATTCTCTTCCAACTGTGTGATTTCTTTACAGATCTCAGCACCTCTATAACTGTGGATTAAACGAAGTTCTCAAATCCCCTCTTCCACTTACGCATGACCTCAGGGACCTCAATAAGATCTAACGGCACTGAATTCATGATGACGTTCCAAGGTTTGAGATGATTACCCCATTAACCTTTTGGACACGTTTTCCAGAAGATGGCTTTTCTTCTTATCACAGAGACAGAAAACAAGCAGATCAAGATCCTTCCCCAGATGGTAGGTAAGTGGTGATCTCACAAAAGAAAGGGAGGATTGGGAGTGCCTCCAGGGCTCCAAGGAAAACACTTAGGGAGGTGAGACTGCAACTTGTATGGAAACTTTCTTCATCAGCAAGACCGGATCTGTCTGTGCTAGGACCAGGGCCTTGGCTATAGAACACCCAGCACCGTGCTGACAGCTGCTACATGCTCACTAAATGGGGGGTACCTCGATTTATGCGGTAAACCTGCACTAACGCACGATTCTGCCAACAGAAGCAACCTCTGGTTCAGAGTTTTTGTGTGGGGCGAGGACTTGCAGAACTTTCTACATCTGTCCTACTAAGGTCTTTTCCCCAAAGAACCAACTGTGTATTTTCTTTTTAAGGACCTGTCTCCAATGTCACAGCCAAGAAGAAGGTATCTTTTCCCCTCAGATGTAAAGACAGAAACCACCAAAAGAGGACATCCAAATAAAGGCCTGAACCTCAACCCTGGCGGGAGGTTCAGAACCAAGACAACTTACCACTGTGATGCAAAACCACCGGGGAGATGACAGGGTGGACCATTCTTGTGCCTATCTCACTGGAACCGGCGGCGAAGACGCAGAGGTCAGACGCGTTGCATCCTACCCGCCAGGCCAAGGAATGTGAGCCAAGAAGAACCGTCTGTAAAACAAGTACAGCTTTGAGTTCAGGTCTTAGGGATTGCACTCTGGGAGACACAGAGTCACCCCCAAACGGAAAGTGTGCTCCACACTGCCAGCAGGGAGTGCAGGCTCAAAGAGGTCAAAATCACAGGGTCGCACAAGCTGGGAAAGAATTAGGATTGCTGCGAGCAGACCTTAAACTAATGCATGGTTGGCGGTTTGGCTACCAGGTGTTCCATGATGTCTATTTCAGACCAAAGCAGGAGGATGGGGTCCTGGAGGTGGCCCAGAGGTCAGTGATCATTTGCAACTACTGACAAAAGTCCAACGTTCATGCTGCTCCCAGAACCTAAACAGAAGATGTGCATCAACCCTATTTCAACTACATTTTGCAGGACGATCTTAGCAATGCTTACTCCTCCTGGAATCTTCTTTCACATTGGAAGTGTGTTCTCATTCATCAACCCCTGGATCTTCCATTATATGGAACTGAAACAGGAGATGTGCATACACCCTACCTCCTCCAGGTCTTTTCAACTCTATGTGAGTGACTCTCTCAGTCTTTCTTCCTTCTTTCGCAACTCTATTTTTAATAGCATCTTAGCAGTATTTCATTCTTAAAGAGAAATCGGTGAGGTTCAACAGGCAAATTGCATTAACACTTGTTGAAAGTAAGCCCTGATCTTTGCCATCTCTAAAGTCTCTATTTGGCTGAAATCGGCCTGGGGTCTTTTCTTGTGAAGATTTGCCTCTCACAGACACCTGAAGTCAAAACACTCATCACCACAAAATGCAAATTTAAATTTCGGAGGAGATTTAAAGGGGTTTAAATCCTAACCAGCATTTATGATACTGACCCAAGGTGCAAGCACTCGAACCACCAGCTTCTAGGGGATTCCAAGATTACTTTGGGTGGCATTCCGATAGGATTTGCCCAATCAGAAAACACTGTCAGTGTCAAAAGTGATGTCTCCAACCTAACTTGCAAGATAAATGGTTTCATAGCTGAAGGGGACCCATTTTGAGGCACAGAAATATCAGGCGTGTTTGCAGTGTGTGCTAATCCAGATGGGTGATGCCTTTCAGTTACACGGATCTGTGATTGTTTCTTAGATGAAAGGCGGCCGCAGCGATCATCGCACACTTGCTGGCTTAGCATCTACTCTTTCTTTTTTTTTCATTTATTTTTATTACGATGATATATGAGTCACCATACAGTACATCATTAGCTTCTGATGTAGTGTCCCATGATTCACTGATTGTGTAGAACACCCAGTGCTCCACACAACACGTGCCCTCCTGAATACCCTTCACCCGGCTAGCCCATCCCCCCACCCCCTTCCTCTCTAAAACCCTCAGTTTGTTTCCCTGGGTCCAGAGTCTCTCATGGTTCCTCTCTCCCTCTGTTATCCGTCCCCCTTCCTCTTTCCCTTCCTTCTCCTAATGATCTCCCTGCTACTCCTTATGTTCCACAAATACGGGAAACCATGTAATTGTCTTTCTCTGCTTCACTGACTTCACATAGCACCTATTCTAACTAAGCTCAGCAAGAACAGTAATGGACCGTATACATTTGTAAACCTTGCTTTGCCAGAACTTTTCGTAAGGAATCTTCTAGATGGAACTGGCAATCGTGTCTTGAGGCCAGAGGCCAAGCCAAATACTCACCACAGACTTGCCTGCAGTACCTGTAGATTCGGGTCAATTCTTCTTTTTGAGATCCCCAAACTATCCTGAGGTTCCGATACCTGCCGGGAAGTAACCCTCTTTCCTCATCTGGCAAGGCTCCTGAGAACTCTGTAAGCAAGGTTATCAGGCCAATATGTCCAAGGGGCTCCATCAAGTCAACCTGATATCCTTCAACTTGTCTGGTCATATCAGGGTCTATATGCATGTCTCTCTCTCTCCAACAGGACACTTCATTCAACGCCTTGGTAAAATAACTAAAGTTTCCAGGAGTGACCTGTTGCAAGGAAAACAGACTTGTGTTGAACTTTGGCAAATAATCAAACTTACCTTGAAAGAAGGAATACTCACTGAGAGCTGCTGAATTCTGGAGGATTCGGGTAGGGAGAAAAGTGAAATGTTTCCACTTGTTCACAAAAACATATGTTATCCGATCTCCCTATATCATGCATATTTTAACATAAAGTTTCCTTCAATCTGGAAGAACACATATTAAAGAACCAGCAATGTTTCAAACAAGAGTCACAAAACTATCATCATCGTCCTCAACTCTTTCTGCCCCATAGTATTAATTCTTGTTCTGTTTGAATGCAACAAAACCGGCTCCATTAGTTCGGGAAATTCTTACCCAGTTGAGTTTTAGGATTTTAAAGAGCACAACTTATATTTGTCAAAAATTCCTTTCATGAATCTCCTTGAGGATGAAACACATTCGACAAGGGCATAAATGACACAAGAATCACAAATGTACATGGTTCAAGATCTGATGAGAGCTCATTACAACGCACTTGACAAGGAAATCCCGTTACTTCTGTGACACAGAACATTTCCATAATTAGCATATCGAGTGAGGACCTTATACTGAGACATATTAAAGCTTGAGGAATTCACATAATTCCTACAACAATTATAACATTTACCCATACAACAGAACCCATGGTTTCCCAATCATTTATTTCACAATGCTTCCCAAGTGACTTAACATACCAAAGAAGCCTAAGTAGTAAAATGAAAAGAACAGAAAAGCAAAGTCTCCACTTACAATTTAAATCCCAGGCAATTTGTTTAAAAATTCAGAATGGTTTAAAGCATAGGCCTAAATAGATATATGGATCATGACAAAACTCACTACTTAAACTGAACCAAGGAGGCCAAAAGACATTTTAGGGAAGATTGTGCAGTCTTTAGCAAAACTTAGCTTCTTTCAAACTGAGACATTTCAGTCCTCTTAAGTCATCAAAAACCTGATAAAGACAAAACATAGAAACTTTGCTTTTCTGCAAAGGTAAAGAAAACACATAATAATAATAGTAATAACATCTTTGTTTACAACTCCCTCTTTTTAATCTTTCATCTTTTTTTTTTTTTTTACGATATGGTAGTCACCATACCGTACACATCATTCACTTTTGATGTAGTGTCCCATGATTCATTGTTTGCATATAACAACCAGTGCTCCATGCAATACCTGCCCTTCTTAACACCCTTCACCGGTCTAACCCATTTCCCCACCGCCCTCCCCTCTACAACCCTCCTTTGCTTCCCTGGGTCCATGGTCTTTCACTTATTTGTGGAACGTAAGGAATAGCAGGGAGATCCTTAGGAGAAGGAAGGGAAAAATGAAGGGGGGGGGCACCAGAGGGGGAGATGAACCGTGAGAGACTATGGACTCCGGGATACAACTCTTTCACATCAAGAGCAGACCAACAATCCAGGAAAATTTTGTCCTTTTAACAGAGAGAAAAAAAGCAGAATTTCAGACTTATACCATTGTACCTATAAAATCCATTCATTTCAATCTTAGTCCTGACCATAAATAAAAGTTTTTTCCGAAGTTGCGCTTCACAAACTTCCTACACCTTTCTTTTTCATTCAGATTTTGTCCTGAGACGTTTCTCTCTGAATAAACAGTCTTTATTTAGTACAAAATAACAAAATTGCTTTTTTTCTTTCCTGAACAAAAATGGATTCTCATTCCTTATAGTGCCCTTATAAAAATACAACTTAACCTTTCTTGCATACACAGTTGCTTCCCCTATCACTTCCAGCAATCTCAATGTACACTTAGCAGAATTTTAACTTTTACAAACCTTTGCCTCCACTGAAAACTAAGCAGTAACCAATCCCGAACTGTTATACCAGAATTCTTTAGATTGGCATTGTATTATTAAAATAACATATTAAAGAGGAACAATGAAGCAAAGAGACAGTCCACAAGGACAAAGATCAGAAAGGAACAGAGCCAATATACACAAACAGGGACATTAGAAGCAATACAATGGCAGTAAATTCACAGCTCTCAGTAGTTACTCTGAATGTAAATAGGCTCAATGGCCCAATCCAAAGACAGGAGCCTATCAGATTAGATGAAAGGCAAGACCCATCAACATGCTTTCTTTTTTTTTTTTTTAAATAATGATATTTTTTATTATATTATGTTAGTCACCATACAGTACACCCCTAGTTTTTGATGTAATGTTCCAGGATTCATTACTTGCCTATAACACCCAGTGCACCATGCAATACAGGCTCCTCCTGTGGACTGGGCTGTGGTTTGCCAAGCCCTGATCTCCACCAGAGACCTCACCGGCCCCACCTTGCAGGTGTTCCCAGGCCTGCTCGCTCACTGCAAGACCCAGTGACCTGCCTGGGATGTTCCTGGAAACCTCTGCCCCTTAAATTCTCAGATTGTGATCGTAGCGTAAACCAAATCGGACAATGTGCTGTGCTCCGGATTTCAAAATGTTTTCTCAGAAGAGCCATTTTTATCATTCTCTGTCCCCATCAACCCCATATTTTGTAAGATCTTATCCACTTAGATTCAGAGTCACTCAAAGGCAACAGCAAATTCAGAAACCACATTTAGTGGTGCTTGTTCTGGGCATCATGAGAGACAGTCATCAGCAGAGACTACTCAGGAGGCCAGGACAAGTACACATGATGGGGGGTTGGGAGGGAGAAGACGAACAGGGCAGGGGGAGAACGGGCTTCGGTCCCTGTGTTTTCATGTCACAGGTTAGATACGCAAATATTTCCAAAACCTCATTACTAATTTAAAACAAAAACAAAGACAAAAAATGTAGGACGCTTTCCAGCACTACGGAACTCTAAACAGATGATGGGACTGACCCAAGGTACAATTTCTTAGCTAAAAGGGCCTAGGTTGTTCCAGAACAAAATGTTGACCACAGTTCTCTTTCAGGGTGAGGGCTCTGAACCAGCGTAGTGGATTTTGATTTGGACGGTGGTACATTTACCTAAAAGCCTACGAGCAGGAAGCGGTTGGCAGTGAAGTCTTGGCGTGGTTGGTGTGCGGCAGTCTGGACTTCTTTGTCTAAGCAAGTGCCGGGGCCCTCCACCTCTGGTTTTTCTGTGGACGTCTGGGTGGACAGGCCCCCACTGGAGGGACCAGTTCTGGCTTGAGGTGTCCTGAGCTGATTGTGCCGGGGACAACAGGGGTCTGCAGACGGCTTCCCCACCCACTTCTCACTTACACCTCAAAACAGCTCAGTGTGGTATTATAAAAAATTAACAAATTGGAGAGCAGCAGCAATCCTCCCAAGACGACACGGCTAGGGCACAGCCCACCCGCTTCAATTCACGTCTGTGACCAGCGCCCAGGATGCCCGGAGAGGATAGGCACTGGGGAGGGGGGCAGTCAGCCTTGATGCCCTGGCATCATTTTCCTCTTCTGTTTGAGAAGATATACTGTGTGCGTGGTGACAAATTCAGACCGTGCCAAGGCTGGAGGTAACCAATGTTACCGAGTTCTTGTCCATCGTTCCAGAGGTGGTCTTTACACATCCTGAGTGTGTGTGTGTATGTGTGCATTTACACACACGTGTGCACACACTGGACAGAGCACCCTTCTTTTTCCTCCTAAGGGCATAACTTGAGGCTTGCTCTGTGCCTACTGATGTTACTTCAGCTCACACGTTCAAACAGCTGTGTAGGTTCCAGCGTGTGGACACGGCAGATTTCATTTCCTGTCTCGGGGGGACTGGGGACATCCGTGCTACAGGTGGCACCGGGCCAGAAGGGCCTTGTGTCCAGGCCCACGCGGGAGCCGTGTGGCCCTACTGAGGTGGATGATGAACCTCTCTAGCAGACATGTCCATGGAGGCCTTCTGAGGGGCTTGTTTGGGTCTCTGTCTGGCTTCTGTCACACCTCATCTCTGGAGCAGCCAGTCCCTAATCTTTTGGCCCTGAACGTTCTTGGAAAAAATGTTCCCTAAGGCAGAGGGAGCACAGGACTCCCAGCTGTAGGCTCTGGGCTTCGCCCAGCGGAATGTGATTTTGTTCTTGGGCTCTCCTTAGGGACCCCAATGGGCCCCCCAAGTCATCAGGGTGATTATGACGTCCGCTGGATGTCTCAAAAATATGCATTTTTTACCTGGCTCCCATTCAACTCCATAACGTAGTGCTTTGCTCAATGACTGTAGAGTATGGTCTCATCTGAGGAGAAGCAGGACATTTTAAGACCGCAGAGCCCAAAATTAACAGCCTGGAATTTTGGCCCATGCTCTCTGTTGACTGACTTAAGCCATTACACGGAAAGACACTTTGGCAAATCCTGAACTACTCGTACAAGAGAAGCCACAGACATGATCAGACCATTTAACAAGAGGCATCTGGCCGACCGAACATTTTAGGAAATGGTCTCTACCATTAGTAGGATTGCAAACCCTTCCACACAACCCAAACACAGTGACTGAGAACAGTTCCACCTCGACACAGAACCAAACCCTTAAAACCCACTACGAACATCACAGAAGCTGGCAACCACTGCATCAAATTACGGTTTTCTGGGTTAACACGCTGAGGCCTTGTCACCAACCTCCAAACCTCTTCTCGCTTTGCCTTTTCATGGTGCTGTGGGGCTTGGTGCCTGAGGTAAGAACCAGGGTGAACAGAGCCTGGGCAGAATCACCTCAGATGCTCAGGAGGTGGAGGCCAAGGGGTCAAGGGTCAGCTCAGGCCCTCTGGCTTCTCTCTCCTACAGGCAGACGTCCCGTAAGGTGCACTGGCGGGGCTGACAGGGGACGCCCCGGCCTGCTGGTCGGGGTCAGAGCTGCGGCAGTGAGCAGGAGGGCCAACAAGCTGGAAGGTGAGTGGGCAGGAAGGCTCTGGCTCGGAGTGCTCATGGGCATGAGTCAACACCAAATACTCTGGCAGGGTGCACGTAGCAATGCTGACCTCCAGAGCTGGGCCCCCAACAGGCTGTGGCCATTTAGAATCAGTTTATGATTTTCAATGAGTTTTTTTTTTTCCCCCAAAATACCTCAATTTACAAAAAGCACACACTGGGCTTCCATCCATAGCTGACAGCAAATAAGCGACTGCCTTGGTTGGAGAATCTTTTCTGCAACGACCCACCGTTTGTCTTATCCATAAGCCCTGTGCCACCATCTTTCTGCTGAGCCCAGGCAGCAGTGTGGGTGCTACTCCCCGGCCTGAGGGCTCTAACCCGGGCTGGGCTCCTGAAGCCTCTGCAGCCCCACAAGCTGGACCCTTTTGGGATGCCACACTGCCATCCCTCAGAGCTCAGTCCCTAGAGCGAGGAGGGCCACCCCCCTGCCCTCAGGTGCAAGAAGCAGGGTTCTCCGCCGCATGGAGGTTTAGGGTCTCAGACTAACCTATGCAAATGGAACTCATGCACAGAACCACCGGAGCTTGCCCCGTTCACAGGAACAGTTTGGGAAACTGACAAAAAAACAGGCGATCTCTCAGAAGGCAAGCAGAGATGCTTCCAGCTTGCCCGTCTGCAGCTGGAGACTCACGCTGCCAGCAGGCAGCAGCCACACCACCCCCGGGGCCTAGGCTGGGCAGTTGTGGCCTGGCAAGCTGCCATGTAGTGTGTGGCCTTGAGGAGAGATGATGCCGCAGAGGCGGTGAGGGCGCAGGTGTGCAGGGAAAGGCAGCCAATGCGTGAACGACCCCTCTGCATAATCTTGGCCAGGGGACGCAGCTCTGCTCAGAGGCGCTTTTGCAAGGGTTGCGCCAGAGGCTCAAGCCCCCAAGAGGGGCTCAGGTCCCCATTATCCTGTGGATGGGGTACCAGTGAAGGAGAAGAGGACCCAGAGCCCCAGGTTCCTTCAGTGGAATCCTAACTGGTAGAGACGTAGGGCCCCACCGTTTCTGTGCCCACTGATGTTCACTCTGGGCCTTCTGAGGCTGGGCGCTGTAGGACTCAGGGTGCAGGAATCCCCCAGTGTGTTGTGTTCCTCTCCTGCCCCTTCCCTGACCCCAGTGCTGTCCTCGAGGAGTAAGGAACTGCATTCAGGACTCCGAGGCTGGGACTCTCACCCATGCTGCTTTTCCAGCCTGGGGCAGTTCACCTGGCTGGTGAGCCGAGTCTCACTGCCAGGCAGCGGGCATGAACATGGCGCTCTGCGCGGTGACCACATTGTGCAGGTGTGGCCTTGCCTCCCTATGTGCCACTACCTTGTACCTGTACCGGGCTTGCCCGCCCACGGCCTGCCGCTTCCACAAGTTGTAGTAAGTAGGGTGAGGAGTAGTGGCGCCTGGAGCTTAGCAGCCTCGACGACAAGCACCTCCATGGGCACACTAGCCGGGCTCTCACCAGTGATGTCGTACGCCATCCGGATGAGCTCATAGTGCCGCTATTTCTTCACACCTACAGGTGGAAGGAAACAGGGGTCAGCTGGCCCAGGACCACCTCCCTCTCTTGGAACCACACCGAGGGGCTGCGGGGCAGGCCGTGGGTGTCACCAGAGGGTCGCTGGAACGTTCTCCTCCTCCTTCCCTGACCCCAACGTAACAGCCACCCTGCGCTGCAGTGCACCCCTCCCACTCTCCGCTCACGGGAAAGGTGGCAGCAGGCCACCTATAAGGCCACCTTAACTAACACTTCAATAAAAACCTGAAAAGAAATAACACAGAAAAACCTTACGGACAATACATTTACAGCAACGTCTCTTTACTGAAAAAACCCACCTAATAAGCAGACTGCCCAGTTCAGACCCACGTTGGCCAAGCGTCCACTGCAATACTGGAAATCCTAGCCAGAGCAATTACACAAGAAAACTAAATCAATAAAAGGCATCCAAACTGGAAACCAAGAAGTGAAGGTCACTCTTTTCAGATGACATGATATTATATGTAGAAAACCCTAAACACAACCACAAAAAAAACTACTGAACAAATTCAGTAAAGTGGCAGGGTACAAAATGCATAAAAATCTGTGCTCCCTCGTTTCAAACTCTATTACAAAGCTCTACTGATTGCTGGCATATTGGCATCAAAGCAGACACACAGATCAACAGAACAGAAGACAGAGCCCAGAAGGAAACCCACACTTCTACGGTCCGGTACTTTATGACCAAGGAGCCAAGAATATGCAAGGGGGAAAAGACAGTCCCCTTACTAAGCGGTGCTGGAAAAACCGAACAGACCCATGCAAAAGAATGAATCCGTACCACTATCTTACACTCGACACAAACATTAACTCAAAATGAATTCAAGACCTGAAACCTTACAACTCTTAGCAGGAAACATAGGGACAAAGCTGCCCTACGTACTACTCAGGCGTGATTTTTTTTTTTTTTTTTTGGGTCATGTTCCAAAAGCCAAGGCAGTAAAAGCAAAAGTAAATAAGCGAAGCTACAAGAAACTAAAAAGCTCCTGCCCAACCATGAAAATCACCAACTAAATAAAGACGCAACCTACCGCCTGGGAGAAAAGACTTGCTACTCATAAATCTCATAAAAGGTGACTTTCCAATATATAGAATGAATTCCTACAACTCAATCACAACAACAACAAAAAACAAAGTGGAAGGATTTTCCAAACGGACATTACGCAGAGAAGACACAGAGACGTCAACAGTTCCGTGAAAAGATGCTCCACATCAATAATCATCAGGGAAATGCAAATCGAAACAACACTGAGGTATCGCCTCACACTGCTTAGAAGGTTCAGTATCAAAAAGACAGAAATAACAAACGTTAGCTAAGATGTGAAGGAAAGGGATCCCTGGTGCACTGTTGGTGGGTACAGAAGTAGGTGCACACGCTGTGGAAAACAGTATGCAGCCTCCGCAAACAAAAGAAAAATTAAAAAGAGAACTATCCTACAATCCAGTAACTTCTCTTCTTAGCTTTTAACGGAACAAAATGAAAACACCTACTTGAAAACATATTTATACCTGCATCTTCATTGCAGCATTAACCATATGTAACTAATTTAACATATAAAGCATCATATTGAAGTATACAATATATAAAACATCTATAAAATAAATTATAATACAAAACTGTATATACATAACTTAGAGGACCCAAGAGAGAAGAATAACCTACAAGACCATGTCCGTGGAGAAACAGATCCAGAAAGAGCCCCTTCCAACCCAACCCATCTCCCCACCACCCAAGCAACAGCCTTTCCTGCTGTGGCCACCGCTGAACATACCGCCCACGCCCTCTCCCATCTCTGCCTAGGACCATACGGCTGCTGCCCTCGCCACCCATGACAACTCACAATCCTCGCCCTCACCGCCGCCTGGGACTCAGAGCCCTAACCAACCATGCCATCCTCTTCCCCGCCAGGGAACCCACGACTCCACGGCCCTTGACGTCACTGCACACCTACAATGCAGGTGCCGCTGCCACCAGGGCCCCTGACCTCACTGACGCGCAACCACCGTCGCCACGGAAATCAACACCCGCGCCACAGCACGACCACGGAACTCCCCGCCGCTGCCCTCACCACCCTCACCGCCCCTTGCGTCGCAGCCCATGCCACTTGGGAACTCACCGTTGCCCTCGTTGCCGCTGCCTCCACAGCCGCCGCAGCCACCTCCAGCGCCGAGGCCGAATCTGTGGATGCCGCCTCCAGCGATGCCTCTAGCGACGCCACCTTCAATGCCGGAGGCGGCGCACCACTGACGTCAAAGGGAGGCGCCGCCGCCAGCGCCGCTGAGGCTGGGGCTGCCTCCAACACCGAGACCTCTTCAGTCGACGCCCCTCCAATAAAGCAGCCTCTGCTGCCTCCAGGGACGCCGCCGCTCTCGCTGACTCCCTCGAAGACCAGGACACCTCCAGTGCTGCCGCCGATGACACGATCAACGCTGCCGAAGACTCCACCGCTGCCAACACGTCCGCACTGGAGTCCGCGCAGCACCAAAGTGAGAAGCCCCCAGCGTGCGGGGCTCCGCCCCCAGCGTGCGGGGCTCCGCCCCCAGCCTGCGGGGCTCCGCCCCCAGCCTGCGGGGCTCCGCCCCCAGCCTGCGGGGCTCCGCCCCCAGCCTGCGGGGCTTCCATAGTCCCCCTGCTGCTTCCTGTGCCAGGGGCACTGCCTCCAGAAACAGCGGTGCCCCGGGAGCTTCCAGCAGGGGCGCTGCAGCGGGCACCTCTGGCAGGCACGCTGCATCTTGTGGTCGCCCCTGCTGCCTCCAGCGAGAAGGGCGCCTCCTCCACTGTGGCGGGCGCCGGGATGCTGATGCACGTGCCGCCTCCAGTAACAGCAAAGCCTCCTGCAGCTCCTGCAAGGGAGCCGCCTCCATTGTTGCCTCAGTGGTCGCTGTAGGCCTCCAGCCCAGTGGGCACTGCCGCTGGTGCCTGCAGCAGGGGCGCTGCATCCGTGGACGACCCTGCTGTCTCCAGTGGGGGGGGGTGGGACTCGGACCCACCTCCAGCAGGGGGGCACTCCGTGCATGTCCCTGCTCCCTTCACTACTGCGGAGGCCGACTCCAGCCTGCAGGTGCTGCCTCTTGCATGTGGGCTCCGCCTCCAGCAAGTCGCCGCCACCACTTTTAACTCTCATTTTAAGTTGCAAACAGTCTCAACTCAGCGGACAATGAACAGTATGAAAATGCTTTTTTTCTTTCCTAACCAAGCTGTGTTTAAATATGTGAAGAGATTGTTGATTTTCTTTTTCCATGCTTATTTCCCCTTCACTACAAAATGCCATTTTCACATTCCTGGTAAAAGCCTGGAGAGGGACCAGAGGTAGGGATACAAGAAAGTTCTTTATTGACTGCTATTTTTCATTCTGATTTGTGATCTCAGGGCCTGACCAAAATGTAAATCTGTCTCCCCTAAGGTCTTCAGAGAACTTAACAATACTGTTGGTCTTTTCACTGTTACTCCCCTAGAACAGGATGTATGCGGTTTTTATATCTATTTGTTGGTGATTGTCCCTCAGGATCAGATGATCACCAGTCAAGCTCGACCTAAGTGATTCCCACGTGGTGCCTTCCTCTCTCCCGGAGGTTGTCTTTGGACCGTAGGAACCTCTAAGGCAAACTTTACCTTACATTCCGTGGAAGTTCAGTTACTTCACAACAAAGTCTTGTGCCCCTCCCCCCTTCTATCTGTGTATCTTTCCTGCTGCCTGAGGAAACAGGCTCTTGCCTTCAGGCTCCTCAGCCATATGTCAGATGCGAGTATGCCCCCCAAAATCCAAAGGATATATATTCAGCTCTTCTATTGATCCCGCGGAAACCCAACCTCTTATCTTGGAGACAAGAGCATCCTACCCATTCCCCTTGCTTTTGTTGGAAGGTTGGATAGGCAAGTATTAATGAACATAAAGAGGATTCAGACAATCCTCTTTACAAATTCTATTTCCCCTTAGTTTCAGGGTGAAGGATCCCCCTCCTCTGGGCTCTCTGACGATCTTACGTCCTAAGTGTGTTAGTTTAACAAGTATTGCATGGACTTTCATTCCCCCCATCCCTGGAGATAAACCAGACCATCAATGATTTCACTTAATTTCAAATCCCCGTATCGACTTTCAATAAAGTTCTACAATTCTGACACCAGTTGCAATGTGTTTCTTCCACGTGACAAGCAAGTCTTTGACACCACCCGCATGTCCTTTTCTGACACGACCTATCTGGAGATAGTGTCAGCTTGCACAGCTCAGTCCCACCACACTGGACCCCCAGCACCCTTCAGATGCCCATCACAAGTCCAGTTTGCCACCTGTGCTTGACTAGCCACAGATGGAAGGTTCCAACCACTGCCTCCTTAGGCTCAATCAATTTGTTACAGTGGCTCACAAAATTCAGAGAAACATTTCACTTACAAACCTACCGGTTTATTATAAAAGGATACAACTCAGGAAGAGTAAGAGAGAAGATCTGCGTAGGGCCAAGTACGGGGAAAGGGGTATGGATCGAGTTTCCATGCCCCGTTCCAGAGCGCCACTCTCCCAGCACCTCCAATGTTCACCAACCCAGAAGCTCTCAGAACCCGTCCTTCAGGGTATTTGTGGAGGCTTCATCACATGGGCATGATTTTATGATTTCATGACAATCATTGTTCTCCAGCCCCTCTCCCCTCCCAGGAGGTGGAGGGCGGGCCTGAAAGTTCCCACCCAATAATCAAGTGGTTGGTTCCACTGGCAGGCAACCAGCCCCCTCCTCAGTCCCAAAGTCTCTCATTAACACAGCAAACAAAAGATACCCCATCACCCTCCACACTTAGGAATTCCAAGGGCTTTAAGGAGCTTTGCTGCAGAAACGGGGTAAGATCACATCTATATTCTAAATCACAACACCGCAAGTTCGTAACTCAGTGCTGGACAGTAATACAGCATGGATATTTAAATGACAGGCTCATTTTTATGTTGATGACCGAAAAGGAGCTTCTCAAAGAGCAAATGTTTAAAATTCATCAAATGAAATGACTTTCTGAAAACCAGAATCTTTTACTAAAGTTTTTTCCATTTACAGAACAGTTTCTGCAGCTCTGAACCTAATTCTTACCAAAAAGGGGATTAATAAATGTTGGGATCTGGGGGGAAAAGTGACCTCCTAATGTTAGAGCTCAGGGATAGCACTGGAAGGAAGATGAGTCAATGCTCAGATGTATTCCTTGGCCTAGACTTCAGGAAGGCAGAATATACAAGGAGAAAAGAAAACAGACAGGTAGAAGAGTCTCTCAGAGCCTGCATTTCCAAACGGGAAGGCCCTTTCCTACATGGATTCCTTGGTTTCATCAACAAGTATTTATCAAGTGTCCAACTAATCACCAGCGAGGATATTTATAAACAATTACGCGATGGAGTCCCTCTTTTCGGACGTTCCTAGTCTAGTGGGGAAGACAGACATTCCAAGAGCCCTTTGGAGAAAATGGGGAGGCTCTATTAACCAGCAGAGCTTCTTTTTCCCTCGGGAATTCTGGGCCCTTGGCTGAAATCCTCACCTGGATCCTCTGTGTGGTTGGCCCATCCTCACTTAATACTGCTCCTCCATCCCTAGCCTCAATCCCACTTCCCTCTTGTACATTCCTCACAGCACCTGCTATTACATGAAAGCGTGTGCTTCAGTCTAAAGCTTACAGTAGAAGCCATGAGAAAGGGATCTTGTTTATTTTGTTCAAGGCCGCTTGCCCTGAGACTAGAAGAACGCCTGGCAAATTCATATATTCATTCACCGTATGTTTAAAGCATCTGCTAGTGCCAGGCACTGACCCGGGCAGAGATCGGGAAGCGGAAATTCCCTCTCCTCGTGGAGCTTCCATTCAAGTACCATAAAGACAATGACTATGATGGAGCGCTTTCTTTGGAGAAACTCCACAACACTGAATCCTAACAGCAACTCTGAGACAGGTAGGATTATAATCCTTGCATTACAGGCAAGGAAACCTGGACCCAAGAGGTCAAGTGACTTGCCTAAGGAGAAGGGGCAGGGTTAAGATGCGCACCCAGGGAGTCTGGCCCTAGAGCTCAGTGTCTTACTAATCTGCTAGAACGCCTCTTGCTTACATACCCACAGTATGTGTGCAGTAAGTATTGTTGGAAAACGGCTGGAAGCCTACGGAGAACCAAAGGAAGACAAGGACATCATTATGGAGGTACAGGGTAGATGATGTGGGCTGAGGGGGAGGTTAAGGAGCTTCACAGAGAAAGGGACATGGCCGATTCTTGAAGGCCTGGAGTGCAAAGGGTGGGAATACAGGGAGGGTGTGAATGCAAACAACAGACACAGCAACACTTAGTGTGACTGGACCATAAGGGGGTTGGAGAGAGGGCACCAAATTCATATAGTGATGGTAAAGAGCCTCGTACGCCCTGTTACATAGTTTGAACTTGGTCCCGAAAGTACTCAACACAGAGACCTGAGGTGGCTGAAATGGAATCGCCGAGAAGCTCAGATTTAAAAGACCACGGACAAACCCGGAGCAAAAGGTGTTAAGCCAGAACCAGAATAAAGGAGCGCCATATTCTCTTCCAACTGTGTGATTTCTTTACAGATCTCAGCACCTCTATAACTGTGGATTAAACGAAGTTCTCAAATCCCCTCTTCCACTTACGCATGACCTCAGGGACCTCAATAAGACCTAACGGCACTGAATTCATGATGACGTTCCAAGGTTTGAGATGATTACCCCATTAACCTTTTGGACACGTTTTCCAGAAGATGGCTTTTCTTCTTATCACAGAGACAGAAAACAAGCAGATCAAGATCCTTCCCCAGATGGTAGGTAAGTGGTGATCTCACAAAAGAAGGGGAGGATTGGGAGTGTCTCCAGGGCTCCAAGGAAAGCACTTAGGGAGGTGAGACTGCAACTTGTATGGAAACTTTCTTCATCAGCAAGACCGGATCTGTCTGTGCTAGGACCAGGGCCTTGGCTATAGAACACCCAGCACCGTGCTGACAGCTGCTACATGCTCACTAAATGGGGGGTACCTCGATTTATGCGGTAAACCTGCACTAACGCACGATGCTGCCAACAGAAGCAACCTCTGGTTCAGAGTTTTTGTGTGGGGCGAGGACTTGCAGAACTTTCTACATCTGTCCTACTAAGGTCTTTTCCCCAAAGAACCAACTGTGTATTTTCTTTTTAAGGACCTGTCTCCAATGTCACAGCCAAGAAGAAGGTATCTTTTCCCCTCAGATGTAAAGACAGAAACCCCCAAAACAGGACATCCAAATAAAGGCCTGAACCTCAACCCTGGCGGGAGGTTCAGAACCAAGACAACTTACCACTGTGATGCAAAACCACCGGGGAGATGACAGGGTGGACCATTCTTGTGCCTATCTCACTGGAACCGGCGGCGAAGACGCAGAGGTCAGACGCGTTGCATCCTACCCGCCAGGCCAAGGAATGTGAGCCAAGAAGAACCGTCTGTAAAACAAGTACAGCTTTGAGTTCAGGTCTTAGGGATTGCACTCTGGGAGACACAGAGTCACCCCCAAACGGAAAGTGTGCTCCACACTGCCAGCAGGGAGTGCAGGCTCAAAGAGGTCAAAATCACAGGGTCGCACAAGCTGGGAAAGAATTAGGATTGCTGCGAGCAGACCTGAAGCTAATGCATGGTTGGCGGTTTGGCTACCAGGTGTTCCATGATGTCTATTTCAGACCAAAGCAGGAGGATGTGCTCCTGGAGGTGGCCCAGAGGTCAGTGATCATTTGCAACTACTGACAAAAGTCCAACGTTCATGCTGCTCCCAGAACCTAAACAGAAGATGTGCATCAACCCTATTTCAACTACATTTTGCAGGACTATCTTAGCAATGCTTACTCCTCCTGGAATCTTCTTTCACATTGGAAATGTGTTCTCATTCATCAACCCCTGGATCTTCCATTATATGGAACTGAAACAGGAGATGTGCATAAACCCTACCTCCTCCAGGTCTTTTCAACTCTATGTGAGTGACTCTCTCAGTCTTTCTTCCTTCTTTCGCAACTCTATTTTTAATAGCATCTTAGCAGTATTTCATTCTTAAAGAGAAATCGGTGAGGTTCAACAGGCAAATTGCATTAACACTTGTTGAAAGTAAGCCCTGATCTTTGCCATCTCTAAAGTCTCTATTTGGCTGAAATCGGCCTGGGGTCTTTTCTTGTGAAGATTTGCCTCTCACAGACACCTGAAGTCAAAACACTCATCACCACAAAATGCAAATTTAAATTTCGGAGGAGATTTAAAGGGGTTTAAATCCTAACCAGCATTTATGATACTGACCCAAGGTGCAAGCACTCGAACCACCAGCTTCTAGGGGATTCCAAGATTACTTTGGGTGGCATTCCGATAGGATTTGCCCAATCAGAAAACACTGTCAGTGTCAAAAGTGATGTCTCCAACCTAACTTGCAAGATAAATGGTTTCATAGCTGAAGGGGACCCATTTTGAGGCACAGAAATATCAGGCGTGTTTGCAGTGTGTGCTAATCCAGATGGGTGATGCCTTTCAGTTACACGGATCTGTGATTGTTTCTTAGATGAAAGAAGGCCGCAGCGATCATCGCACACTTGCTGGCTTAGCATCTACTCTTTCTTTTTTTTTCATTTATTTTTATTACGATGATATATGAGTCACCATACAGTACATCATTAGCTTCTGATGTAGTGTCCCATGATTCACTGATTGTGTAGAACACCCAGTGCTCCACACAACACGTGCCCTCCTGAATACCCTTCACCCGGCTAGCCCATCCCCCCACCCCCTTCCTCTCTAAAACCCTCAGTTTGTTTCCCTGGGTCCAGAGTCTCTCATGGTTCCTCTCTCCCTCTGTTATCCGTCCCCCTTCCTCTTTCCCTTCCTTCTCCTAATGATCTCCCTGCTACTCCTTATGTTCCACAAATACGGGAAACCATGTAATTGTCTTTCTCTGCTTCACTGACTTCACATAGCACCTATTCTAACTAAGCTCAGCAAGAACAGTAATGGACCGTATACATTTGTAAACCTTGCTTTGCCAGAACTTTTCGTAAGGAATCTTCTAGATGGAACTGGCAATCGTGTCTTGAGGCCAGAGGCCAAGCCAAATACTCACCACAGACTTGCCTGCAGTACCTGTAGATTCGGGTCAATTCTTCTTTTTGAGATCCCCAAACTATCCTGAGGTTCCGATACCTGCCGGGAAGTAACCCTCTTTCCTCATCTGGCAAGGCTCCTGAGAACTCTGTAAGCAAGGTTATCAGGCCAATATGTCCAAGGGGCTCCATCAAGTCAACCTGATATCCTTCAACTTGTCTGGTCATATCAGGGTCTATATGCATGTCTCTCTCTCTCCAACAGGACACTTCATTCAACGCCTTGGTAAAATAACTAAAGTTTCCAGGAGTGACCTGTTGCAAGGAAAACAGACTTGTGTTGAACTTTGGCAAATAATCAAACTTACCTTGAAAGAAGGAATACTCACTGAGAGCTGCTGAATTCTGGAGGATTCGGGTAGGGAGAAAAGTGAAATGTTTCCACTTGTTCACAAAAACATATGTTATCCGATCTCCCTATATCATGCATATTTTAACATAAAGTTTCCTTCAATCTGGAAGAACACATATTAAAGAACCAGCAATGTTTCAAACAAGAGTCACAAAACTATCATCATCGTCCTCAACTCTTTCTGCCCCATAGTATTAATTCTTGTTCTGTTTGAATGCAACAAAACCGGCTCCATTAGTTCGGGAAATTCTTACCCAGTTGAGTTTTAGGATTTTAAAGAGCACAACTTATATTTGTCAAAAATTCCTTTCATGAATCTCCTTGAGGATGAAACACATTCGACAAGGGCATAAATGACACAAGAATCACAAATGTACATGGTTCAAGATCTGATGAGAGCTCATTACAACGCACTTGACAAGGAAATCCCGTTACTTCTGTGACACAGAACATTTCCATAATTAGCATATCGAGTGAGGACCTTATACTGAGACATATTAAAGCTTGAGGAATTCACATAATTCCTACAACAATTA
The DNA here is from genome assembly GCF_023065955.2 of Ursus arctos. NCBI lineage: Eukaryota > Metazoa > Chordata > Mammalia > Carnivora > Ursidae > Ursus > Ursus arctos. The sequence continues at coordinate 32,283,320 of NW_026623008.1, forward strand.
TAACATTTACCCATACAACAGAACCCATGGTTTCCCAATCATTTATTTCACAATGCTTCCCAAGTGACTTAACATACCAAAGAAGCCTAAGTAGTAAAATGAAAAGAACAGAAAAGCAAAGTCTCCACTTACAATTTAAATCCCAGGCAATTTGTTTAAAAATTCAGAATGGTTTAAAGCATAGGCCTAAATAGATATATGGATCATGACAAAACTCACTACTTAAACTGAACCAAGGAGGCCAAAAGACATTTTAGGGAAGATTGTGCAGTCTTTAGCAAAACTTAGCTTCTTTCAAACTGAGACATTTCAGTCCTCTTAAGTCATCAAAAACCTGATAAAGACAAAACATAGAAACTTTGCTTTTCTGCAAAGGTAAAGAAAACACATAATAATAATAGTAATAACATCTTTGTTTACAACTCCCTCTTTTTAATCTTTCATCTTTTTTTTTTTTTTTACGATATGGTAGTCACCATACCGTACACATCATTCACTTTTGATGTAGTGTCCCATGATTCATTGTTTGCATATAACAACCAGTGCTCCATGCAATACCTGCCCTTCTTAACACCCTTCACCGGTCTAACCCATTTCCCCACCGCCCTCCCCTCTACAACCCTCCTTTGCTTCCCTGGGTCCATGGTCTTTCACTTATTTGTGGAACGTAAGGAATAGCAGGGAGATCCTTAGGAGAAGGAAGGGAAAAATGAAGGGGGGGGCACCAGAGGGGGAGATGAACCGTGAGAGACTATGGACTCCGGGATACAACTCTTTCACATCAAGAGCAGACCAACAATCCAGGAAAATTTTGTCCTTTTAACAGAGAGAAAAAAAGCAGAATTTCAGACTTATACCATTGTACCTATAAAATCCATTCATTTCAATCTTAGTCCTGACCATAAATAAAAGTTTTTTCCGAAGTTGCGCTTCACAAACTTCCTACACCTTTCTTTTTCATTCAGATTTTGTCCTGAGACGTTTCTCTCTGAATAAACAGTCTTTATTTAGTACAAAATAACAAAATTGCTTTTTTTCTTTCCTGAACAAAAATGGATTCTCATTCCTTATAGTGCCCTTATAAAAATACAACTTAACCTTTCTTGCATACACAGTTGCTTCCCCTATCACTTCCAGCAATCTCAATGTACACTTAGCAGAATTTTAACTTTTACAAACCTTTGCCTCCACTGAAAACTAAGCAGTAACCAATCCCGAACTGTTATACCAGAATTCTTTAGATTGGCATTGTATTATTAAAATAACATATTAAAGAGGAACAATGAAGCAAAGAGACAGTCCACAAGGACAAAGATCAGAAAGGAACAGAGCCAATATACACAAACAGGGACATTAGAAGCAATACAATGGCAGTAAATTCACAGCTCTCAGTAGTTACTCTGAATGTAAATAGGCTCAATGGCCCAATCCAAAGACAGGAGCCTATCAGATTAGATGAAAGGCAAGACCCATCAACATGCTTTCTTTTTTTTTTTTTTAAATAATGATATTTTTTATTATATTATGTTAGTCACCATACAGTACACCCCTAGTTTTTGATGTAATGTTCCAGGATTCATTACTTGCCTATAACACCCAGTGCACCATGCAATACAGGCTCCTCCTGTGGACTGGGCTGTGGTTTGCCAAGCCCTGATCTCCACCAGAGACCTCACCGGCCCCACCTTGCAGGTGTTCCCAGGCCTGCTCGCTCACTGCAAGACCCAGTGACCTGCCTGGGATGTTCCTGGAAACCTCTGCCCCTTAAATTCTCAGATTGTGATCGTAGCGTAAACCAAATCGGACAATGTGCTGTGCTCCGGATTTCAAAATGTTTTCTCAGAAGAGCCATTTTTATCATTCTCTGTCCCCATCAACCCCATATTTTGTAAGATCTTATCCACTTAGATTCAGAGTCACTCAAAGGCAACAGCAAATTCAGAAACCACATTTAGTGGTGCTTGTTCTGGGCATCATGAGAGACAGTCATCAGCAGAGACTACTCAGGAGGCCAGGACAAGTACACATGATGGGGGGTTGGGAGGGAGAAGACGAACAGGGCAGGGGGAGAACGGGCTTCGGTCCCTGTGTTTTCATGTCACAGGTTAGATACGCAAATATTTCCAAAACCTCATTACTAATTTAAAACAAAAACAAAGACAAAAAATGTAGGACGCTTTCCAGCACTACGGAACTCTAAACAGATGATGGGACTGACCCAAGGTACAATTTCTTAGCTAAAAGGGCCTAGGTTGTTCCAGAACAAAATGTTGACCACAGTTCTCTTTCAGGGTGAGGGCTCTGAACCAGCGTAGTGGATTTTGATTTGGACGGTGGTACATTTACCTAAAAGCCTACGAGCAGGAAGCGGTTGGCAGTGAAGTCTTGGCGTGGTTGGTGTGCGGCAGTCTGGACTTCTTTGTCTAAGCAAGTGCCGGGGCCCTCCACCTCTGGTTTTTCTGTGGACGTCTGGGTGGACAGGCCCCCACTGGAGGGACCAGTTCTGGCTTGAGGTGTCCTGAGCTGATTGTGCCGGGGACAACAGGGGTCTGCAGACGGCTTCCCCACCCACTTCTCACTTACACCTCAAAACAGCTCAGTGTGGTATTATAAAAAATTAACAAATTGGAGAGCAGCAGCAATCCTCCCAAGACGACACGGCTAGGGCACAGCCCACCCGCTTCAATTCACGTCTGTGACCAGCGCCCAGGATGCCCGGAGAGGATAGGCACTGGGGAGGGGGGCAGTCAGCCTTGATGCCCTGGCATCATTTTCCTCTTCTGTTTGAGAAGATATACTGTGTGCGTGGTGACAAATTCAGACCGTGCCAAGGCTGGAGGTAACCAATGTTACCGAGTTCTTGTCCATCGTTCCAGAGGTGGTCTTTACACATCCTGAGTGTGTGTGTGTATGTGTGCATTTACACACACGTGTGCACACACTGGACAGAGCACCCTTCTTTTTCCTCCTAAGGGCATAACTTGAGGCTTGCTCTGTGCCTACTGATGTTACTTCAGCTCACACGTTCAAACAGCTGTGTAGGTTCCAGCGTGTGGACACGGCAGATTTCATTTCCTGTCTCGGGGGGACTGGGGACATCCGTGCTACAGGTGGCACCGGGCCAGAAGGGCCTTGTGTCCAGGCCCACGCGGGAGCCGTGTGGCCCTACTGAGGTGGATGATGAACCTCTCTAGCAGACATGTCCATGGAGGCCTTCTGAGGGGCTTGTTTGGGTCTCTGTCTGGCTTCTGTCACACCTCATCTCTGGAGCAGCCAGTCCCTAATCTTTTGGCCCTGAACGTTCTTGGAAAAAATGTTCCCTAAGGCAGAGGGAGCACAGGACTCCCAGCTGTAGGCTCTGGGCTTCGCCCAGCGGAATGTGATTTTGTTCTTGGGCTCTCCTTAGGGACCCCAATGGGCCCCCCAAGTCATCAGGGTGATTATGACGTCCGCTGGATGTCTCAAAAATATGCATTTTTTACCTGGCTCCCATTCAACTCCATAACGTAGTGCTTTGCTCAATGACTGTAGAGTATGGTCTCATCTGAGGAGAAGCAGGACATTTTAAGACCGCAGAGCCCAAAATTAACAGCCTGGAATTTTGGCCCATGCTCTCTGTTGACTGACTTAAGCCATTACACGGAAAGACACTTTGGCAAATCCTGAACTACTCGTACAAGAGAAGCCACAGACATGATCAGACCATTTAACAAGAGGCATCTGGCCGACCGAACATTTTAGGAAATGGTCTCTACCATTAGTGGGATTGCAAAGCCTTCCACACAACCCAAACACAGTGACTGAGAACAGTTCCACCTCGACACAGAACCAAACCCTTAAAACCCACTACGAACATCACAGAAGCTGGCAACCACTGCATCAAATTACGGTTTTCTGGGTTAACACGCTGAGGCCTTGTCACCAACCTCCAAACCTCTTCTCGCTTTGCCTTTTCATGGTGCTGTGGGGCTTGGTGCCTGAGGTAAGAACCAGGGTGAACAGAGCCTGGGCAGAATCACCTCAGATGCTCAGGAGGTGGAGGCCAAGGGGTCAAGGGTCAGCTCAGGCCCTCTGGCTTCTCTCTCCTACAGGCAGACGTCCCGTAAGGTGCACTGGCGGGGCTGACAGGGGACGCCCCGGCCTGCTGGTCGGGGTCAGAGCTGCGGCAGTGAGCAGGAGGGCCAACAAGCTGGAAGGTGAGTGGGCAGGAAGGCTCTGGCTCTGAGTGCTCATGGGCATGAGTCAACACCAAATACTCTGGCAGGGTGCACGTAGCAATGCTGACCTCCAGAGCTGGGCCCCCAACAGGCTGTGGCCATTTAGAATCAGTTTATGATTTTCAATGAGTTTTTTTTTTTCCCCCAAAATACCTCAATTTACAAAAAGCACACACTGGGCTTCCATCCATAGCTGACAGCAAATAAGCGACTGCCTTGGTTGGAGAATCTTTTCTGCAACGACCCACCTTTTGTCTTATCCATAAGCCCTGTGCCACCATCTTTCTGCTGAGCCCAGGCAGCAGTGTGGGTGCTACTCCCCGGCCTGAGGGCTCTAACCCGGGCTGGGCTCCTGAAGCCTCTGCAGCCCCACAAGCTGGACCCTTTTGGGATGCCACACTGCCATCCCTCAGAGCTCAGTCCCTAGAGCGAGGAGGGTCACCCCCCTGCCCTCAGGTGCAAGAAGCAGGGTTCTCCGCCGCATGGAGGTTTAGGGTCTCAGGCTAACCTATGCAAATGGAACTCATGCACAGAACCACCGGAGCTTGCCCCGTTCACAGGAACAGTTTGGGAAACTGACAAAAAAACAGGCGATCTCTCAGAAGGCAAGCAGAGATGCTTCCAGCTTGCCCGTCTGCAGCTGGAGACTCACGCTGCCAGCAGGCAGCAGCCACACCACCCCCGGGGCCTAGGCTGGGCAGTTGTGGCCTGGCAAGCTGCCATGTAGTGTGTGGCCTTGAGGAGAGATGATGCCGCAGAGGCGGTGAGGGCGCAGGTGTGCAGGGAAAGGCAGCCAATGCGTGAACGACCCCTCTGCATAATCTTGGCCAGGGGACGCAGCTCTGCTCAGAGGCGCTTTTGCAAGGGTTGCGCCAGAGGCTCAAGCCCCCAAGAGGGGCTCAGGTCCCCATTATCCTGTGGATGGGGTACCAGTGAAGGAGAAGAGGACCCAGAGCCCCAGGTTCCTTCAGTGGAATCCTAACTGGTAGAGACGTAGGGCCCCACCGTTTCTGTGCCCACTGATGTTCACTCTGGGCCTTCTGAGGCTGGGCGCTGTAGGACTCAGGGTGCAGGAATCCCCCAGTGTGTTGTGTTCCTCTCCTGCCCCTTCCCTGACCCCAGTGCTGTCCTCGAGGAGTAAGGAACTGCATTCAGGACTCCGAGGCTGGGACTCTCACCCATGCTGCTTTTCCAGCCTGGGGCAGTTCACCTGGCTGGTGAGCCGAGTCTCACTGCCAGGCAGCGGGCATGAACATGGCGCTCTGCGCGGTGACCACATTGTGCAGGTGTGGCCTTGCCTCCCTATGTGCCACTACCTTGTACCTGTACCGGGCTTGCCCGCCCACGGCCTGCCGCTTCCACAAGTTGTAGTAAGTAGGGTGAGGAGTAGTGGCGCCTGGAGCTTAGCAGCCTCGACGACAAGCACCTCCATGGGCACACTAGCCGGGCTCTCACCAGTGATGTCGTACGCCATCCGGATGAGCTCATAGTGCCGCTATTTCTTCACACCTACAGGTGGAAGGAAACAGGGGTCAGCTGGCCCAGGACCACCTCCCTCTCTTGGAACCACACCGAGGGGCTGCGGGGCAGGCCGTGGGTGTCACCAGAGGGTCGCTGGAACGTTCTCCTCCTCCTTCCCTGACCCCAACGTAACAGCCATCCTGCGCTGCAGTGCACCCCTCCCACTCTCCGCTCACGGGAAAGGTGGCAGCAGGCCACCTATAAGGCCACCTTAACTACCACTTCAATAAAAACCTGAAAAGAAATAACACAGAAAAACCTTACGGACAATACATTTACAGCAACGTCCCTTTACTGAACAAACCCACGTAATAAGCAGACTGCCCAGTTCAGACCCACGTTGGCCAAGCGTCCACTGCAATACTGGAAATCCTAGCCAGAGCAATTACACAAGAAAACTAAATCAATAAAAGGCATCCAAACTGGAAACCAAGAAGTGAAGGTCACTCTTTTCAGATGACATGATATTATATGTAGAAAACCCTAAACACAACCACAAAAAAAACTACTGAACAAATTCAGTAAAGTGGCAGGGTACAAAATGCATAAAAATCTGTGCTCCCTCGTTTCAAACTCTATTACAAAGCTCTACTGATTGCTGGCATATTGGCATCAAAGCAGACACACAGATCAACAGAACAGAAGACAGAGCCCAGAAGGAAACCCACACTTCTACGGTCCGGTACTTTATGACCAAGGAGCCAAGAATATGCAAGGGGGAAAAGACAGTCCCCTTACTAAGCGGTGCTGGAAAAACCGAACAGACCCATGCAAAAGAATGAATCCGTACCACTATCTTACACTCGACACAAACATTAACTCAAAATGAATTCAAGACCTGAAACCTTACAACTCTTAGCAGGAAACATAGGGACAAAGCTGCCCTACGTACTACTCAGGCGTGATTTTTTTTTTTTTTTTGGGTCATGTTCCAAAAGCCAAGGCAGTAAAAGCAAAAGTAAATAAGCGAAGCTACAAGAAACTAAAAAGCTCCTGCCCAACCATGAAAATCACCAACTAAATAAAGACGCAACCTACCGCCTGGGAGAAAAGACTTGCTACTCATAAATCTCATAAAAGGTGACTTTCCAATATATAGAATGAATTCCTACAACTCAATCACAACAACAACAAAAAACAAAGTGGAAGGATTTTCCAAACGGACATTACGCAGAGAAGACACAGAGACGTCAACAGTTCCGTGAAAAGATGCTCCACATCAATAATCATCAGGGAAATGCAAATCGAAACAACACTGAGGTATCGCCTCACACTGCTTAGAAGGTTCAGTATCAAAAAGACAGAAATAACAAACGTTAGCTAAGATGTGAAGGAAAGGGATCCCTGGTGCACTGTTGGTGGGTACAGAAGTAGGTGCACACGCTGTGGAAAACAGTATGCAGCCTCCGCAAACAAAAGAAAAATTAAAAAGAGAACTATCCTACAATCCAGTAACTTCTCTTCTTAGCTTTTAACGGAACAAAATGAAAACACCTACTTGAAAACATATTTATACCTGCATCTTCATTGCAGCATTAACCATATGTAACTAATTTAACATATAAAGCATCATATTGAAGTATACAATATATAAAACATCTATAAAATAAATTATAATACAAAACTGTATATACATAACTTAGAGGACCCAAGACAGAAGAATAACCTACAAGACCATGTCCCTGGAGAAACAGATGCAGAAAGAGCCCCTTCCAACCCAACCCATCTCCCCACCACCCAAGCAACAGCCTTTCCTGCTGTGGCCACCGCTGAACATACCGCCCATGCCCTCTCCCATCTCTGCCTAGGACCAGACGGCTGCTGCCCTCGCCACCCATGACAACTCACAATCCTCGCCCTCACCGCCGCCTGGGACTCAGAGCCCTAACCAACCATGCCATCCTCTTCCCCGCCAGGGAACCCACGACTCCACGGCCCTTGACGTCACTGCACACCTACAATGCAGGTGCCGCTGCCACCAGGGCCCCTGACCTCACTGACGCGCAACCACCGTCGCCACGGAAATCAACACCCGCGCCACAGCACGACCACGGAACTCCCCGCCGCTGCCCTCACCACCCTCACCGCCCCTCGCGTCGCAGCCCATGCCACTTGGGAACTCACCGTCGCCCTCGTTGCCGCTGCCTCCACAGCCGCCGCAGCCACCTCCAGCGCCGAGGCCGAATCTGTGGATGCCGCCTCCAGCGATGCCTCTAGCGACGCCACCTTCAATGCCGGAGGCGGCGCACCACTGACGTCAAAGGGAGGCGCCGCCGCCAGCGCCGCCGAGGCTGGGGCTGCCTCCAACACCGAGACCTCTTCAGTCGACGCCCCTCCAATAAAGCAGCCTCTGCTGCCTCCAGGGACGCCGCCGCTCTCGCTGACTCCCTCGAAGACCAGGACACCTCCAGTGCTGCCGCCGATGACACGATCAACGCTGCCGAAGACTCCACCGCTGCCAACACGTCCGCACTGGAGTCCGCGCAGCACCGAAGTGAGAAGCCCCCAGCGTGCGCGGCTCCGCCCCCAGCGTGCGGGGCTCCGCCCCCAGCGTGCGGGGCTCCGCCCCCAGCCTGCGGGGCTCCGCCCCCAGCCTGCGGGGCTCCGCCCCCAGCCTGCGGGGCTCCGCCCCCAGCCTGCGGGGCTCCGCCCCCAGCCTGCGGGGCTTCCATAGTCCCCCTGCTGCTTCCTGTGCCAGGGGCACTGCCTCCAGAAACAGCGGTGCCCCGGGAGCTTCCAGCAGGGGCGCTGCAGCGGGCACCTCTGGCAGGCACGCTGCATCTTGTGGTCGCCCCTGCTGCCTCCAGCGAGAAGGGCGCCTCCTCCACTGTGGCGGGCGCCGGGATGCTGATGCACGAGCCGCCTCCAGTAACAGCAAAGCCTCCTGCAGCTCCTGCAAGGGAGCCGCCTCCATTGTTGCCTCAGTGGTCGCTGTAGGCCTCCAGCCCAGTGGGCACTGCCGCTGGTGCCTGCAGCAGGGGCGCTGCATCCGTGGACGACCCTGCTGTCTCCAGTGGGGGGGGGGTGGGACTCGGACCCACCTCCAGCAGGGGGGCACTCCGTGCATGTCCCTGCTCCCTTCACTACTGCGGAGGCCGACTCCAGCCTGCAGGTGCTGCCTCTTGCATGTGGGCTCCGCCTCCAGCAAGTCGCCGCCACCACTTTTAACTCTCATTTTAAGTTGCAAACAGTCTCAACTCAGCGGACAATGAACAGTATGAAAATGCTTTTTTTCTTTCCTAACCAAGCTGTGGTTAAATATGTGAAGAGATTGTTGATTTTCTTTTTCCATGCTTATTTCCCCTTCACTACAAAATGCCATTTTCACATTCCTGGTAAAAGCCTGGAGAGGGACCAGAGGTAGGGATACAAGAAAGTTCTTTATTGACTGCTATTTTTCATTCTGATTTGTGATCTCAGGGCCTGACCAAAATGTAAATCTGTCTCCCCTAAGGTCTTCAGAGAACTTAACAATACTGTTGGTCTTTTCACTGTTACTCCCCTAGAACAGGATGTATGCGGTTTTTATATCTATTTGTTGGTGATTGTCCCTCAGGATCAGATGATCACCAGTCAAGCTCGACCTAAGTGATTCCCACGTGGTGCCTTCCTCTCTCCCGGAGGTTGTCTTTGGACCGTAGGAACCTCTAAGGCAAACTTTACCTTACATTCCGTGGAAGTTCAGTTACTTCACAACAAAGTCTTGTGCCCCTCCCCCCTTCTATCTGTGTATCTTTCCTGCTGCCTGAGGAAACAGGCTCTTGCCTTCAGGCTCCTCAGCCATATGTCAGATGCGAGTATGCCCCCCAAAATCCAAAGGATATATATTCAGCTCTTCTATTGATCCCGCGGAAACCCAACCTCTTATCTTGGAGACAAGAGCATCCTACCCATTCCCCTTGCTTTTGTTGGAAGGTTGGATAGGCAAGTATTAATGAACATAAAGAGGATTCAGACAATCCTCTTTACAAATTCTATTTCCCCTTAGTTTCAGGGTGAAGGATCCCCCTCCTCTGGGCTCTCCGACGATCTTACGTCCTAAGTGTGTTAGTTTAACAAGTATTGCATGGACTTTCATTCCCCCCATCCCTGGAGATAAACCAGACCATCAATGATTTCATTTAATTTCAAATCCCCGTATCGACTTTCAATAAAGTTCTACAATTCTGACACCAGTTGCAATGTGTTTCTTCCACGTGACAAGCAAGTCTTTGACACCACCCGCATGTCCTTTTCTGACACGACCTATCTGGAGATAGTGTCAGCTTGCACAGCTCAGTCCCACCACACTGGACCCCCAGCACCCTTCAGATGCCCATCACAAGTCCAGTTTGCCACCTGTGCTTGACTAGCCACAGATGGAAGGTTCCAACCACTGCCTCCTTAGGCTCAATTAATTTGTTACAGTGGCTCACAAAATTCAGAGAAACATTTCACTTACAAACCTACCGGTTTATTATAAAAGGATACAACTCAGGAAGAGTAAGAGAGAAGATCTGCGTAGGGCCAAGTACGGGGAAAGGGGTATGGATCGAGTTTCCATGCCCCGTTCCAGAGCGCCACTCTCCCAGCACCTCCAATGTTCACCAACCCAGAAGCTCTCAGAACCCGTCCTTCAGGGTATTTGTGGAGGCTTCATCACATGGGCATGATTTTATGATTTCATGACAATCATTGTTCTCCAGCCCCTCTCCCCTCCCAGGAGGTGGAGGGCGGGCCTGAAAGTTCCCACCCAATAATCAAGTGGTTGGTTCCACTGGCAGGCAACCAGCCCCCTCCTCAGTCCCAAAGTCTCTCATTAACACAGCAAACAAAAGATACCCCATCACCCTCCACACTTAGGAATTCCAAGGGCTTTAAGGAGCTTTGCTGCAGAAACGGGGTAAGATCACATCTATATTCTAAATCACAACACCGCAAGTTCGTAACTCAGTGCTGGACAGTAATACAGCATGGATATTTAAATGATAGGTTCATTTTTATGTTGATGACCGAAAAGGAGCTTCTCAAAGAGCAAATGTTTAAAATTCATCAAATGAAATGACTTTCTGAAAACCAAAATCTTTTACTAAAGTTTTTTCCATTTACAGAACAGTTTCTGCAGCTCTGAACCTAATTCTTACCAAAAAGGGGATTAATAAATGTTGGGATCTGGGGGGAAAAGTGACCTCCTAATGTTAGAGCTCAGGGATAGCACTGGAAGGAAGATGAGTCAATGCTCAGATGTATTCCTTGGCCTAGACTTCAGGAAGGCAGAATATACAAGGAGAAAAGAAAACAGACAGGTAGAAGAGTCTCTCAGAGCCTGCATTTCCAAACGGGAAGGCCCTTTCCTACATGGATTCCTTGGTTTCATCAACAAGTATTTATCAAGTGTCCAACTAATCACCAGCGAGGATATTTATAAACAATTACGCGATGGAGTCCCTCTTTTCGGACGTTCCTAGTCTAGTGGGGAAGACAGACATTCCAAGAGCCCTTTGGAGAAAATGGGGAGGCTCTATTAACCAGCAGAGCTTCTTTTTCCCTCGGGAATTCTGGGCCCTTGGCTGAAATCCTCACCTGGATCCTCTGTGTGGTTGGCCCATCCTCACTTAATACTGCTCCTCCATCCCTAGCCTCAATCCCACTTCCCTCTTGTACATTCCTCACAGCACCTGCTATTACATGAAAGCGTGTGCTTCAGTCTAAAGCTTACAGTAGAAGCCATGAGAAAGGGATCTTGTTTATTTTGTTCAAGGCCGCTTGCCCTGAGACTAGAAGAACGCCTGGCAAATTCATATATTCATTCACCGTATGTTTAAAGCATCTGCTAGTGCCAGGCACTGACCCGGGCAGAGATCGGGAAGCGGAAATTCCCTCTCCTCGTGGAGCTTCCATTCAAGTACCATAAAGACAATGACTATGATGGAGCGCTTTCTTTGGAGAAACTCCACAACACTGAATCCTAACAGCAACTCTGAGACAGGTAGGATTATAATCCTTGCATTACAGGCAAGGAAACCTGGACCCAAGAGGTCAAGTGACTTGCCTAAGGAGAAGGGGCAGGGTTAAGATGCGCACCCAGGGAGTCTGGCCCTAGAGCTCAGTGTCTTACTAATCTGCTAGAACGCCTCTTGCTTACATACCCACAGTATGTGTGCAGTAAGTATTGTTGGAAAACGGCTGGAAGCCTACGGAGAACCAAAGGAAGACAAGGACATCATTATGGAGGTACAGGGTAGATGATGTGGGCTGAGGGGGAGGTTAAGGAGCTTCACAGAGAAAGGGACATGGCCGATTCTTGAAGGCCTGGAGTGCAAAGGGTGGGAATACAGGGAGGGTGTGAATGCAAACAACAGACACAGCAACACTTAGTGTGACTGGACCATAAGGGGGTTGGAGAGAGGGCACCAAATTCATATAGTGATGGTAAAGAGCCTCGTACGCCCTGTTACATAGTTTGAACTTGGTCCCGAAAGTACTCAACACAGAGACCTGAGGTGGCTGAAATGGAATCGCCGAGAAGCTCAGATTTAAAAGACCACGGACAAACCCGGAGCAAAAGGTGTTAAGCCAGAACCAGAATAAAGGAGCGCCATATTCTCTTCCAACTGTGTGATTTCTTTACAGATCTCAGCACCTCTATAACTGTGGATTAAACGAAGTTCTCAAATCCCCTCTTCCACTTACGCATGACCTCAGGGACCTCAATAAGACCTAACGGCACTGAATTCATGATGACGTTCCAAGGTTTGAGATGATTACCCCATTAACCTTTTGGACACGTTTTCCAGAAGATGGCTTTTCTTCTTATCACAGAGACAGAAAACAAGCAGATCAAGATCCTTCCCCAGATGGTAGGTAAGTGGTGATCTCACAAAAGAAGGGGAGGATTGGGAGTGTCTCCAGGGCTCCAAGGAAAGCACTTAGGGAGGTGAGACTGCAACTTGTATGGAAACTTTCTTCATCAGCAAGACCGGATCTGTCTGTGCTAGGACCAGGGCCTTGGCTATAGAACACCCAGCACCGTGCTGACAGCTGCTACATGCTCACTAAATGGGGGGTACCTCGATTTATGCGGTAAACCTGCACTAACGCACGATGCTGCCAACAGAAGCAACCTCTGGTTCAGAGTTTTTGTGTGGGGCGAGGACTTGCAGAACTTTCTACATCTGTCCTACTAAGGTCTTTTCCCCAAAGAACCAACTGTGTATTTTCTTTTTAAGGACCTGTCTCCAATGTCACAGCCAAGAAGAAGGTATCTTTTCCCCTCAGATGTAAAGACAGAAACCCCCAAAACAGGACATCCAAATAAAGGCCTGAACCTCAACCCTGGCGGGAGGTTCAGAACCAAGACAACTTACCACTGTGATGCAAAACCACCGGGGAGATGACAGGGTGGACCATTCTTGTGCCTATCTCACTGGAACCGGCGGCGAAGACGCAGAGGTCAGACGCGTTGCATCCTACCCGCCAGGCCAAGGAATGTGAGCCAAGAAGAACCGTCTGTAAAACAAGTACAGCTTTGAGTTCAGGTCTTAGGGATTGCACTCTGGGAGACACAGAGTCACCCCCAAACGGAAAGTGTGCTCCACACTGCCAGCAGGGAGTGCAGGCTCAAAGAGGTCAAAATCACAGGGTCGCACAAGCTGGGAAAGAATTAGGATTGCTGCGAGCAGACCTGAAGCTAATGCATGGTTGGCGGTTTGGCTACCAGGTGTTCCATGATGTCTATTTCAGACCAAAGCAGGAGGATGTGCTCCTGGAGGTGGCCCAGAGGTCAGTGATCATTTGCAACTACTGACAAAAGTCCAACGTTCATGCTGCTCCCAGAACCTAAACAGAAGATGTGCATCAACCCTATTTCAACTACATTTTGCAGGACTATCTTAGCAATGCTTACTCCTCCTGGAATCTTCTTTCACATTGGAAATGTGTTCTCATTCATCAACCCCTGGATCTTCCATTATATGGAACTGAAACAGGAGATGTGCATAAACCCTACCTCCTCCAGGTCTTTTCAACTCTATGTGAGTGACTCTCTCAGTCTTTCTTCCTTCTTTCGCAACTCTATTTTTAATAGCATCTTAGCAGTATTTCATTCTTAAAGAGAAATCGGTGAGGTTCAACAGGCAAATTGCATTAACACTTGTTGAAAGTAAGCCCTGATCTTTGCCATCTCTAAAGTCTCTATTTGGCTGAAATCGGCCTGGGGTCTTTTCTTGTGAAGATTTGCCTCTCACAGACACCTGAAGTCAAAACACTCATCACCACAAAATGCAAATTTAAATTTCGGAGGAGATTTAAAGGGGTTTAAATCCTAACCAGCATTTATGATACTGACCCAAGGTGCAAGCACTCGAACCACCAGCTTCTAGGGGATTCCAAGATTACTTTGGGTGGCATTCCGATAGGATTTGCCCAATCAGAAAACACTGTCAGTGTCAAAAGTGATGTCTCCAACCTAACTTGCAAGATAAATGGTTTCATAGCTGAAGGGGACCCATTTTGAGGCACAGAAATATCAGGCGTGTTTGCAGTGTGTGCTAATCCAGATGGGTGATGCCTTTCAGTTACACGGATCTGTGATTGTTTCTTAGATGAAAGAAGGCCGCAGCGATCATCGCACACTTGCTGGCTTAGCATCTACTCTTTCTTTTTTTTTCATTTATTTTTATTACGATGATATATGAGTCACCATACAGTACATCATTAGCTTCTGATGTAGTGTCCCATGATTCACTGATTGTGTAGAACACCCAGTGCTCCACACAACACGTGCCCTCCTGAATACCCTTCACCCGGCTAGCCCATCCCCCCACCCCCTTCCTCTCTAAAACCCTCAGTTTGTTTCCCTGGGTCCAGAGTCTCTCATGGTTCCTCTCTCCCTCTGTTATCCGTCCCCCTTCCTCTTTCCCTTCCTTCTCCTAATGATCTCCCTGCTACTCCTTATGTTCCACAAATACGGGAAACCATGTAATTGTCTTTCTCTGCTTCACTGACTTCACATAGCACCTATTCTAACTAAGCTCAGCAAGAACAGTAATGGACCGTATACATTTGTAAACCTTGCTTTGCCAGAACTTTTCGTAAGGAATCTTCTAGATGGAACTGGCAATCGTGTCTTGAGGCCAGAGGCCAAGCCAAATACTCACCACAGACTTGCCTGCAGTACCTGTAGATTCGGGTCAATTCTTCTTTTTGAGATCCCCAAACTATCCTGAGGTTCCGATACCTGCCGGGAAGTAACCCTCTTTCCTCATCTGGCAAGGCTCCTGAGAACTCTGTAAGCAAGGTTATCAGGCCAATATGTCCAAGGGGCTCCATCAAGTCAACCTGATATCCTTCAACTTGTCTGGTCATATCAGGGTCTATATGCATGTCTCTCTCTCTCCAACAGGACACTTCATTCAACGCCTTGGTAAAATAACTAAAGTTTCCAGGAGTGACCTGTTGCAAGGAAAACAGACTTGTGTTGAACTTTGGCAAATAATCAAACTTACCTTGAAAGAAGGAATACTCACTGAGAGCTGCTGAATTCTGGAGGATTCGGGTAGGGAGAAAAGTGAAATGTTTCCACTTGTTCACAAAAACATATGTTATCCGATCTCCCTATATCATGCATATTTTAACATAAAGTTTCCTTCAATCTGGAAGAACACATATTAAAGAACCAGCAATGTTTCAAACAAGAGTCACAAAACTATCATCATCGTCCTCAACTCTTTCTGCCCCATAGTATTAATTCTTGTTCTGTTTGAATGCAACAAAACCGGCTCCATTAGTTCGGGAAATTCTTACCCAGTTGAGTTTTAGGATTTTAAAGAGCACAACTTATATTTGTCAAAAATTCCTTTCATGAATCTCCTTGAGGATGAAACACATTCGACAAGGGCATAAATGACACAAGAATCACAAATGTACATGGTTCAAGATCTGATGAGAGCTCATTACAACGCACTTGACAAGGAAATCCCGTTACTTCTGTGACACAGAACATTTCCATAATTAGCATATCGAGTGAGGACCTTATACTGAGACATATTAAAGCTTGAGGAATTCACATAATTCCTACAACAATTATAACATTTACCCATACAACAGAACCCATGGTTTCCCAATCATTTATTTCACAATGCTTCCCAAGTGACTTAACATACCAAAGAAGCCTAAGTAGTAAAATGAAAAGAACAGAAAAGCAAAGTCTCCACTTACAATTTAAATCCCAGGCAATTTGTTTAAAAATTCAGAATGGTTTAAAGCATAGGCCTAAATAGATATATGGATCATGACAAAACTCACTACTTAAACTGAACCAAGGAGGCCAAAAGACATTTTAGGGAAGATTGTGCAGTCTTTAGCAAAACTTAGCTTCTTTCAAACTGAGACATTTCAGTCCTCTTAAGTCATCAAAAACCTGATAAAGACAAAACATAGAAACTTTGCTTTTCTGCAAAGGTAAAGAAAACACATAATAATAATAGTAATAACATCTTTGTTTACAACTCCCTCTTTTTAATCTTTCATCTTTTTTTTTTTTTTTTTACGATATGGTAGTCACCATACCGTACACATCATTCACTTTTGATGTAGTGTCCCATGATTCATTGTTTGCATATAACAACCAGTGCTCCATGCAATACCTGCCCTTCTTAACACCCTTCACCGGTCTAACCCATTTCCCCACCGCCCTCCCCTCTACAACCCTCCTTTGCTTCCCTGGGTCCATGGTCTTTCACTTATTTGTGGAACGTAAGGAATAGCAGGGAGATCCTTAGGAGAAGGAAGGGAAAAATGAAGGGGGGGGCACCAGAGGGGGAGATGAACCGTGAGAGACTATGGACTCCGGGATACAACTCTTTCACATCAAGAGCAGACCAACAATCCAGGAAAATTTTGTCCTTTTAACAGAGAGAAAAAAAGCAGAATTTCAGACTTATACCATTGTACCTATAAAATCCATTCATTTCAATCTTAGTCCTGACCATAAATAAAAGTTTTTTCCGAAGTTGCGCTTCACAAACTTCCTACACCTTTCTTTTTCATTCAGATTTTGTCCTGAGACGTTTCTCTCTGAATAAACAGTCTTTATTTAGTACAAAATAACAAAATTGCTTTTTTTCTTTCCTGAACAAAAATGGATTCTCATTCCTTATAGTGCCCTTATAAAAATACAACTTAACCTTTCTTGCATACACAGTTGCTTCCCCTATCACTTCCAGCAATCTCAATGTACACTTAGCAGAATTTTAACTTTTACAAACCTTTGCCTCCACTGAAAACTAAGCAGTAACCAATCCCGAACTGTTATACCAGAATTCTTTAGATTGGCATTGTATTATTAAAATAACATATTAAAGAGGAACAATGAAGCAAAGAGACAGTCCACAAGGACAAAGATCAGAAAGGAACAGAGCCAATATACACAAACAGGGACATTAGAAGCAATACAATGGCAGTAAATTCACAGCTCTCAGTAGTTACTCTGAATGTAAATAGGCTCAATGGCCCAATCCAAAGACAGGAGCCTATCAGATTAGATGAAAGGCAAGACCCATCAACATGCTTTCTTTTTTTTTTTTTTAAATAATGATATTTTTTATTATATTATGTTAGTCACCATACAGTACACCCCTAGTTTTTGATGTAATGTTCCAGGATTCATTACTTGCCTATAACACCCAGTGCACCATGCAATACAGGCTCCTCCTGTGGACTGGGCTGTGGTTTGCCAAGCCCTGATCTCCACCAGAGACCTCACCGGCCCCACCTTGCAGGTGTTCCCAGGCCTGCTCGCTCACTGCAAGACCCAGTGACCTGCCTGGGATGTTCCTGGAAACCTCTGCCCCTTAAATTCTCAGATTGTGATCGTAGCGTAAACCAAATCGGACAATGTGCTGTGCTCCGGATTTCAAAATGTTTTCTCAGAAGAGCCATTTTTATCATTCTCTGTCCCCATCAACCCCATATTTTGTAAGATCTTATCCACTTAGATTCAGAGTCACTCAAAGGCAACAGCAAATTCAGAAACCACATTTAGTGGTGCTTGTTCTGGGCATCATGAGAGACAGTCATCAGCAGAGACTACTCAGGAGGCCAGGACAAGTACACATGATGGGGGGTTGGGAGGGAGAAGACGAACAGGGCAGGGGGAGAACGGGCTTCGGTCCCTGTGTTTTCATGTCACAGGTTAGATACGCAAATATTTCCAAAACCTCATTACTAATTTAAAACAAAAACAAAGACAAAAAATGTAGGACGCTTTCCAGCACTACGGAACTCTAAACAGATGATGGGACTGACCCAAGGTACAATTTCTTAGCTAAAAGGGCCTAGGTTGTTCCAGAACAAAATGTTGACCACAGTTCTCTTTCAGGGTGAGGGCTCTGAACCAGCGTAGTGGATTTTGATTTGGACGGTGGTACATTTACCTAAAAGCCTACGAGCAGGAAGCGGTTGGCAGTGAAGTCTTGGCGTGGTTGGTGTGCGGCAGTCTGGACTTCTTTGTCTAAGCAAGTGCCGGGGCCCTCCACCTCTGGTTTTTCTGTGGACGTCTGGGTGGACAGGCCCCCACTGGAGGGACCAGTTCTGGCTTGAGGTGTCCTGAGCTGATTGTGCTGGGGACAACAGGGGTCTGCAGACGGCTTCCCCACCCACTTCTCACTTACACCTCAAAACAGCTCAGTGTGGTATTATAAAAAATTAACAAATTGGAGAGCAGCAGCAATCCTCCCAAGACGACACGGCTAGGGCACAGCCCACCCGCTTCAATTCACGTCTGTGACCAGCGCCCAGGATGCCCGGAGAGGATAGGCACTGGGGAGGGGGGCAGTCAGCCTTGATGCCCTGGCATCATTTTCCTCTTCTGTTTGAGAAGATATACTGTGTGCGTGGTGACAAATTCAGACCGTGCCAAGGCTGGAGGTAACCAATGTTACCGAGTTCTTGTCCATCGTTCCAGAGGTGGTCTTTACACATCCTGAGTGTGTGTGTGTATGTGTGCATTTACACACACGTGTGCACACACTGGACAGAGCACCCTTCTTTTTCCTCCTAAGGGCATAACTTGAGGCTTGCTCTGTGCCTACTGATGTTACTTCAGCTCACACGTTCAAACAGCTGTGTAGGTTCCAGCGTGTGGACACGGCAGATTTCATTTCCTGTCTCGGGGGGACTGGGGACATCCGTGCTACAGGTGGCACCGGGCCAGAAGGGCCTTGTGTCCAGGCCCACGCGGGAGCCGTGTGGCCCTACTGAGGTGGATGATGAACCTCTCTAGCAGACATGTCCATGGAGGCCTTCTGAGGGGCTTGTTTGGGTCTCTGTCTGGCTTCTGTCACACCTCATCTCTGGAGCAGCCAGTCCCTAATCTTTTGGCCCTGAACGTTCTTGGAAAAAATGTTCCCTAAGGCAGAGGGAGCACAGGACTCCCAGCTGTAGGCTCTGGGCTTCGCCCAGCGGAATGTGATTTTGTTCTTGGGCTCTCCTTAGGGACCCCAATGGGCCCCCCAAGTCATCAGGGTGATTATGACGTCCGCTGGATGTCTCAAAAATATGCATTTTTTACCTGGCTCCCATTCAACTCCATAACGTAGTGCTTTGCTCAATGACTGTAGAGTATGGTCTCATCTGAGGAGAAGCAGGACATTTTAAGACCGCAGAGCCCAAAATTAACAGCCTGGAATTTTGGCCCATGCTCTCTGTTGACTGACTTAAGCCATTACACGGAAAGATACTTTGGCAAATCCTGAACTACTCGTACAAGAGAAGCCACAGACATGATCAGACCATTTAACAAGAGGCATCTGGCCGACCGAACATTTTAGGAAATGGTCTCTACCATTAGTAGGATTGCAAAGCCTTCCACACAACCCAAACACAGTGACTGAGAACAGTTCCACCTCGACACAGAACCAAACCCTTAAAACCCACTACGAACATCACAGAAGCTGGCAACCACTGCATCAAATTACGGTTTTCTGGGTTAACACGCTGAGGCCTTGTCACCAACCTCCAAACCTCTTCTCGCTTTGCCTTTTCATGGTGCTGTGGGGCTTGGTGCCTGAGGTAAGAACCAGGGTGAACAGAGCCTGGGCAGAATCACCTCAGATGCTCAGGAGGTGGAGGCCAAGGGGTCAAGGGTCAGCTCAGGCCCTCTGGCTTCTCTCTCCTACAGGCAGACGTCCCGTAAGGTGCACTGGCGGGGCTGACAGGGGACGCCCCGGCCTGCTGGTCGGGGTCAGAGCTGCGGCAGTGAGCAGGAGGGCCAACAAGCTGGAAGGTGAGTGGGCAGGAAGGCTCTGGCTCTGAGTGCTCATGGGCATGAGTCAACACCAAATACTCTGGCAGGGTGCACGTAGCAATGCTGACCTCCAGAGCTGGGCCCCCAACAGGCTGTGGCCATTTAGAATCAGTTTATGATTTTCAATGAGTTTTTTTTTTTCCCCCAAAATACCTCAATTTACAAAAAGCACACACTGGGCTTCCATCCATAGCTGACAGCAAATAAGCGACTGCCTTGGTTGGAGAATCTTTTCTGCAACGACCCACCTTTTGTCTTATCCATAAGCCCTGTGCCACCATCTTTCTGCTGAGCCCAGGCAGCAGTGTGGGTGCTACTCCCCGGCCTGAGGGCTCTAACCCGGGCTGGGCTCCTGAAGCCTCTGCAGCCCCACAAGCTGGACCCTTTTGGGATGCCACACTGCCATCCCTCAGAGCTCAGTCCCTAGAGCGAGGAGGGTCACCCCCCTGCCCTCAGGTGCAAGAAGCAGGGTTCTCCGCCGCATGGAGGTTTAGGGTCTCAGGCTAACCTATGCAAATGGAACTCATGCACAGAACCACCGGAGCTTGCCCCGTTCACAGGAACAGTTTGGGAAACTGACAAAAAAACAGGCGATCTCTCAGAAGGCAAGCAGAGATGCTTCCAGCTTGCCCGTCTGCAGCTGGAGACTCACGCTGCCAGCAGGCAGCAGCCACACCACCCCCGGGGCCTAGGCTGGGCAGTTGTGGCCTGGCAAGCTGCCATGTAGTGTGTGGCCTTGAGGAGAGATGATGCCGCAGAGGCGGTGAGGGCGCAGGTGTGCAGGGAAAGGCAGCCAATGCGTGAACGACCCCTCTGCATAATCTTGGCCAGGGGACGCAGCTCTGCTCAGAGGCGCTTTTGCAAGGGTTGCGCCAGAGGCTCAAGCCCCCAAGAGGGGCTCAGGTCCCCATTATCCTGTGGATGGGGTACCAGTGAAGGAGAAGAGGACCCAGAGCCCCAGGTTCCTTCAGTGGAATCCTAACTGGTAGAGACGTAGGGCCCCACCGTTTCTGTGCCCACTGATGTTCACTCTGGGCCTTCTGAGGCTGGGCGCTGTAGGACTCAGGGTGCAGGAATCCCCCAGTGTGTTGTGTTCCTCTCCTGCCCCTTCCCTGACCCCAGTGCTGTCCTCGAGGAGTAAGGAACTGCATTCAGGACTCCGAGGCTGGGACTCTCACCCATGCTGCTTTTCCAGCCTGGGGCAGTTCACCTGGCTGGTGAGCCGAGTCTCACTGCCAGGCAGCGGGCATGAACATGGCGCTCTGCGCGGTGACCACATTGTGCAGGTGTGGCCTTGCCTCCCTATGTGCCACTACCTTGTACCTGTACCGGGCTTGCCCGCCCACGGCCTGCCGCTTCCACAAGTTGTAGTAAGTAGGGTGAGGAGTAGTGGCGCCTGGAGCTTAGCAGCCTCGACGACAAGCACCTCCATGGGCACACTAGCCGGGCTCTCACCAGTGATGTCGTACGCCATCCGGATGAGCTCATAGTGCCGCTATTTCTTCACACCTACAGGTGGAAGGAAACAGGGGTCAGCTGGCCCAGGACCACCTCCCTCTCTTGGAACCACACCGAGGGGCTGCGGGGCAGGCCGTGGGTGTCACCAGAGGGTCGCTGGAACGTTCTCCTCCTCCTTCCCTGACCCCAACGTAACAGCCACCCTGCGCTGCAGTGCACCCCTCCCACTCTCCGCTCACGGGAAAGGTGGCAGCAGGCCACCTATAAGGCCACCTTAACTAACACTTCAATAAAAACCTGAAAAGAAATAACACAGAAAAACCTTACGGACAATACATTTACAGCAACGTCTCTTTACTGAAAAAACCCACCTAATAAGCAGACTGCCCAGTTCAGACCCACGTTGGCCAAGCGTCCACTGCAATACTGGAAATCCTAGCCAGAGCAATTACACAAGAAAACTAAATCAATAAAAGGCATCCAAACTGGAAACCAAGAAGTGAAGGTCACTCTTTTCAGATGACATGATATTATATGTAGAAAACCCTAAACACAACCACAAAAAAAACTACTGAACAAATTCAGTAAAGTGGCAGGGTACAAAATGCATAAAAATCTGTGCTCCCTCGTTTCAAACTCTATTACAAAGCTCTACTGATTGCTGGCATATTGGCATCAAAGCAGACACACAGATCAACAGAACAGAAGACAGAGCCCAGAAGGAAACCCACACTTCTACGGTCCGGTACTTTATGACCAAGGAGCCAAGAATATGCAAGGGGGAAAAGACAGTCCCCTTACTAAGCGGTGCTGGAAAAACCGAACAGACCCATGCAAAAGAATGAATCCGTACCACTATCTTACACTCGACACAAACATTAACTCAAAATGAATTCAAGACCTGAAACCTTACAACTCTTAGCAGGAAACATAGGGACAAAGCTGCCCTACGTACTACTCAGGCGTGATTTTTTTTTTTTTTTTTGGGTCATGTTCCAAAAGCCAAGGCAGTAAAAGCAAAAGTAAATAAGCGAAGCTACAAGAAACTAAAAAGCTCCTGCCCAACCATGAAAATCACCAACTAAATAAAGACGCAACCTACCGCCTGGGAGAAAAGACTTGCTACTCATAAATCTCATAAAAGGTGACTTTCCAATATATAGAATGAATTCCTACAACTCAATCACAACAACAACAAAAAACAAAGTGGAAGGATTTTCCAAACGGACATTACGCAGAGAAGACACAGAGACGTCAACAGTTCCGTGAAAAGATGCTCCACATCAATAATCATCAGGGAAATGCAAATCGAAACAACACTGAGGTATCGCCTCACACTGCTTAGAAGGTTCAGTATCAAAAAGACAGAAATAACAAACGTTAGCTAAGATGTGAAGGAAAGGGATCCCTGGTGCACTGTTGGTGGGTACAGAAGTAGGTGCACACGCTGTGGAAAACAGTATGCAGCCTCCGCAAACAAAAGAAAAATTAAAAAGAGAACTATCCTACAATCCAGTAACTTCTCTTCTTAGCTTTTAACGGAACAAAATGAAAACACCTACTTGAAAACATATTTATACCTGCATCTTCATTGCAGCATTAACCATATGTAACTAATTTAACATATAAAGCATCATATTGAAGTATACAATATATAAAACATCTATAAAATAAATTATAATACAAAACTGTATATACATAACTTAGAGGACCCAAGAGAGAAGAATAACCTACAAGACCATGTCCGTGGAGAAACAGATCCAGAAAGAGCCCCTTCCAACCCAACCCATCTCCCCACCACCCAAGCAACAGCCTTTCCTGCTGTGGCCACCGCTGAACATACCGCCCATGCCCTCTCCCATCTCTGCCTAGGACCAGACGGCTGCTGCCCTCGCCACCCATGACAACTCACAATCCTCGCCCTCACCGCCGCCTGGGACTCAGAGCCCTAACCAACCATGCCATCCTCTTCCCCGCCAGGGAACCCACGACTCCACGGCCCTTGACGTCACTGCAAACCTACAATGCAGGTGCCGCTGCCACCAGGGCCCCTGACCTCACTGACGCGCAACCACCGTCGCCACGGAAATCAACACCCGCGCCACAGCACGACCACGGAACTCCCCGCCGCTGCCCTCACCACCCTCACCGCCCCTTGCGTCGCAGCCCATGCCACTTGGGAACTCACCGTCGCCCTCGTTGCCGCTGCCTCCACAGCCGCCGCAGCCACCTCCAGCGCCGAGGCCGAATCTGTGGATGCCGCCTCCAGCGATGCCTCTAGCGACGCCACCTTCAATGCCGGAGGCGGCGCACCACTGACGTCAAAGGGAGGCGCCGCCGCCAGCGCCGCTGAGGCTGGGGCTGCCTCCAACACCGAGACCTCTTCAGTCGACGCCCCTCCAATAAAGCAGCCTCTGCTGCCTCCAGGGACGCCGCCGCTCTCGCTGACTCCCTCGAAGACCAGGACACCTCCAGTGCTGCCGCCGATGACACGATCAACGCTGCCGAAGACTCCACCGCTGCCAACACGTCCGCACTGGAGTCCGCGCAGCACCAAAGTGAGAAGCCCCCAGCGTGCGGGGCTCCGCCCCCAGCGTGCGGGGCTCCGCCCCCAGCGTGCGGGGCTCCGCCCCCAGCCTGCGGGGCTCCGCCCCCAGCCTGCGGGGCTCCGCCCCCAGCCTGCGGGGCTTCCATAGTCCCCCTGCTGCTTCCTGTGCCAGGGGCACTGCCTCCAGAAACAGCGGTGCCCCGGGAGCTTCCAGCAGGGGCGCTGCAGCGGGCACCTCTGGCAGGCACGCTGCATCTTGTGGTCGCCCCTGCTGCCTCCAGCGAGAAGGGCGCCTCCTCCACTGTGGCGGGCGCCGGGATGCTGATGCACGTGCCGCCTCCAGTAACAGCAAAGCCTCCTGCAGCTCCTGCAAGGGAGCCGCCTCCATTGTTGCCTCAGTGGTCGCTGTAGGCCTCCAGCCCAGTGGGCACTGCCGCTGGTGCCTGCAGCAGGGGCGCTGCATCCGTGGACGACCCTGCTGTCTCCAGTGGGGGGGGGTGGGACTCGGACCCACCTCCAGCAGGGGGGCACTCCCTGCATGTCCCTGCTCCCTTCACTACTGCGGAGGCCGACTCCAGCCTGCAGGTGCTGCCTCTTGCATGTGGGCTCCGCCTCCAGCAAGTCGCCGCCACCACTTTTAACTCTCATTTTAAGTTGCAAACAGTCTCAACTCAGCGGACAATGAACAGTATGAAAATGCTTTTTTTCTTTCCTAACCAAGCTGTGGTTAAATATGTGAAGAGATTGTTGATTTTCTTTTTCCATGCTTATTTCCCCTTCACTACAAAATGCCATTTTCACATTCCTGGTAAAAGCCTGGAGAGGGACCAGAGGTAGGGATACAAGAAAGTTCTTTATTGACTGCTATTTTTCATTCTGATTTGTGATCTCAGGGCCTGACCAAAATGTAAATCTGTCTCCCCTAAGGTCTTCAGAGAACTTAACAATACTGTTGGTCTTTTCACTGTTACTCCCCTAGAACAGGATGTATGCGGTTTTTATATCTATTTGTTGGTGATTGTCCCTCAGGATCAGATGATCACCAGTCAAGCTCGACCTAAGTGATTCCCACGTGGTGCCTTCCTCTCTCCCGGAGGTTGTCTTTGGACCGTAGGAACCTCTAAGGCAAACTTTACCTTACATTCCGTGGAAGTTCAGTTACTTCACAACAAAGTCTTGTGCCCCTCCCCCCTTCTATCTGTGTATCTTTCCTGCTGCCTGAGGAAACAGGCTCTTGCCTTCAGGCTCCTCAGCCATATGTCAGATGCGAGTATGCCCCCCAAAATCCAAAGGATATATATTCAGCTCTTCTATTGATCCCGCGGAAACCCAACCTCTTATCTTGGAGACAAGAGCATCCTACCCATTCCCCTTGCTTTTGTTGGAAGGTTGGATAGGCAAGTATTAATGAACATAAAGAGGATTCAGACAATCCTCTTTACAAATTCTATTTCCCCTTAGTTTCAGGGTGAAGGATCCCCCTCCTCTGGGCTCTCTGACGATCTTACGTCCTAAGTGTGTTAGTTTAACAAGTATTGCATGGACTTTCATTCCCCCCATCCCTGGAGATAAACCAGACCATCAATGATTTCACTTAATTTCAAATCCCCGTATCGACTTTCAATAAAGTTCTACAATTCTGACACCAGTTGCAATGTGTTTCTTCCACGTGACAAGCAAGTCTTTGACACCACCCGCATGTCCTTTTCTGACACGACCTATCTGGAGATAGTGTCAGCTTGCACAGCTCAGTCCCACCACACTGGACCCCCAGCACCCTTCAGATGCCCATCACAAGTCCAGTTTGCCACCTGTGCTTGACTAGCCACAGATGGAAGGTTCCAACCACTGCCTCCTTAGGCTCAATCAATTTGTTACAGTGGCTCACAAAATTCAGAGAAACATTTCACTTACAAACCTACCGGTTTATTATAAAAGGATACAACTCAGGAAGAGTAAGAGAGAAGATCTGCGTAGGGCCAAGTACGGGGAAAGGGGTATGGATCGAGTTTCCATGCCCCGTTCCAGAGCGCCACTCTCCCAGCACCTCCAATGTTCACCAACCCAGAAGCTCTCAGAACCCGTCCTTCAGGGTATTTGTGGAGGCTTCATCACATGGGCATGATTTTATGATTTCATGACAATCATTGTTCTCCAGCCCCTCTCCCCTCCCAGGAGGTGGAGGGCGGGCCTGAAAGTTCCCACCCAATAATCAAGTGGTTGGTTCCACTGGCAGGCAACCAGCCCCCTCCTCAGTCCCAAAGTCTCTCATTAACACAGCAAACAAAAGATACCCCATCACCCTCCACACTTAGGAATTCCAAGGGCTTTAAGGAGCTTTGCTGCAGAAACGGGGTAAGATCACATCTATATTCTAAATCACAACACCGCAAGTTCGTAACTCAGTGCTGGACAGTAATACAGCATGGATATTTAAATGACAGGCTCATTTTTATGTTGATGACCGAAAAGGAGCTTCTCAAAGAGCAAATGTTTAAAATTCATCAAATGAAATGACTTTCTGAAAACCAGAATCTTTTACTAAAGTTTTTTCCATTTACAGAACAGTTTCTGCAGCTCTGAACCTAATTCTTACCAAAAAGGGGATTAATAAATGTTGGGATCTGGGGGGAAAAGTGACCTCCTAATGTTAGAGCTCAGGGATAGCACTGGAAGGAAGATGAGTCAATGCTCAGATGTATTCCTTGGCCTAGACTTCAGGAAGGCAGAATATACAAGGAGAAAAGAAAACAGACAGGTAGAAGAGTCTCTCAGAGCCTGCATTTCCAAACGGGAAGGCCCTTTCCTACATGGATTCCTTGGTTTCATCAACAAGTATTTATCAAGTGTCCAACTAATCACCAGCGAGGATATTTATAAACAATTACGCGATGGAGTCCCTCTTTTCGGACGTTCCTAGTCTAGTGGGGAAGACAGACATTCCAAGAGCCCTTTGGAGAAAATGGGGAGGCTCTATTAACCAGCAGAGCTTCTTTTTCCCTCGGGAATTCTGGGCCCTTGGCTGAAATCCTCACCTGGATCCTCTGTGTGGTTGGCCCATCCTCACTTAATACTGCTCCTCCATCCCTAGCCTCAATCCCACTTCCCTCTTGTACATTCCTCACAGCACCTGCTATTACATGAAAGCGTGTGCTTCAGTCTAAAGCTTACAGTAGAAGCCATGAGAAAGGGATCTTGTTTATTTTGTTCAAGGCCGCTTGCCCTGAGACTAGAAGAACGCCTGGCAAATTCATATATTCATTCACCGTATGTTTAAAGCATCTGCTAGTGCCAGGCACTGACCCGGGCAGAGATCGGGAAGCGGAAATTCCCTCTCCTCGTGGAGCTTCCATTCAAGTACCATAAAGACAATGACTATGATGGAGCGCTTTCTTTGGAGAAACTCCACAACACTGAATCCTAACAGCAACTCTGAGACAGGTAGGATTATAATCCTTGCATTACAGGCAAGGAAACCTGGACCCAAGAGGTCAAGTGACTTGCCTAAGGAGAAGGGGCAGGGTTAAGATGCGCACCCAGGGAGTCTGGCCCTAGAGCTCAGTGTCTTACTAATCTGCTAGAACGCCTCTTGCTTACATACCCACAGTATGTGTGCAGTAAGTATTGTTGGAAAACGGCTGGAAGCCTACGGAGAACCAAAGGAAGACAAGGACATCATTATGGAGGTACAGGGTAGATGATGTGGGCTGAGGGGGAGGTTAAGGAGCTTCACAGAGAAAGGGACATGGCCGATTCTTGAAGGCCTGGAGTGCAAAGGGTGGGAATACAGGGAGGGTGTGAATGCAAACAACAGACACAGCAACACTTAGTGTGACTGGACCATAAGGGGGTTGGAGAGAGGGCACCAAATTCATATAGTGATGGTAAAGAGCCTCGTACGCCCTGTTACATAGTTTGAACTTGGTCCCGAAAGTACTCAACACAGAGACCTGAGGTGGCTGAAATGGAATCGCCGAGAAGCTCAGATTTAAAAGACCACGGACAAACCAGGAGCAAAAGGTGTTAAGCCAGAACCAGAATAAAGGAGCGCCATATTCTCTTCCAACTGTGTGATTTCTTTACAGATCTCAGCACCTCTATAACTGTGGATTAAACGAAGTTCTCAAATCCCCTCTTCCACTTACGCATGACCTCAGGGACCTCAATAAGACCTAACGGCACTGAATTCATGATGGCGTTCCAAGGTTTGAGATGATTACCCCATTAACCTTTTGGACACGTTTTCCAGAAGATGGCTTTTCTTCTTATCACAGAGACAGAAAACAAGCAGATCAAGATCCTTCCCCAGATGGTAGGTAAGTGGTGATCTCACAAAAGAAGGGGAGGATTGGGAGTGTCTCCAGGGCTCCAAGGAAAGCACTTAGGGAGGTGAGACTGCAACTTGTATGGAAACTTTCTTCATCAGCAAGACCGGATCTGTCTGTGCTAGGACCAGGGCCTTGGCTATAGAACACCCAGCACCGTGCTGACAGCTGCTACATGCTCACTAAATGGGGGGTACCTCGATTTATGCGGTAAACCTGCACTAACGCACGATGCTGCCAACAGAAGCAACCTCTGGTTCAGAGTTTTTGTGTGGGGCGAGGACTTGCAGAACTTTCTACATCTGTCCTACTAAGGTCTTTTCCCCAAAGAACCAACTGTGTATTTTCTTTTTAAGGACCTGTCTCCAATGTCACAGCCAAGAAGAAGGTATCTTTTCCCCTCAGATGTAAAGACAGAAACCCCCAAAACAGGACATCCAAATAAAGGCCTGAACCTCAACCCTGGCGGGAGGTTCAGAACCAAGACAACTTACCACTGTGATGCAAAACCACCGGGGAGATGACAGGGTGGACCATTCTTGTGCCTATCTCACTGGAACCGGCGGCGAAGACGCAGAGGTCAGACGCGTTGCATCCTACCCGCCAGGCCAAGGAATGTGAGCCAAGAAGAACCGTCTGTAAAACAAGTACAGCTTTGAGTTCAGGTCTTAGGGATTGCACTCTGGGAGACACAGAGTCACCCCCAAACGGAAAGTGTGCTCCACACTGCCAGCAGGGAGTGCAGGCTCAAAGAGGTCAAAATCACAGGGTCGCACAAGCTGGGAAAGAATTAGGATTGCTGCGAGCAGACCTGAAGCTAATGCATGGTTGGCGGTTTGGCTACCAGGTGTTCCATGATGTCTATTTCAGACCAAAGCAGGAGGATGTGCTCCTGGAGGTGGCCCAGAGGTCAGTGATCATTTGCAACTACTGACAAAAGTCCAACGTTCATGCTGCTCCCAGAACCTAAACAGAAGATGTGCATCAACCCTATTTCAACTACATTTTGCAGGACTATCTTAGCAATGCTTACTCCTCCTGGAATCTTCTTTCACATTGGAAATGTGTTCTCATTCATCAACCCCTGGATCTTCCATTATATGGAACTGAAACAGGAGATGTGCATAAACCCTACCTCCTCCAGGTCTTTTCAACTCTATGTGAGTGACTCTCTCAGTCTTTCTTCCTTCTTTCGCAACTCTATTTTTAATAGCATCTTAGCAGTATTTCATTCTTAAAGAGAAATCGGTGAGGTTCAACAGGCAAATTGCATTAACACTTGTTGAAAGTAAGCCCTGATCTTTGCCATCTCTAAAGTCTCTATTTGGCTGAAATCGGCCTGGGGTCTTTTCTTGTGAAGATTTGCCTCTCACAGACACCTGAAGTCAAAACACTCATCACCACAAAATGCAAATTTAAATTTCGGAGGAGATTTAAAGGGGTTTAAATCCTAACCAGCATTTATGATACTGACCCAAGGTGCAAGCACTCGAACCACCAGCTTCTAGGGGATTCCAAGATTACTTTGGGTGGCATTCCGATAGGATTTGCCCAATCAGAAAACACTGTCAGTGTCAAAAGTGATGTCTCCAACCTAACTTGCAAGATAAATGGTTTCATAGCTGAAGGGGACCCATTTTGAGGCACAGAAATATCAGGCGTGTTTGCAGTGTGTGCTAATCCAGATGGGTGATGCCTTTCAGTTACACGGATCTGTGATTGTTTCTTAGATGAAAGAAGGCCGCAGCGATCATCGCACACTTGCTGGCTTAGCATCTACTCTTTCTTTTTTTTTCATTTATTTTTATTACGATGATATATGAGTCACCATACAGTACATCATTAGCTTCTGATGTAGTGTCCCATGATTCACTGATTGTGTAGAACACCCAGTGCTCCACACAACACGTGCCCTCCTGAATACCCTTCACCCGGCTAGCCCATCCCCCCACCCCCTTCCTCTCTAAAACCCTCAGTTTGTTTCCCTGGGTCCAGAGTCTCTCATGGTTCCTCTCTCCCTCTGTTATCCGTCCCCCTTCCTCTTTCCCTTCCTTCTCCTAATGATCTCCCTGCTACTCCTTATGTTCCACAAATACGGGAAACCATGTAATTGTCTTTCTCTGCTTCACTGACTTCACATAGCACCTATTCTAACTAAGCTCAGCAAGAACAGTAATGGACCGTATACATTTGTAAACCTTGCTTTGCCAGAACTTTTCGTAAGGAATCTTCTAGATGGAACTGGCAATCGTGTCTTGAGGCCAGAGGCCAAGCCAAATACTCACCACAGACTTGCCTGCAGTACCTGTAGATTCGGGTCAATTCTTCTTTTTGAGATCCCCAAACTATCCTGAGGTTCCGATACCTGCCGGGAAGTAACCCTCTTTCCTCATCTGGCAAGGCTCCTGAGAACTCTGTAAGCAAGGTTATCAGGCCAATATGTCCAAGGGGCTCCATCAAGTCAACCTGATATCCTTCAACTTGTCTGGTCATATCAGGGTCTATATGCATGTCTCTCTCTCTCCAACAGGACACTTCATTCAACGCCTTGGTAAAATAACTAAAGTTTCCAGGAGTGACCTGTTGCAAGGAAAACAGACTTGTGTTGAACTTTGGCAAATAATCAAACTTACCTTGAAAGAAGGAATACTCACTGAGAGCTGCTGAATTCTGGAGGATTCGGGTAGGGAGAAAAGTGAAATGTTTCCACTTGTTCACAAAAACATATGTTATCCGATCTCCCTATATCATGCATATTTTAACATAAAGTTTCCTTCAATCTGGAAGAACACATATTAAAGAACCAGCAATGTTTCAAACAAGAGTCACAAAACTATCATCATCGTCCTCAACTCTTTCTGCCCCATAGTATTAATTCTTGTTCTGTTTGAATGCAACAAAACCGGCTCCATTAGTTCGGGAAATTCTTACCCAGTTGAGTTTTAGGATTTTAAAGAGCACAACTTATATTTGTCAAAAATTCCTTTCATGAATCTCCTTGAGGATGAAACACATTCGACAAGGGCATAAATGACACAAGAATCACAAATGTACATGGTTCAAGATCTGATGAGAGCTCATTACAACGCACTTGACAAGGAAATCCCGTTACTTCTGTGACACAGAACATTTCCATAATTAGCATATCGAGTGAGGACCTTATACTGAGACATATTAAAGCTTGAGGAATTCACATAATTCCTACAACAATTATAACATTTACCCATACAACAGAACCCATGGTTTCCCAATCATTTATTTCACAATGCTTCCCAAGTGACTTAACATACCAAAGAAGCCTAAGTAGTAAAATGAAAAGAACAGAAAAGCAAAGTCTCCACTTACAATTTAAATCCCAGGCAATTTGTTTAAAAATTCAGAATGGTTTAAAGCATAGGCCTAAATAGATATATGGATCATGACAAAACTCACTACTTAAACTGAACCAAGGAGGCCAAAAGACATTTTAGGGAAGATTGTGCAGTCTTTAGCAAAACTTAGCTTCTTTCAAACTGAGACATTTCAGTCCTCTTAAGTCATCAAAAACCTGATAAAGACAAAACATAGAAACTTTGCTTTTCTGCAAAGGTAAAGAAAACACATAATAATAATAGTAATAACATCTTTGTTTACAACTCCCTCTTTTTAATCTTTCATCTTTTTTTTTTTTTTTTACGATATGGTAGTCACCATACCGTACACATCATTCACTTTTGATGTAGTGTCCCATGATTCATTGTTTGCATATAACAACCAGTGCTCCATGCAATACCTGCCCTTCTTAACACCCTTCACCGGTCTAACCCATTTCCCCACCGCCCTCCCCTCTACAACCCTCCTTTGCTTCCCTGGGTCCATGGTCTTTCACTTATTTGTGGAACGTAAGGAATAGCAGGGAGATCCTTAGGAGAAGGAAGGGAAAAATGAAGGGGGGGGCACCAGAGGGGGAGATGAACCGTGAGAGACTATGGACTCCGGGATACAACTCTTTCACATCAAGAGCAGACCAACAATCCAGGAAAATTTTGTCCTTTTAACAGAGAGAAAAAAAGCAGAATTTCAGACTTATACCATTGTACCTATAAAATCCATTCATTTCAATCTTAGTCCTGACCATAAATAAAAGTTTTTTCCGAAGTTGCGCTTCACAAACTTCCTACACCTTTCTTTTTCATTCAGATTTTGTCCTGAGACGTTTCTCTCTGAATAAACAGTCTTTATTTAGTACAAAATAACAAAATTGCTTTTTTTCTTTCCTGAACAAAAATGGATTCTCATTCCTTATAGTGCCCTTATAAAAATACAACTTAACCTTTCTTGCATACACAGTTGCTTCCCCTATCACTTCCAGCAATCTCAATGTACACTTAGCAGAATTTTAACTTTTACAAACCTTTGCCTCCACTGAAAACTAAGCAGTAACCAATCCCGAACTGTTATACCAGAATTCTTTAGATTGGCATTGTATTATTAAAATAACATATTAAAGAGGAACAATGAAGCAAAGAGACAGTCCACAAGGACAAAGATCAGAAAGGAACAGAGCCAATATACACAAACAGGGACATTAGAAGCAATACAATGGCAGTAAATTCACAGCTCTCAGTAGTTACTCTGAATGTAAATAGGCTCAATGGCCCAATCCAAAGACAGGAGCCTATCAGATTAGATGAAAGGCAAGACCCATCAACATGCTTTCTTTTTTTTTTTTTTTAAATAATGATATTTTTTATTATATTATGTTAGTCACCATACAGTACACCCCTAGTTTTTGATGTAATGTTCCAGGATTCATTACTTGCCTATAACACCCAGTGCACCATGCAATACAGGCTCCTCCTGTGGACTGGGCTGTGGTTTGCCAAGCCCTGATCTCCACCAGAGACCTCACCGGCCCCACCTTGCAGGTGTTCCCAGGCCTGCTCGCTCACTGCAAGACCCAGTGACCTGCCTGGGATGTTCCTGGAAACCTCTGCCCCTTAAATTCTCAGATTGTGATCGTAGCGTAAACCAAATCGGACAATGTGCTGTGCTCCGGATTTCAAAATGTTTTCTCAGAAGAGCCATTTTTATCATTCTCTGTCCCCATCAACCCCATATTTTGTAAGATCTTATCCACTTAGATTCAGAGTCACTCAAAGGCAACAGCAAATTCAGAAACCACATTTAGTGGTGCTTGTTCTGGGCATCATGAGAGACAGTCATCAGCAGAGACTACTCAGGAGGCCAGGACAAGTACACATGATGGGGGGTTGGGAGGGAGAAGACGAACAGGGCAGGGGGAGAACGGGCTTCGGTCCCTGTGTTTTCATGTCACAGGTTAGATACGCAAATATTTCCAAAACCTCATTACTAATTTAAAACAAAAACAAAGACAAAAAATGTAGGACGCTTTCCAGCACTACGGAACTCTAAACAGATGATGGGACTGACCCAAGGTACAATTTCTTAGCTAAAAGGGCCTAGGTTGTTCCAGAACAAAATGTTGACCACAGTTCTCTTTCAGGGTGAGGGCTCTGAACCAGCGTAGTGGATTTTGATTTGGACGGTGGTACATTTACCTAAAAGCCTACGAGCAGGAAGCGGTTGGCAGTGAAGTCTTGGCGTGGTTGGTGTGCGGCAGTCTGGACTTCTTTGTCTAAGCAAGTGCCGGGGCCCTCCACCTCTGGTTTTTCTGTGGACGTCTGGGTGGACAGGCCCCCACTGGAGGGACCAGTTCTGGCTTGAGGTGTCCTGAGCTGATTGTGCTGGGGACAACAGGGGTCTGCAGACGGCTTCCCCACCCACTTCTCACTTACACCTCAAAACAGCTTAGTGTGGTATTATAAAAAATTAACAAATTGGAGAGCAGCAGCAATCCTCCCAAGACGACACGGCTAGGGCACAGCCCACCCGCTTCAATTCACGTCTGTGACCAGCGCCCAGGATGCCCGGAGAGGATAGGCACTGGGGAGGGGGGCAGTCAGCCTTGATGCCCTGGCATCATTTTCCTCTTCTGTTTGAGAAGATATACTGTGTGCGTGGTGACAAATTCAGACCGTGCCAAGGCTGGAGGTAACCAATGTTACCGAGTTCTTGTCCATCGTTCCAGAGGTGGTCTTTACACATCCTGAGTGTGTGTGTGTATGTGTGCATTTACACACACGTGTGCACACACTGGACAGAGCACCCTTCTTTTTCCTCCTAAGGGCATAACTTGAGGCTTGCTCTGTGCCTACTGATGTTACTTCAGCTCACACGTTCAAACAGCTGTGTAGGTTCCAGCGTGTGGACACGGCAGATTTCATTTCCTGTCTCGGGGGGACTGGGGACATCCGTGCTACAGGTGGCACCGGGCCAGAAGGGCCTTGTGTCCAGGCCCACGCGGGAGCCGTGTGGCCCTACTGAGGTGGATGATGAACCTCTCTAGCAGACATGTCCATGGAGGCCTTCTGAGGGGCTTGTTTGGGTCTCTGTCTGGCTTCTGTCACACCTCATCTCTGGAGCAGCCAGTCCCTAATCTTTTGGCCCTGAACGTTCTTGGAAAAAATGTTCCCTAAGGCAGAGGGAGCACAGGACTCCCAGCTGTAGGCTCTGGGCTTCGCCCAGCGGAATGTGATTTTGTTCTTGGGCTCTCCTTAGGGACCCCAATGGGCCCCCCAAGTCATCAGGGTGATTATGACGTCCGCTGGATGTCTCAAAAATATGCATTTTTTACCTGGCTCCCATTCAACTCCATAACGTAGTGCTTTGCTCAATGACTGTAGAGTATGGTCTCATCTGAGGAGAAGCAGGACATTTTAAGACCGCAGAGCCCAAAATTAACAGCCTGGAATTTTGGCCCATGCTCTCTGTTGACTGACTTAAGCCATTACACGGAAAGACACTTTGGCAAATCCTGAACTACTCGTACAAGAGAAGCCACAGACATGATCAGACCATTTAACAAGAGGCATCTGGCCGACCGAACATTTTAGGAAATGGTCTCTACCATTAGTGGGATTGCAAAGCCTTCCACACAACCCAAACACAGTGACTGAGAACAGTTCCACCTCGACACAGAACCAAACCCTTAAAACCCACTACGAACATCACAGAAGCTGGCAACCACTGCATCAAATTACGGTTTTCTGGGTTAACACGCTGAGGCCTTGTCACCAACCTCCAAACCTCTTCTCGCTTTGCCTTTTCATGGTGCTGTGGGGCTTGGTGCCTGAGGTAAGAACCAGGGTGAACAGAGCCTGGGCAGAATCACCTCAGATGCTCAGGAGGTGGAGGCCAAGGGGTCAAGGGTCAGCTCAGGCCCTCTGGCTTCTCTCTCCTACAGGCAGACGTCCCGTAAGGTGCACTGGCGGGGCTGACAGGGGACGCCCCGGCCTGCTGGTCGGGGTCAGAGCTGCGGCAGTGAGCAGGAGGGCCAACAAGCTGGAAGGTGAGTGGGCAGGAAGGCTCTGGCTCTGAGTGCTCATGGGCATGAGTCAACACCAAATACTCTGGCAGGGTGCACGTAGCAATGCTGACCTCCAGAGCTGGGCCCCCAACAGGCTGTGGCCATTTAGAATCAGTTTATGATTTTCAATGAGTTTTTTTTTTTCCCCCAAAATACCTCAATTTACAAAAAGCACACACTGGGCTTCCATCCATAGCTGACAGCAAATAAGCGACTGCCTTGGTTGGAGAATCTTTTCTGCAACGACCCACCGTTTGTCTTATCCATAAGCCCTGTGCCACCATCTTTCTGCTGAGCCCAGGCAGCAGTGTGGGTGCTACTCCCCGGCCTGAGGGCTCTAACCCGGGCTGGGCTCCTGAAGCCTCTGCAGCCCCACAAGCTGGACCCTTTTGGGATGCCACACTGCCATCCCTCAGAGCTCAGTCCCTAGAGCGAGGAGGGTCACCCCCCTGCCCTCAGGTGCAAGAAGCAGGGTTCTCCACCGCATGGAGGTTTAGGGTCTCAGGCTAACCTATGCAAATGGAACTCATGCACAGAACCACCGGAGCTTGCCCCGTTCACAGGAACAGTTTGGGAAACTGACAAAAAAACAGGCGATCTCTCAGAAGGCAAGCAGAGATGCTTCCAGCTTGCCCGTCTGCAGCTGGAGACTCACGCTGCCAGCAGGCAGCAGCCACACCACCCCCGGGGCCTAGGCTGGGCAGTTGTGGCCTGGCAAGCTGCCATGTAGTGTGTGGCCTTGAGGAGAGATGATGCCGCAGAGGCGGTGAGGGCGCAGGTGTGCAGGGAAAGGCAGCCAATGCGTGAACGACCCCTCTGCATAATCTTGGCCAGGGGACGCAGCTCTGCTCAGAGGCGCTTTTGCAAGGGTTGCGCCAGAGGCTCAAGCCCCCAAGAGGGGCTCAGGTCCCCATTATCCTGTGGATGGGGTACCAGTGAAGGAGAAGAGGACCCAGAGCCCCAGGTTCCTTCAGTGGAATCCTAACTGGTAGAGACGTAGGGCCCCACCGTTTCTGTGCCCACTGATGTTCACTCTGGGCCTTCTGAGGCTGGGCGCTGTAGGACTCAGGGTGCAGGAATCCCCCAGTGTGTTGTGTTCCTCTCCTGCCCCTTCCCTGACCCCAGTGCTGTCCTCGAGGAGTAAGGAACTGCATTCAGGACTCCGAGGCTGGGACTCTCACCCATGCTGCTTTTCCAGCCTGGGGCAGTTCACCTGGCTGGTGAGCCGAGTCTCACTGCCAGGCAGCGGGCATGAACATGGCGCTCTGCGCGGTGACCACATTGTGCAGGTGTGGCCTTGCCTCCCTATGTGCCACTACCTTGTACCTGTACCGGGCTTGCCCGCCCACGGCCTGCCGCTTCCACAAGTTGTAGTAAGTAGGGTGAGGAGTAGTGGCGCCTGGAGCTTAGCAGCCTCGACGACAAGCACCTCCATGGGCACACTAGCCGGGCTCTCACCAGTGATGTCGTACGCCATCCGGATGAGCTCATAGTGCCGCTATTTCTTCACACCTACAGGTGGAAGGAAACAGGGGTCAGCTGGCCCAGGACCACCTCCCTCTCTTGGAACCACACCGAGGGGCTGCGGGGCAGGCCGTGGGTGTCACCAGAGGGTCGCTGGAACGTTCTCCTCCTCCTTCCCTGACCCCAACGTAACAGCCACCCTGCGCTGCAGTGCACCCCTCCCACTCTCCGCTCACGGGAAAGGTGGCAGCAGGCCACCTATAAGGCCACCTTAACTACCACTTCAATAAAAACCTGAAAAGAAATAACACAGAAAAACCTTACGGACAATACATTTACAGCAACGTCCCTTTACTGAACAAACCCACGTAATAAGCAGACTGCCCAGTTCAGACCCACGTTGGCCAAGCGTCCACTGCAATACTGGAAATCCTAGCCAGAGCAATTACACAAGAAAACTAAATCAATAAAAGGCATCCAAACTGGAAACCAAGAAGTGAAGGTCACTCTTTTCAGATGACATGATATTATATGTAGAAAACCCTAAACACAACCACAAAAAAAACTACTGAACAAATTCAGTAAAGTGGCAGGGTACAAAATGCATAAAAATCTGTGCTCCCTCGTTTCAAACTCTATTACAAAGCTCTACTGATTGCTGGCATATTGGCATCAAAGCAGACACACAGATCAACAGAACAGAAGACAGAGCCCAGAAGGAAACCCACACTTCTACGGTCCGGTACTTTATGACCAAGGAGCCAAGAATATGCAAGGGGGAAAAGACAGTCCCCTTACTAAGCGGTGCTGGAAAAACCGAACAGACCCATGCAAAAGAATGAATCCGTACCACTATCTTACACTCGACACAAACATTAACTCAAAATGAATTCAAGACCTGAAACCTTACAACTCTTAGCAGGAAACATAGGGACAAAGCTGCCCTACGTACTACTCAGGCGTGATTTTTTTTTTTTTTTTTGGGTCATGTTCCAAAAGCCAAGGCAGTAAAAGCAAAAGTAAATAAGCGAAGCTACAAGAAACTAAAAAGCTCCTGCCCAACCATGAAAATCACCAACTAAATAAAGACGCAACCTACCGCCTGGGAGAAAAGACTTGCTACTCATAAATCTCATAAAAGGTGACTTTCCAATATATAGAATGAATTCCTACAACTCAATCACAACAACAACAAAAAACAAAGTGGAAGGATTTTCCAAACGGACATTACGCAGAGAAGACACAGAGACGTCAACAGTTCCGTGAAAAGATGCTCCACATCAATAATCATCAGGGAAATGCAAATCGAAACAACACTGAGGTATCGCCTCACACTGCTTAGAAGGTTCAGTATCAAAAAGACAGAAATAACAAACGTTAGCTAAGATGTGAAGGAAAGGGATCCCTGGTGCACTGTTGGTGGGTACAGAAGTAGGTGCACACGCTGTGGAAAACAGTATGCAGCCTCCGCAAACAAAAGAAAAATTAAAAAGAGAACTATCCTACAATCCAGTAACTTCTCTTCTTAGCTTTTAACGGAACAAAATGAAAACACCTACTTGAAAACATATTTATACCTGCATCTTCATTGCAGCATTAACCATATGTAACTAATTTAACATATAAAGCATCATATTGAAGTATACAATATATAAAACATCTATAAAATAAATTATAATACAAAACTGTATATACATAACTTAGAGGACCCAAGACAGAAGAATAACCTACAAGACCATGTCCCTGGAGAAACAGATGCAGAAAGAGCCCCTTCCAACCCAACCCATCTCCCCACCACCCAAGCAACAGCCTTTCCTGCTGTGGCCACCGCTGAACATACCGCCCATGCCCTCTCCCATCTCTGCCTAGGACCAGACGGCTGCTGCCCTCGCCACCCATGACAACTCACAATCCTCGCCCTCACCGCCGCCTGGGACTCAGAGCCCTAACCAACCATGCCATCCTCTTCCCCGCCAGGGAACCCACGACTCCACGGCCCTTGACGTCACTGCACACCTACAATGCAGGTGCCGCTGCCACCAGGGCCCCTGACCTCACTGACGCGCAACCACCGTCGCCACGGAAATCAACACCCGCGCCACAGCACGACCACGGAACTCCCCGCCGCTGCCCTCACCACCCTCACCGCCCCTCGCGTCGCAGCCCATGCCACTTGGGAACTCACCGTCGCCCTCGTTGCCGCTGCCTCCACAGCCGCCGCAGCCACCTCCAGCGCCGAGGCCGAATCTGTGGATGCCGCCTCCAGCGATGCCTCTAGCGACGCCACCTTCAATGCCGGAGGCGGCGCACCACTGACGTCAAAGGGAGGCGCCGCCGCCAGCGCCGCCGAGGCTGGGGCTGCCTCCAACACCGAGACCTCTTCAGTCGACGCCCCTCCAATAAAGCAGCCTCTGCTGCCTCCAGGGACGCCGCCGCTCTCGCTGACTCCCTCGAAGACCAGGACACCTCCAGTGCTGCCGCCGATGACACGATCAACGCTGCCGAAGACTCCACCGCTGCCAACACGTCCGCACTGGAGTCCGCGCAGCACCGAAGTGAGAAGCCCCCAGCGTGCGCGGCTCCGCCCCCAGCGTGCGCGGCTCCGCCCCCAGCGTGCGGGGCTCCGCCCCCAGCCTGCGGGGCTCCGCCCCCAGCCTGCGGGGCTCCGCCCCCAGCCTGCGGGGCTTCCATAGTCCCCCTGCTGCTTCCTGTGCCAGGGGCACTGCCTCCAGAAACAGCGGTGCCCCGGGAGCTTCCAGCAGGGGCGCTGCAGCGGGCACCTCTGGCAGGCACGCTGCATCTTGTGGTCGCCCCTGCTGCCTCCAGCGAGAAGGGCGCCTCCTCCACTGTGGCGGGCGCCGGGATGCTGATGCACGAGCCGCCTCCAGTAACAGCAAAGCCTCCTGCAGCTCCTGCAAGGGAGCCGCCTCCATTGTTGCCTCAGTGGTCGCTGTAGGCCTCCAGCCCAGTGGGCACTGCCGCTGGTGCCTGCAGCAGGGGCGCTGCATCCGTGGACGACCCTGCTGTCTCCAGTGGGGGGGGGGTGGGACTCGGACCCACCTCCAGCAGGGGGGCACTCCGTGCATGTCCCTGCTCCCTTCACTACTGCGGAGGCCGACTCCAGCCTGCAGGTGCTGCCTCTTGCATGTGGGCTCCGCCTCCAGCAAGTCGCCGCCACCACTTTTAACTCTCATTTTAAGTTGCAAACAGTCTCAACTCAGCGGACAATGAACAGTATGAAAATGCTTTTTTTCTTTCCTAACCAAGCTATGGTTAAATATGTGAAGAGATTGTTGATTTTCTTTTTCCATGCTTATTTCCCCT
Organism: Ursus arctos; assembly: GCF_023065955.2. Classification (NCBI taxonomy): domain Eukaryota; kingdom Metazoa; phylum Chordata; class Mammalia; order Carnivora; family Ursidae; genus Ursus; species Ursus arctos. Next base: position 32,323,890 of record NW_026623008.1, read on the forward strand.
TCACTACAAAATGCCATTTTCACATTCCTGGTAAAAGCCTGGAGAGGGACCAGAGGTAGGGATACAAGAAAGTTCTTTATTGACTGCTATTTTTCATTCTGATTTGTGATCTCAGGGCCTGACCAAAATGTAAATCTGTCTCCCCTAAGGTCTTCAGAGAACTTAACAATACTGTTGGTCTTTTCACTGTTACTCCCCTAGAACAGGATGTATGCGGTTTTTATATCTATTTGTTGGTGATTGTCCCTCAGGATCAGATGATCACCAGTCAAGCTCGACCTAAGTGATTCCCACGTGGTGCCTTCCTCTCTCCCGGAGGTTGTCTTTGGACCGTAGGAACCTCTAAGGCAAACTTTACCTTACATTCCGTGGAAGTTCAGTTACTTCACAACAAAGTCTTGTGCCCCTCCCCCCTTCTATCTGTGTATCTTTCCTGCTGCCTGAGGAAACAGGCTCTTGCCTTCAGGCTCCTCAGCCATATGTCACATGCGAGTATGCCCCCCAAAATCCAAAGGATATATATTCAGCTCTTCTATTGATCCCGCGGAAACCCAACCTCTTATCTTGGAGACAAGAGCATCCTACCCATTCCCCTTGCTTTTGTTGGAAGGTTGGATAGGCAAGTATTAATGAACATAAAGAGGATTCAGACAATCCTCTTTACAAATTCTATTTCCCCTTAGTTTCAGGGTGAAGGATCCCCCTCCTCTGGGCTCTCTGACGATCTTACGTCCTAAGTGTGTTAGTTTAACAAGTATTGCATGGACTTTCATTCCCCCCATCCCTGGAGATAAACCAGACCATCAATGATTTCATTTAATTTCAAATCCCCGTATCGACTTTCAATAAAGTTCTACAATTCTGACACCAGTTGCAATGTGTTTCTTCCACGTGACAAGCAAGTCTTTGACACCACCCGCATGTCCTTTTCTGACACGACCTATCTGGAGATAGTGTCAGCTTGCACAGCTCAGTCCCACCACACTGGACCCCCAGCACCCTTCAGATGCCCATCACAAGTCCAGTTTGCCACCTGTGCTTGACTAGCCACAGATGGAAGGTTCCAACCACTGCCTCCTTAGGCTCAATTAATTTGTTACAGTGGCTCACAAAATTCAGAGAAACATTTCACTTACAAACCTACCGGTTTATTATAAAAGGATACAACTCAGGAAGAGTAAGAGAGAAGATCTGCGTAGGGCCAAGTACGGGGAAAGGGGTATGGATCGAGTTTCCATGCCCCGTTCCAGAGCGCCACTCTCCCAGCACCTCCAATGTTCACCAACCCAGAAGCTCTCAGAACCCGTCCTTCAGGGTATTTGTGGAGGCTTCATCACATGGGCATGATTTTATGATTTCATGACAATCATTGTTCTCCAGCCCCTCTCCCCTCCCAGGAGGTGGAGGGCGGGCCTGAAAGTTCCCACCCAATAATCAAGTGGTTGGTTCCACTGGCAGGCAACCAGCCCCCTCCTCAGTCCCAAAGTCTCTCATTAACACAGCAAACAAAAGATACCCCATCACCCTCCACACTTAGGAATTCCAAGGGCTTTAAGGAGCTTTGCTGCAGAAACGGGGTAAGATCACATCTATATTCTAAATCACAACACCGCAAGTTCGTAACTCAGTGCTGGACAGTAATACAGCATGGATATTTAAATGATAGGTTCATTTTTATGTTGATGACCGAAAAGGAGCTTCTCAAAGAGCAAATGTTTAAAATTCATCAAATGAAATGACTTTCTGAAAACCAAAATCTTTTACTAAAGTTTTTTCCATTTACAGAACAGTTTCTGCAGCTCTGAACCTAATTCTTACCAAAAAGGGGATTAATAAATGTTGGGATCTGGGGGGAAAAGTGACCTCCTAATGTTAGAGCTCAGGGATAGCACTGGAAGGAAGATGAGTCAATGCTCAGATGTATTCCTTGGCCTAGACTTCAGGAAGGCAGAATATACAAGGAGAAAAGAAAACAGACAGGTAGAAGAGTCTCTCAGAGCCTGCATTTCCAAACGGGAAGGCCCTTTCCTACATGGATTCCTTGGTTTCATCAACAAGTATTTATCAAGTGTCCAACTAATCACCAGCGAGGATATTTATAAACAATTACGCGATGGAGTCCCTCTTTTCGGACGTTCCTAGTCTAGTGGGGAAGACAGACATTCCAAGAGCCCTTTGGAGAAAATGGGGAGGCTCTATTAACCAGCAGAGCTTCTTTTTCCCTCGGGAATTCTGGGCCCTTGGCTGAAATCCTCACCTGGATCCTCTGTGTGGTTGGCCCATCCTCACTTAATACTGCTCCTCCATCCCTAGCCTCAATCCCACTTCCCTCTTGTACATTCCTCACAGCACCTGCTATTACATGAAAGCGTGTGCTTCAGTCTAAAGCTTACAGTAGAAGCCATGAGAAAGGGATCTTGTTTATTTTGTTCAAGGCCGCTTGCCCTGAGACTAGAAGAACGCCTGGCAAATTCATATATTCATTCACCGTATGTTTAAAGCATCTGCTAGTGCCAGGCACTGACCCGGGCAGAGATCGGGAAGCGGAAATTCCCTCTCCTCGTGGAGCTTCCATTCAAGTACCATAAAGACAATGACTATGATGGAGCGCTTTCTTTGGAGAAACTCCACAACACTGAATCCTAACAGCAACTCTGAGACAGGTAGGATTATAATCCTTGCATTACAGGCAAGGAAACCTGGACCCAAGAGGTCAAGTGACTTGCCTAAGGAGAAGGGGCAGGGTTAAGATGCGCACCCAGGGAGTCTGGCCCTAGAGCTCAGTGTCTTACTAATCTGCTAGAACGCCTCTTGCTTACATACCCACAGTATGTGTGCAGTAAGTATTGTTGGAAAACGGCTGGAAGCCTACGGAGAACCAAAGGAAGACAAGGACATCATTATGGAGGTACAGGGTAGATGATGTGGGCTGAGGGGGAGGTTAAGGAGCTTCACAGAGAAAGGGACATGGCCGATTCTTGAAGGCCTGGAGTGCAAAGGGTGGGAATACAGGGAGGGTGTGAATGCAAACAACAGACACAGCAACACTTAGTGTGACTGGACCATAAGGGGGTTGGAGAGAGGGCACCAAATTCATATAGTGATGGTAAAGAGCCTCGTACGCCCTGTTACATAGTTTGAACTTGGTCCCGAAAGTACTCAACACAGAGACCTGAGGTGGCTGAAATGGAATCGCCGAGAAGCTCAGATTTAAAAGACCACGGACAAACCCGGAGCAAAAGGTGTTAAGCCAGAACCAGAATAAAGGAGCGCCATATTCTCTTCCAACTGTGTGATTTCTTTACAGATCTCAGCACCTCTATAACTGTGGATTAAACGAAGTTCTCAAATCCCCTCTTCCACTTACGCATGACCTCAGGGACCTCAATAAGACCTAACGGCACTGAATTCATGATGACGTTCCAAGGTTTGAGATGATTACCCCATTAACCTTTTGGACACGTTTTCCAGAAGATGGCTTTTCTTCTTATCACAGAGACAGAAAACAAGCAGATCAAGATCCTTCCCCAGATGGTAGGTAAGTGGTGATCTCACAAAAGAAGGGGAGGATTGGGAGTGTCTCCAGGGCTCCAAGGAAAGCACTTAGGGAGGTGAGACTGCAACTTGTATGGAAACTTTCTTCATCAGCAAGACCGGATCTGTCTGTGCTAGGACCAGGGCCTTGGCTATAGAACACCCAGCACCGTGCTGACAGCTGCTACATGCTCACTAAATGGGGGGTACCTCGATTTATGCGGTAAACCTGCACTAACGCACGATGCTGCCAACAGAAGCAACCTCTGGTTCAGAGTTTTTGTGTGGGGCGAGGACTTGCAGAACTTTCTACATCTGTCCTACTAAGGTCTTTTCCCCAAAGAACCAACTGTGTATTTTCTTTTTAAGGACCTGTCTCCAATGTCACAGCCAAGAAGAAGGTATCTTTTCCCCTCAGATGTAAAGACAGAAACCCCCAAAACAGGACATCCAAATAAAGGCCTGAACCTCAACCCTGGCGGGAGGTTCAGAACCAAGACAACTTACCACTGTGATGCAAAACCACCGGGGAGATGACAGGGTGGACCATTCTTGTGCCTATCTCACTGGAACCGGCGGCGAAGACGCAGAGGTCAGACGCGTTGCATCCTACCCGCCAGGCCAAGGAATGTGAGCCAAGAAGAACCGTCTGTAAAACAAGTACAGCTTTGAGTTCAGGTCTTAGGGATTGCACTCTGGGAGACACAGAGTCACCCCCAAACGGAAAGTGTGCTCCACACTGCCAGCAGGGAGTGCAGGCTCAAAGAGGTCAAAATCACAGGGTCGCACAAGCTGGGAAAGAATTAGGATTGCTGCGAGCAGACCTGAAGCTAATGCATGGTTGGCGGTTTGGCTACCAGGTGTTCCATGATGTCTATTTCAGACCAAAGCAGGAGGATGTGCTCCTGGAGGTGGCCCAGAGGTCAGTGATCATTTGCAACTACTGACAAAAGTCCAACGTTCATGCTGCTCCCAGAACCTAAACAGAAGATGTGCATCAACCCTATTTCAACTACATTTTGCAGGACTATCTTAGCAATGCTTACTCCTCCTGGAATCTTCTTTCACATTGGAAATGTGTTCTCATTCATCAACCCCTGGATCTTCCATTATATGGAACTGAAACAGGAGATGTGCATAAACCCTACCTCCTCCAGGTCTTTTCAACTCTATGTGAGTGACTCTCTCAGTCTTTCTTCCTTCTTTCGCAACTCTATTTTTAATAGCATCTTAGCAGTATTTCATTCTTAAAGAGAAATCGGTGAGGTTCAACAGGCAAATTGCATTAACACTTGTTGAAAGTAAGCCCTGATCTTTGCCATCTCTAAAGTCTCTATTTGGCTGAAATCGGCCTGGGGTCTTTTCTTGTGAAGATTTGCCTCTCACAGACACCTGAAGTCAAAACACTCATCACCACAAAATGCAAATTTAAATTTCGGAGGAGATTTAAAGGGGTTTAAATCCTAACCAGCATTTATGATACTGACCCAAGGTGCAAGCACTCGAACCACCAGCTTCTAGGGGATTCCAAGATTACTTTGGGTGGCATTCCGATAGGATTTGCCCAATCAGAAAACACTGTCAGTGTCAAAAGTGATGTCTCCAACCTAACTTGCAAGATAAATGGTTTCATAGCTGAAGGGGACCCATTTTGAGGCACAGAAATATCAGGCGTGTTTGCAGTGTGTGCTAATCCAGATGGGTGATGCCTTTCAGTTACACGGATCTGTGATTGTTTCTTAGATGAAAGAAGGCCGCAGCGATCATCGCACACTTGCTGGCTTAGCATCTACTCTTTCTTTTTTTTTCATTTATTTTTATTACGATGATATATGAGTCACCATACAGTACATCATTAGCTTCTGATGTAGTGTCCCATGATTCACTGATTGTGTAGAACACCCAGTGCTCCACACAACACGTGCCCTCCTGAATACCCTTCACCCGGCTAGCCCATCCCCCCACCCCCTTCCTCTCTAAAACCCTCAGTTTGTTTCCCTGGGTCCAGAGTCTCTCATGGTTCCTCTCTCCCTCTGTTATCCGTCCCCCTTCCTCTTTCCCTTCCTTCTCCTAATGATCTCCCTGCTACTCCTTATGTTCCACAAATACGGGAAACCATGTAATTGTCTTTCTCTGCTTCACTGACTTCACATAGCACCTATTCTAACTAAGCTCAGCAAGAACAGTAATGGACCGTATACATTTGTAAACCTTGCTTTGCCAGAACTTTTCGTAAGGAATCTTCTAGATGGAACTGGCAATCGTGTCTTGAGGCCAGAGGCCAAGCCAAATACTCACCACAGACTTGCCTGCAGTACCTGTAGATTCGGGTCAATTCTTCTTTTTGAGATCCCCAAACTATCCTGAGGTTCCGATACCTGCCGGGAAGTAACCCTCTTTCCTCATCTGGCAAGGCTCCTGAGAACTCTGTAAGCAAGGTTATCAGGCCAATATGTCCAAGGGGCTCCATCAAGTCAACCTGATATCCTTCAACTTGTCTGGTCATATCAGGGTCTATATGCATGTCTCTCTCTCTCCAACAGGACACTTCATTCAACGCCTTGGTAAAATAACTAAAGTTTCCAGGAGTGACCTGTTGCAAGGAAAACAGACTTGTGTTGAACTTTGGCAAATAATCAAACTTACCTTGAAAGAAGGAATACTCACTGAGAGCTGCTGAATTCTGGAGGATTCGGGTAGGGAGAAAAGTGAAATGTTTCCACTTGTTCACAAAAACATATGTTATCCGATCTCCCTATATCATGCATATTTTAACATAAAGTTTCCTTCAATCTGGAAGAACACATATTAAAGAACCAGCAATGTTTCAAACAAGAGTCACAAAACTATCATCATCGTCCTCAACTCTTTCTGCCCCATAGTATTAATTCTTGTTCTGTTTGAATGCAACAAAACCGGCTCCATTAGTTCGGGAAATTCTTACCCAGTTGAGTTTTAGGATTTTAAAGAGCACAACTTATATTTGTCAAAAATTCCTTTCATGAATCTCCTTGAGGATGAAACACATTCGACAAGGGCATAAATGACACAAGAATCACAAATGTACATGGTTCAAGATCTGATGAGAGCTCATTACAACGCACTTGACAAGGAAATCCCGTTACTTCTGTGACACAGAACATTTCCATAATTAGCATATCGAGTGAGGACCTTATACTGAGACATATTAAAGCTTGAGGAATTCACATAATTCCTACAACAATTATAACATTTACCCATACAACAGAACCCATGGTTTCCCAATCATTTATTTCACAATGCTTCCCAAGTGACTTAACATACCAAAGAAGCCTAAGTAGTAAAATGAAAAGAACAGAAAAGCAAAGTCTCCACTTACAATTTAAATCCCAGGCAATTTGTTTAAAAATTCAGAATGGTTTAAAGCATAGGCCTAAATAGATATATGGATCATGACAAAACTCACTACTTAAACTGAACCAAGGAGGCCAAAAGACATTTTAGGGAAGATTGTGCAGTCTTTAGCAAAACTTAGCTTCTTTCAAACTGAGACATTTCAGTCCTCTTAAGTCATCAAAAACCTGATAAAGACAAAACATAGAAACTTTGCTTTTCTGCAAAGGTAAAGAAAACACATAATAATAATAGTAATAACATCTTTGTTTACAACTCCCTCTTTTTAATCTTTCATCTTTTTTTTTTTTTTACGATATGGTAGTCACCATACCGTACACATCATTCACTTTTGATGTAGTGTCCCATGATTCATTGTTTGCATATAACAACCAGTGCTCCATGCAATACCTGCCCTTCTTAACACCCTTCACCGGTCTAACCCATTTCCCCACCGCCCTCCCCTCTACAACCCTCCTTTGCTTCCCTGGGTCCATGGTCTTTCACTTATTTGTGGAACGTAAGGAATAGCAGGGAGATCCTTAGGAGAAGGAAGGGAAAAATGAAGGGGGGGGCACCAGAGGGGGAGATGAACCGTGAGAGACTATGGACTCCGGGATACAACTCTTTCACATCAAGAGCAGACCAACAATCCAGGAAAATTTTGTCCTTTTAACAGAGAGAAAAAAAGCAGAATTTCAGACTTATACCATTGTACCTATAAAATCCATTCATTTCAATCTTAGTCCTGACCATAAATAAAAGTTTTTTCCGAAGTTGCGCTTCACAAACTTCCTACACCTTTCTTTTTCATTCAGATTTTGTCCTGAGACGTTTCTCTCTGAATAAACAGTCTTTATTTAGTACAAAATAACAAAATTGCTTTTTTTCTTTCCTGAACAAAAATGGATTCTCATTCCTTATAGTGCCCTTATAAAAATACAACTTAACCTTTCTTGCATACACAGTTGCTTCCCCTATCACTTCCAGCAATCTCAATGTACACTTAGCAGAATTTTAACTTTTACAAACCTTTGCCTCCACTGAAAACTAAGCAGTAACCAATCCCGAACTGTTATACCAGAATTCTTTAGATTGGCATTGTATTATTAAAATAACATATTAAAGAGGAACAATGAAGCAAAGAGACAGTCCACAAGGACAAAGATCAGAAAGGAACAGAGCCAATATACACAAACAGGGACATTAGAAGCAATACAATGGCAGTAAATTCACAGCTCTCAGTAGTTACTCTGAATGTAAATAGGCTCAATGGCCCAATCCAAAGACAGGAGCCTATCAGATTAGATGAAAGGCAAGACCCATCAACATGCTTTCTTTTTTTTTTTTTAAATAATGATATTTTTTATTATATTATGTTAGTCACCATACAGTACACCCCTAGTTTTTGATGTAATGTTCCAGGATTCATTACTTGCCTATAACACCCAGTGCACCATGCAATACAGGCTCCTCCTGTGGACTGGGCTGTGGTTTGCCAAGCCCTGATCTCCACCAGAGACCTCACCGGCCCCACCTTGCAGGTGTTCCCAGGCCTGCTCACTCACTGCAAGACCCAGTGACCTGCCTGGGATGTTCCTGGAAACCTCTGCCCCTTAAATTCTCAGATTGTGATCGTAGCGTAAACCAAATCGGACAATGTGCTGTGCTCCGGATTTCAAAATGTTTTCTCAGAAGAGCCATTTTTATCATTCTCTGTCCCCATCAACCCCATATTTTGTAAGATCTTATCCACTTAGATTCAGAGTCACTCAAAGGCAACAGCAAATTCAGAAACCACATTTAGTGGTGCTTGTTCTGGGCATCATGAGAGACAGTCATCAGCAGAGACTACTCAGGAGGCCAGGACAAGTACACATGATGGGGGGTTGGGAGGGAGAAGACGAACAGGGCAGGGGGAGAACGGGCTTCGGTCCCTGTGTTTTCATGTCACAGGTTAGATACGCAAATATTTCCAAAACCTCATTACTAATTTAAAACAAAAACAAAGACAAAAAATGTAGGACGCTTTCCAGCACTACGGAACTCTAAACAGATGATGGGACTGACCCAAGGTACAATTTCTTAGCTAAAAGGGCCTAGGTTGTTCCAGAACAAAATGTTGACCACAGTTCTCTTTCAGGGTGAGGGCTCTGAACCAGCGTAGTGGATTTTGATTTGGACGGTGGTACATTTACCTAAAAGCCTACGAGCAGGAAGCGGTTGGCAGTGAAGTCTTGGCGTGGTTGGTGTGCGGCAGTCTGGACTTCTTTGTCTAAGCAGGTGCCGGGGCCCTCCACCTCTGGTTTTTCTGTGGACGTCTGGGTGGACAGGCCCCCACTGGAGGGACCAGTTCTGGCTTGAGGTGTCCTGAGCTGATTGTGCTGGGGACAACAGGGGTCTGCAGACGGCTTCCCCACCCACTTCTCACTTACACCTCAAAACAGCTTAGTGTGGTATTATAAAAAATTAACAAATTGGAGAGCAGCAGCAATCCTCCCAAGACGACACGGCTAGGGCACAGCCCACCCGCTTCAATTCACGTCTGTGACCAGCGCCCAGGATGCCCGGAGAGGATAGGCACTGGGGAGGGGGGCAGTCAGCCTTGATGCCCTGGCATCATTTTCCTCTTCTGTTTGAGAAGATATACTGTGTGCGTGGTGACAAATTCAGACCGTGCCAAGGCTGGAGGTAACCAATGTTACCGAGTTCTTGTCCATCGTTCCAGAGGTGGTCTTTACACATCCTGAGTGTGTGTGTGTATGTGTGCATTTACACACACGTGTGCACACACTGGACAGAGCACCCTTCTTTTTCCTCCTAAGGGCATAACTTGAGGCTTGCTCTGTGCCTACTGATGTTACTTCAGCTCACACGTTCAAACAGCTGTGTAGGTTCCAGCGTGTGGACACGGCAGATTTCATTTCCTGTCTCGGGGGGACTGGGGACATCCGTGCTACAGGTGGCACCGGGCCAGAAGGGCCTTGTGTCCAGGCCCACGCGGGAGCCGTGTGGCCCTACTGAGGTGGATGATGAACCTCTCTAGCAGACATGTCCATGGAGGCCTTCTGAGGGGCTTGTTTGGGTCTCTGTCTGGCTTCTGTCACACCTCATCTCTGGAGCAGCCAGTCCCTAATCTTTTGGCCCTGAACGTTCTTGGAAAAAATGTTCCCTAAGGCAGAGGGAGCACAGGACTCCCAGCTGTAGGCTCTGGGCTTCGCCCAGCGGAATGTGATTTTGTTCTTGGGCTCTCCTTAGGGACCCCAATGGGCCCCCCAAGTCATCAGGGTGATTATGACGTCCGCTGGATGTCTCAAAAATATGCATTTTTTACCTGGCTCCCATTCAACTCCATAACGTAGTGCTTTGCTCAATGACTGTAGAGTATGGTCTCATCTGAGGAGAAGCAGGACATTTTAAGACCGCAGAGCCCAAAATTAACAGCCTGGAATTTTGGCCCATGCTCTCTGTTGACTGACTTAAGCCATTACACGGAAAGACACTTTGGCAAATCCTGAACTACTCGTACAAGAGAAGCCACAGACATGATCAGACCATTTAACAAGAGGCATCTGGCCGACCGAACATTTTAGGAAATGGTCTCTACCATTAGTAGGATTGCAAAGCCTTCCACACAACCCAAACACAGTGACTGAGAACAGTTCCACCTCGACACAGAACCAAACCCTTAAAACCCACTACGAACATCACAGAAGCTGGCAACCACTGCATCAAATTACGGTTTTCTGGGTTAACACGCTGAGGCCTTGTCACCAACCTCCAAACCTCTTCTCGCTTTGCCTTTTCATGGTGCTGTGGGGCTTGGTGCCTGAGGTAAGAACCAGGGTGAACAGAGCCTGGGCAGAATCACCTCAGATGCTCAGGAGGTGGAGGCCAAGGGGTCAAGGGTCAGCTCAGGCCCTCTGGCTTCTCTCTCCTACAGGCAGACGTCCCGTAAGGTGCACTGGCGGGGCTGACAGGGGACGCCCCGGCCTGCTGGTCGGGGTCAGAGCTGCGGCAGTGAGCAGGAGGGCCAACAAGCTGGAAGGTGAGTGGGCAGGAAGGCTCTGGCTCTGAGTGCTCATGGGCATGAGTCAACACCAAATACTCTGGCAGGGTGCACGTAGCAATGCTGACCTCCACACCAACAGGCTGTGGCCATTTAGAATCAGTTTATGATTTTCAATGAGTTTTTTTTTTCCCCCAAAATACCTCAATTTACAAAAAGCACACACTGGGCTTCCATCCATAGCTGACAGCAAATAAGCGACTGCCTTGGTTGGAGAATCTTTTCTGCAACGACCCACCGTTTGTCTTATCCATAAGCCCTGTGCCACCATCTTTCTGCTGAGCCCAGGCAGCAGTGTGGGTGCTACTCCCCGGCCTGAGGGCTCTAACCCGGGCTGGGCTCCTGAAGCCTCTGCAGCCCCACAAGCTGGACCCTTTTGGGATGCCACACTGCCATCCCTCAGAGCTCAGTCCCTAGAGCGAGGAGGGTCACCCCCCTGCCCTCAGGTGCAAGAAGCAGGGTTCTCCGCCGCATGGAGGTTTAGGGTCTCAGGCTAACCTATGCAAATGGAACTCATGCACAGAACCACCGGAGCTTGCCCCGTTCACAGGAACAGTTTGGGAAACTGACAAAAAAACAGGCGATCTCTCAGAAGGCAAGCAGAGATGCTTCCAGCTTGCCCGTCTGCAGCTGGAGACTCACGCTGCCAGCAGGCAGCAGCCACACCACCCCCGGGGCCTAGGCTGGGCAGTTGTGGCCTGGCAAGCTGCCATGTAGTGTGTGGCCTTGAGGAGAGATGATGCCGCAGAGGCGGTGAGGGCGCAGGTGTGCAGGGAAAGGCAGCCAATGCGTGAACGACCCCTCTGCATAATCTTGGCCAGGGGACGCAGCTCTGCTCAGAGGCGCTTTTGCAAGGGTTGCGCCAGAGGCTCAAGCCCCCAAGAGGGGCTCAGGTCCCCATTATCCTGTGGATGGGGTACCAGTGAAGGAGAAGAGGACCCAGAGCCCCAGGTTCCTTCAGTGGAATCCTAACTGGTAGAGACGTAGGGCCCCACCGTTTCTGTGCCCACTGATGTTCACTCTGGGCCTTCTGAGGCTGGGCGCTGTAGGACTCAGGGTGCAGGAATCCCCCAGTGTGTTGTGTTCCTCTCCTGCCCCTTCCCTGACCCCAGTGCTGTCCTCGAGGAGTAAGGAACTGCATTCAGGACTCCGAGGCTGGGACTCTCACCCATGCTGCTTTTCCAGCCTGGGGCAGTTCACCTGGCTGGTGAGCCGAGTCTCACTGCCAGGCAGCGGGCATGAACATGGCGCTCTGCGCGGTGACCACATTGTGCAGGTGTGGCCTTGCCTCCCTATGTGCCACTACCTTGTACCTGTACCGGGCTTGCCCGCCCACGGCCTGCCGCTTCCACAAGTTGTAGTAAGTAGGGTGAGGAGTAGTGGCGCCTGGAGCTTAGCAGCCTCGACGACAAGCACCTCCATGGGCACACTAGCCGGGCTCTCACCAGTGATGTCGTACGCCATCCGGATGAGCTCATAGTGCCGCTATTTCTTCACACCTACAGGTGGAAGGAAACAGGGGTCAGCTGGCCCAGGACCACCTCCCTCTCTTGGAACCACACCGAGGGGCTGCGGGGCAGGCCGTGGGTGTCACCAGAGGGTCGCTGGAACGTTCTCCTCCTCCTTCCCTGACCCCAACGTAACAGCCACCCTGCGCTGCAGTGCACCCCTCCCACTCTCCGCTCACGGGAAAGGTGGCAGCAGGCCACCTATAAGGCCACCTTAACTAACACTTCAATAAAAACCTGAAAAGAAATAACACAGAAAAACCTTACGGACAATACATTTACAGCAACGTCTCTTTACTGAAAAAACCCACCTAATAAGCAGACTGCCCAGTTCAGACCCACGTTGGCCAAGCGTCCACTGCAATACTGGAAATCCTAGCCAGAGCAATTACACAAGAAAACTAAATCAATAAAAGGCATCCAAACTGGAAACCAAGAAGTGAAGGTCACTCTTTTCAGATGACATGATATTATATGTAGAAAACCCTAAACACAACCACAAAAAAAACTACTGAACAAATTCAGTAAAGTGGCAGGGTACAAAATGCATAAAAATCTGTGCTCCCTCGTTTCAAACTCTATTACAAAGCTCTACTGATTGCTGGCATATTGGCATCAAAGCAGACACACAGATCAACAGAACAGAAGACAGAGCCCAGAAGGAAACCCACACTTCTACGGTCCGGTACTTTATGACCAAGGAGCCAAGAATATGCAAGGGGGAAAAGACAGTCCCCTTACTAAGCGGTGCTGGAAAAACCGAACAGACCCATGCAAAAGAATGAATCCGTACCACTATCTTACACTCGACACAAACATTAACTCAAAATGAATTCAAGACCTGAAACCTTACAACTCTTAGCAGGAAACATAGGGACAAAGCTGCCCTACGTACTACTCAGGCGTGATTTTTTTTTTTTTTTGGGTCATGTTCCAAAAGCCAAGGCAGTAAAAGCAAAAGTAAATAAGCGAAGCTACAAGAAACTAAAAAGCTCCTGCCCAACCATGAAAATCACCAACTAAATAAAGACGCAACCTACCGCCTGGGAGAAAAGACTTGCTACTCATAAATCTCATAAAAGGTGACTTTCCAATATATAGAATGAATTCCTACAACTCAATCACAACAACAACAAAAAACAAAGTGGAAGGATTTTCCAAACGGACATTACGCAGAGAAGACACAGAGACGTCAACAGTTCCGTGAAAAGATGCTCCACATCAATAATCATCAGGGAAATGCAAATCGAAACAACACTGAGGTATCGCCTCACACTGCTTAGAAGGTTCAGTATCAAAAAGACAGAAATAACAAACGTTAGCTAAGATGTGAAGGAAAGGGATCCCTGGTGCACTGTTGGTGGGTACAGAAGTAGGTGCACACGCTGTGGAAAACAGTATGCAGCCTCCGCAAACAAAAGAAAAATTAAAAAGAGAACTATCCTACAATCCAGTAACTTCTCTTCTTAGCTTTTAACGGAACAAAATGAAAACACCTACTTGAAAACATATTTATACCTGCATCTTCATTGCAGCATTAACCATATGTAACTAATTTAACATATAAAGCATCATATTGAAGTATACAATATATAAAACATCTATAAAATAAATTATAATACAAAACTGTATATACATAACTTAGAGGACCCAAGACAGAAGAATAACCTACAAGACCATGTCCGTGGAGAAACAGATCCAGAAAGAGCCCCTTCCAACCCAACCCATCTCCCCACCACCCAAGCAACAGCCTTTCCTGCTGTGGCCACCGCTGAACATACCGCCCATGCCCTCTCCCATCTCTGCCTAGGACCAGACGGCTGCTGCCCTCGCCACCCATGACAACTCACAATCCTCGCCCTCACCGCCGCCTGGGACTCAGAGCCCTAACCAACCATGCCATCCTCTTCCCCGCCAGGGAACCCACGACTCCACGGCCCTTGACGTCACTGCACACCTACAATGCAGGTGCCGCTGCCACCAGGGCCCCTGACCTCACTGACGCGCAACCACCGTCGCCACGGAAATCAACACCCGCGCCACAGCACGACCACGGAACTCCCCGCCGCTGCCCTCACCACCCTCACCGCCCCTCGCGTCGCAGCCCATGCCACTTGGGAACTCACCGTCGCCCTCGTTGCCGCTGCCTCCACAGCCGCCGCAGCCACCTCCAGCGCCGAGGCCGAATCTGTGGATGCCGCCTCCAGCGATGCCTCTAGCGACGCCACCTTCAATGCCGGAGGCGGCGCACCACTGACGTCAAAGGGAGGCGCCGCCGCCAGCGCCGCCGAGGCTGGGGCTGCCTCCAACACCGAGACCTCTTCAGTCGACGCCCCTCCAATAAAGCAGCCTCTGCTGCCTCCAGGGACGCCGCCGCTCTCGCTGACTCCCTCGAAGACCAGGACACCTCCAGTGCTGCCGCCGATGACACGATCAACGCTGCCGAAGACTCCACCGCTGCCAACACGTCCGCACTGGAGTCCGCGCAGCACCGAAGTGAGAAGCCCCCAGCGTGCGGGGCTCCGCCCCCAGCGTGCGGGGCTCCGCCCCCAGCCTGCGGGGCTCCGCCCCCAGCCTGCGGGGCTCCGCCCCCAGCCTGCGGGGCTCCGCCCCCAGCCTGCGGGGCTTCCATAGTCCCCCTGCTGCTTCCTGTGCCAGGGGCACTGCCTCCAGAAACAGCGGTGCCCCGGGAGCTTCCAGCAGGGGCGCTGCAGCGGGCACCTCTGGCAGGCACGCTGCATCTTGTGGTTGCCTCTGCTGCCTCCAGCGAGAAGGGCGCCTCCTCCACTGTGGCGGGCGCCGGGATGCTGATGCACGAGCCGCCTCCAGTAACAGCAAAGCCTCCTGCAGCTCCTGCAAGGGAGCCGCCTCCATTGTTGCCTCAGTGGTCGCTGTAGGCCTCCAGCCCAGTGGGCACTGCCGCTGGTGCCTGCAGCAGGGGCGCTGCATCCGTGGACGACCCTGCTGTCTCCAGTGGGGGGGGGGGTGGGACTCGGACCCACCTCCAGCAGGGGGGCACTCCCTGCATGTCCCTGCTCCCTTCACTACTGCGGAGGCCGACTCCAGCCTGCAGGTGCTGCCTCTTGCATGTGGGCTCCGCCTCCAGGAAGTCGCCGCCACCACTTTTAACTCTCATTTTAAGTTGCAAACAGTCTCAACTCAGCGGACAATGAACAGTATGAAAATGCTTTTTTTCTTTCCTAACCAAGCTGTGGTTAAATATGTGAAGAGATTGTTGATTTTCTTTTTCCATGCTTATTTCCCCTTCACTACAAAATGCCATTTTCACATTCCTGGTAAAAGCCTGGAGAGGGACCAGAGGTAGGGATACAAGAAAGTTCTTTATTGACTGCTATTTTTCATTCTGATTTGTGATCTCAGGGCCTGACCAAAATGTAAATCTGTCTCCCCTAAGGTCTTCAGAGAACTTAACAATACTGTTGGTCTTTTCACTGTTACTCCCCTAGAACAGGATGTATGCGGTTTTTATATCTATTTGTTGGTGATTGTCCCTCAGGATCAGATGATCACCAGTCAAGCTCGACCTAAGTGATTCCCACGTGGTGCCTTCCTCTCTCCCGGAGGTTGTCTTTGGACCGTAGGAACCTCTAAGGCAAACTTCTTTACCTTACATTCCGCGGAAGTTCAGTTACTTCACAACAAAGTCTTGTGCCCCTCCCCCCTTCTATCTGTGTATCTTTCCTGCTGCCTGAGGAAACAGGCTCTTGCCTTCAGGCTCCTCAGCCATATGTCACATGCGAGTATGCCCCCCAAAATCCAAAGGATATATATTCAGCTCTTCTATTGATCCCGCGGAAACCCAACCTCTTATCTTGGAGACAAGAGCATCCTACCCATTCCCCTTGCTTTTGTTGGAAGGTTGGATAGGCAAGTATTAATGAACATAAAAAGGATTCAGACAATCCTCTTTACAAATTCTATTTCCCCTTAGTTTCAGGGTGAAGGATCCCCCTCCTCTGGGCTCTCTGACGATCTTACGTCCTAAGTGTGTTAGTTTAACAAGTATTGCATGGACTTTCATTCCCCCCATCCCTGGAGATAAACCAGACCATCAATGATTTCACTTAATTTCAAATCCCCGTATCGACTTTCAATAAAGTTCTACAATTCTGACACCAGTTGCAATGTGTTTCTTCCACGTGACAAGCAAGTCTTTGACACCACCCGCATGTCCTTTTCTGACACGACCTATCTGGAGATAGTGTCAGCTTGCACAGCTCAGTCCCACCACACTGGACCCCCAGCACCCTTCAGATGCCCATCACAAGTCCAGTTTGCCACCTGTGCTTGACTAGCCACAGATGGAAGGTTCCAACCACTGCCTCCTTAGGCTCAATCAATTTGTTACAGTGGCTCACAAAATTCAGAGAAACATTTCACTTACAAACCTACCGGTTTATTATAAAAGGATACAACTCAGGAAGAGTAAGAGAGAAGATCTGCGTAGGGCCAAGTACGGGGAAAGGGGTATGGATCGAGTTTCCATGCCCCGTTCCAGAGCGCCACTCTCCCAGCACCTCCAATGTTCACCAACCCAGAAGCTCTCAGAACCCGTCCTTCAGGGTATTTGTGGAGGCTTCATCACATGGGCATGATTTTATGATTTCATGACAATCATTGTTCTCCAGCCCCTCTCCCCTCCCAGGAGGTGGAGGGCGGGCCTGAAAGTTCCCACCCAATAATCAAGTGGTTGGTTCCACTGGCAGGCAACCAGCCCCCTCCTCAGTCCCAAAGTCTCTCATTAACACAGCAAACAAAAGATACCCCATCACCCTCCACACTTAGGAATTCCAAGGGCTTTAAGGAGCTTTGCTGCAGAAACGGGGTAAGATCACATCTATATTCTAAATCACAACACCGCAAGTTCGTAACTCAGTGCTGGACAGTAATACAGCATGGATATTTAAATGACAGGCTCATTTTTATGTTGATGACCGAAAAGGAGCTTCTCAAAGAGCAAATGTTTAAAATTCATCAAATGAAATGACTTTCTGAAAACCAAAATCTTTTACTAAAGTTTTTTCCATTTACAGAACAGTTTCTGCAGCTCTGAACCTAATTCTTACCAAAAAGGGGATTAATAAATGTTGGGATCTGGGGGGAAAAGTGACCTCCTAATGTTAGAGCTCAGGGATAGCACTGGAAGGAAGATGAGTCAATGCTCAGATGTATTCCTTGGCCTAGACTTCAGGAAGGCAGAATATACAAGGAGAAAAGAAAACAGACAGGTAGAAGAGTCTCTCAGAGCCTGCATTTCCAAACGGGAAGGCCCTTTCCTACATGGATTCCTTGGTTTCATCAACAAGTATTTATCAAGTGTCCAACTAATCACCAGCGAGGATATTTATAAACAATTACGCGATGGAGTCCCTCTTTTCGGACGTTCCTAGTCTAGTGGGGAAGACAGACATTCCAAGAGCTCTTTGGAGAAAATGGGGAGGCTCTATTAACCAGCAGAGCTTCTTTTTCCCTCGGGAATTCTGGGCCCTTGGCTGAAATCCTCACCTGGATCCTCTGTGTGGTTGGCCCATCCTCACTTAATACTGCTCCTCCATCCCTAGCCTCAATCCCACTTCCCTCTTGTACATTCCTCACAGCACCTGCTATTACATGAAAGCGTGTGCTTCTGTCTAAAGCTTACAGTAGAAGCCATGAGAAAGGGATCTTGTTTATTTTGTTCAAGGCCGCTTGCCCTGAGACTAGAAGAACGCCTGGCAAATTCATATATTCATTCACCGTATGTTTAAAGCATCTGCTAGTGCCAGGCACTGACCCGGGCAGAGATCGGGAAGCGGAAATTCCCTCTCCTCGTGGAGCTTCCATTCAAGTACCATAAAGACAATGACTATGATGGAGCGCTTTCTTTGGAGAAACTCCACAACACTGAATCCTAACAGCAACTCTGAGACAGGTAGGATTATAATCCTTGCATTACAGGCAAGGAAACCTGGACCCAAGAGGTCAAGTGACTTGCCTAAGGAGAAGGGGCAGGGTTAAGATGCGCACCCAGGGAGTCTGGCCCTAGAGCTCAGTGTCTTACTAATCTGCTAGAACGCCTCTTGCTTACATACCCACAGTATGTGTGCAGTAAGTAGTGTTGGAAAACGGCTGGAAGCCTACGGAGAACCAAAGGAAGACAAGGACATCATTATGGAGGTACAGGGTAGATGATGTGGGCTGAGGGGGAGGTTAAGGAGCTTCACAGAGAAAGGGACATGGCCGATTCTTGAAGGCCTGGAGTGCAAAGGGTGGGAATACAGGGAGGGTGTGAATGCAAACAACAGACACAGCAACACTTAGTGTGACTGGACCATAAGGGGGTTGGAGAGAGGGCACCAAATTCATATAGTGATGGTAAAGAGCCTCGTACGCCCTGTTACATAGTTTGAACTTGGTCCCGAAAGTACTCAACACAGAGACCTGAGGTGGCTGAAATGGAATCGCCGAGAAGCTCAGATTTAAAAGACCACGGACAAACCAGGAGCAAAAGGTGTTAAGCCAGAACCAGAATAAAGGAGCGCCATATTCTCTTCCAACTGTGTGATTTCTTTACAGATCTCAGCACCTCTATAACTGTGGATTAAACGAAGTTCTCAAATCCCCTCTTCCACTTACGCATGACCTCAGGGACCTCAATAAGACCTAACGGCACTGAATTCATGATGACGTTCCAAGGTTTGAGATGATTACCCCATTAACCTTTTGGACACGTTTTCCAGAAGATGGCTTTTCTTCTTATCACAGAGACAGAAAACAAGCAGATCAAGATCCTTCCCCAGATGGTAGGTAAGTGGTGATCTCACAAAAGAAGGGGAGGATTGGGAGTGTCTCCAGGGCTCCAAGGAAAGCACTTAGGGAGGTGAGACTGCAACTTGTATGGAAACTTTCTTCATCAGCAAGACCGGATCTGTCTGTGCTAGGACCAGGGCCTTGGCTATAGAACACCCAGCACCGTGCTGACAGCTGCTACATGCTCACTAAATGGGGGGTACCTCGATTTATGCGGTAAACCTGCACTAACGCACGATGCTGCCAACAGAAGCAACCTCTGGTTCAGAGTTTTTGTGTGGGGCGAGGACTTGCAGAACTTTCTACATCTGTCCTACTAAGGTCTTTTCCCCAAAGAACCAACTGTGTATTTTCTTTTTAAGGACCTGTCTCCAATGTCACAGCCAAGAAGAAGGTATCTTTTCCCCTCAGATGTAAAGACAGAAACCCCCAAAACAGGACATCCAAATAAAGGCCTGAACCTCAACCCTGGCGGGAGGTTCAGAACCAAGACAACTTACCACTGTGATGCAAAACCACCGGGGAGATGACAGGGTGGACCATTCTTGTGCCTATCTCACTGGAACCGGCGGCGAAGACGCAGAGGTCAGACGCGTTGCATCCTACCCGCCAGGCCAAGGAATGTGAGCCAAGAAGAACCGTCTGTAAAACAAGTACAGCTTTGAGTTCAGGTCTTAGGGATTGCACTCTGGGAGACACAGAGTCACCCCCAAACGGAAAGTGTGCTCCACACTGCCAGCAGGGAGTGCAGGCTCAAAGAGGTCAAAATCACAGGGTCGCACAAGCTGGGAAAGAATTAGGATTGCTGCGAGCAGACCTGAAGCTAATGCATGGTTGGCGGTTTGGCTACCAGGTGTTCCATGATGTCTATTTCAGACCAAAGCAGGAGGATGTGCTCCTGGAGGTGGCCCAGAGGTCAGTGATCATTTGCAACTACTGACAAAAGTCCAACGTTCATGCTGCTCCCAGAACCTAAACAGAAGATGTGCATCAACCCTATTTCAACTACATTTTGCAGGACTATCTTAGCAATGCTTACTCCTCCTGGAATCTTCTTTCACATTGGAAATGTGTTCTCATTCATCAACCCCTGGATCTTCCATTATATGGAACTGAAACAGGAGATGTGCATAAACCCTACCTCCTCCAGGTCTTTTCAACTCTATGTGAGTGACTCTCTCAGTCTTTCTTCCTTCTTTCGCAACTCTATTTTTAATAGCATCTTAGCAGTATTTCATTCTTAAAGAGAAATCGGTGAGGTTCAACAGGCAAATTGCATTAACACTTGTTGAAAGTAAGCCCTGATCTTTGCCATCTCTAAAGTCTCTATTTGGCTGAAATC
The DNA here is from genome assembly GCF_023065955.2 of Ursus arctos. NCBI lineage: Eukaryota > Metazoa > Chordata > Mammalia > Carnivora > Ursidae > Ursus > Ursus arctos. Next base: position 32,344,525 of record NW_026623008.1, read on the forward strand.
GGCCTGGGGTCTTTTCTTGTGAAGATTTGCCTCTCACAGACACCTGAAGTCAAAACACTCATCACCACAAAATGCAAATTTAAATTTCGGAGGAGATTTAAAGGGGTTTAAATCCTAACCAGCATTTATGATACTGACCCAAGGTGCAAGCACTCGAACCACCAGCTTCTAGGGGATTCCAAGATTACTTTGGGTGGCATTCCGATAGGATTTGCCCAATCAGAAAACACTGTCAGTGTCAAAAGTGATGTCTCCAACCTAACTTGCAAGATAAATGGTTTCATAGCTGAAGGGGACCCATTTTGAGGCACAGAAATATCAGGCGTGTTTGCAGTGTGTGCTAATCCAGATGGGTGATGCCTTTCAGTTACACGGATCTGTGATTGTTTCTTAGATGAAAGAAGGCCGCAGCGATCATCGCACACTTGCTGGCTTAGCATCTACTCTTTCTTTTTTTTTCATTTATTTTTATTACGATGATATATGAGTCACCATACAGTACATCATTAGCTTCTGATGTAGTGTCCCATGATTCACTGATTGTGTAGAACACCCAGTGCTCCACACAACACGTGCCCTCCTGAATACCCTTCACCCGGCTAGCCCATCCCCCCACCCCCTTCCTCTCTAAAACCCTCAGTTTGTTTCCCTGGGTCCAGAGTCTCTCATGGTTCCTCTCTCCCTCTGTTATCCGTCCCCCTTCCTCTTTCCCTTCCTTCTCCTAATGATCTCCCTGCTACTCCTTATGTTCCACAAATACGGGAAACCATGTAATTGTCTTTCTCTGCTTCACTGACTTCACATAGCACCTATTCTAACTAAGCTCAGCAAGAACAGTAATGGACCGTATACATTTGTAAACCTTGCTTTGCCAGAACTTTTCATAAGGAATCTTCTAGATGGAACTGGCAATCGTGTCTTGAGGCCAGAGGCCAAGCCAAATACTCACCACAGACTTGCCTGCAGTACCTGTAGATTCGGGTCAATTCTTCTTTTTGAGATCCCCAAACTATCCTGAGGTTCCGATACCTGCCGGGAAGTAACCCTCTTTCCTCATCTGGCAAGGCTCCTGAGAACTCTGTAAGCAAGGTTATCAGGCCAATATGTCCAAGGGGCTCCATCAAGTCAACCTGATATCCTTCAACTTGTCTGGTCATATCAGGGTCTATATGCATGTCTCTCTCTCTCCAACAGGACACTTCATTCAACGCCTTGGTAAAATAACTAAAGTTTCCAGGAGTGACCTGTTGCAAGGAAAACAGACTTGTGTTGAACTTTGGCAAATAATCAAACTTACCTTGAAAGAAGGAATACTCACTGAGAGCTGCTGAATTCTGGAGGATTCGGGTAGGGAGAAAAGTGAAATGTTTCCACTTGTTCACAAAAACATATGTTATCCGATCTCCCTATATCATGCATATTTTAACATAAAGTTTCCTTCAATCTGGAAGAACACATATTAAAGAACCAGCAATGTTTCAAACAAGAGTCACAAAACTATCATCATCGTCCTCAACTCTTTCTGCCCCATAGTATTAATTCTTGTTCTGTTTGAATGCAACAAAACCGGCTCCATTAGTTCGGGAAATTCTTACCCAGTTGAGTTTTAGGATTTTAAAGAGCACAACTTATATTTGTCAAAAATTCCTTTCATGAATCTCCTTGAGGATGAAACACATTCGACAAGGGCATAAATGACACAAGAATCACAAATGTACATGGTTCAAGATCTGATGAGAGCTCATTACAACGCACTTGACAAGGAAATCCCGTTACTTCTGTGACACAGAACATTTCCATAATTAGCATATCGAGTGAGGACCTTATACTGAGACATATTAAAGCTTGAGGAATTCACATAATTCCTACAACAATTATAACATTTACCCATACAACAGAACCCATGGTTTCCCAATCATTTATTTCACAATGCTTCCCAAGTGACTTAACATACCAAAGAAGCCTAAGTAGTAAAATGAAAAGAACAGAAAAGCAAAGTCTCCACTTACAATTTAAATCCCAGGCAATTTGTTTAAAAATTCAGAATGGTTTAAAGCATAGGCCTAAATAGATATATGGATCATGACAAAACTCACTACTTAAACTGAACCAAGGAGGCCAAAAGACATTTTAGGGAAGATTGTGCAGTCTTTAGCAAAACTTAGCTTCTTTCAAACTGAGACATTTCAGTCCTCTTAAGTCATCAAAAACCTGATAAAGACAAAACATAGAAACTTTGCTTTTCTGCAAAGGTAAAGAAAACACATAATAATAATAGTAATAACATCTTTGTTTACAACTCCCTCTTTTTAATCTTTCATCTTTTTTTTTTTTTTTTTACGATATGGTAGTCACCATACCGTACACATCATTCACTTTTGATGTAGTGTCCCATGATTCATTGTTTGCATATAACAACCAGTGCTCCATGCAATACCTGCCCTTCTTAACACCCTTCACCGGTCTAACCCATTTCCCCACCGCCCTCCCCTCTACAACCCTCCTTTGCTTCCCTGGGTCCATGGTCTTTCACTTATTTGTGGAACATAAGGAATAGCAGGGAGATCCTTAGGAGAAGGAAAGGAAAAATGAAGGGGGGGGCACCAGAGGGGGAGATGAACCGTGAGAGACTATGGACTCCGGGATACAACTCTTTCACATCAAGAGCAGACCAACAATCCAGGAAAATTTTGTCCTTTTAACAGAGAGAAAAAAAGCAGAATTTCAGACTTATACCATTGTACCTATAAAATCCATTCATTTCAATCTTAGTCCTGACCATAAATAAAAGTTTTTTCCGAAGTTGCGCTTCACAAACTTCCTACACCTTTCTTTTTCATTCAGATTTTGTCCTGAGACGTTTCTCTCTGAATAAACAGTCTTTATTTAGTACAAAATAACAAAATTGCTTTTTTTCTTTCCTGAACAAAAATGGATTCTCATTCCTTATAGTGCCCTTATAAAAATACAACTTAACCTTTCTTGCATACACAGTTGCTTCCCCTATCACTTCCAGCAATCTCAATGTACACTTAGCAGAATTTTAACTTTTACAAACCTTTGCCTCCACTGAAAACTAAGCAGTAACCAATCCCGAACTGTTATACCAGAATTCTTTAGATTGGCATTGTATTATTAAAATAACATATTAAAGAGGAACAATGAAGCAAAGAGACAGTCCACAAGGACAAAGATCAGAAAGGAACAGAGCCAATATACACAAACAGGGACATTAGAAGCAATACAATGGCAGTAAATTCACAGCTCTCAGTAGTTACTCTGAATGTAAATAGGCTCAATGGCCCAATCCAAAGACAGGAGCCTATCAGATTAGATGAAAGGCAAGACCCATCAACATGCTTTCTTTTTTTTTTTTTTAAATAATGATATTTTTTATTATATTATGTTAGTCACCATACAGTACACCCCTAGTTTTTGATGTAATGTTCCAGGATTCATTACTTGCCTATAACACCCAGTGCACCATGCAATACAGGCTCCTCCTGTGGACTGGGCTGTGGTTTGCCAAGCCCTGATCTCCACCAGAGACCTCACCGGCCCCACCTTGCAGGTGTTCCCAGGCCTGCTCGCTCACTGCAAGACCCAGTGACCTGCCTGGGATGTTCCTGGAAACCTCTGCCCCTTAAATTCTCAGATTGTGATCGTAGCGTAAACCAAATCGGACAATGTGCTGTGCTCCGGATTTCAAAATGTTTTCTCAGAAGAGCCATTTTTATCATTCTCTGTCCCCATCAACCCCATATTTTGTAAGATCTTATCCACTTAGATTCAGAGTCACTCAAAGGCAACAGCAAATTCAGAAACCACATTTAGTGGTGCTTGTTCTGGGCATCATGAGAGACAGTCATCAGCAGAGACTACTCAGGAGGCCAGGACAAGTACACATGATGGGGGGTTGGGAGGGAGAAGACGAACAGGGCAGGGGGAGAACGGGCTTCGGTCCCTGTGTTTTCATGTCACAGGTTAGATACGCAAATATTTCCAAAACCTCATTACTAATTTAAAACAAAAACAAAGACAAAAAATGTAGGACGCTTTCCAGCACTACGGAACTCTAAACAGATGATGGGACTGACCCAAGGTACAATTTCTTAGCTAAAAGGGCCTAGGTTGTTCCAGAACAAAATGTTGACCACAGTTCTCTTTCAGGGTGAGGGCTCTGAACCAGCGTAGTGGATTTTGATTTGGACGGTGGTACATTTACCTAAAAGCCTACGAGCAGGAAGCGGTTGGCAGTGAAGTCTTGGCGTGGTTGGTGTGCGGCAGTCTGGACTTCTTTGTCTAAGCAGGTGCCGGGGCCCTCCACCTCTGGTTTTTCTGTGGACGTCTGGGTGGACAGGCCCCCACTGGAGGGACCAGTTCTGGCTTGAGGTGTCCTGAGCTGATTGTGCTGGGGACAACAGGGGTCTGCAGACGGCTTCCCCACCCACTTCTCACTTACACCTCAAAACAGCTTAGTGTGGTATTATAAAAAATTAACAAATTGGAGAGCAGCAGCAATCCTCCCAAGACGACACGGCTAGGGCACAGCCCACCCGCTTCAATTCACGTCTGTGACCAGCGCCCAGGATGCCCGGAGAGGATAGGCACTGGGGAGGGGGGCAGTCAGCCTTGATGCCCTGGCATCATTTTCCTCTTCTGTTTGAGAAGATATACTGTGTGCGTGGTGACAAATTCAGACCGTGCCAAGGCTGGAGGTAACCAATGTTACCGAGTTCTTGTCCATCGTTCCAGAGGTGGTCTTTACACATCCTGAGTGTGTGTGTGTATGTGTGCATTTACACACACGTGTGCACACACTGGACAGAGCACCCTTCTTTTTCCTCCTAAGGGCATAACTTGAGGCTTGCTCTGTGCCTACTGATGTTACTTCAGCTCACACGTTCAAACAGCTGTGTAGGTTCCAGCGTGTGGACACGGCAGATTTCATTTCCTGTCTCGGGGGGACTGGGGACATCCGTGCTACAGGTGGCACCGGGCCAGAAGGGCCTTGTGTCCAGGCCCACGCGGGAGCCGTGTGGCCCTACTGAGGTGGATGATGAACCTCTCTAGCAGACATGTCCATGGAGGCCTTCTGAGGGGCTTGTTTGGGTCTCTGTCTGGCTTCTGTCACACCTCATCTCTGGAGCAGCCAGTCCCTAATCTTTTGGCCCTGAACGTTCTTGGAAAAAATGTTCCCTAAGGCAGAGGGAGCACAGGACTCCCAGCTGTAGGCTCTGGGCTTCGCCCAGCGGAATGTGATTTTGTTCTTGGGCTCTCCTTAGGGACCCCAATGGGCCCCCCAAGTCATCAGGGTGATTATGACGTCCGCTGGATGTCTCAAAAATATGCATTTTTTACCTGGCTCCCATTCAACTCCATAACGTAGTGCTTTGCTCAATGACTGTAGAGTATGGTCTCATCTGAGGAGAAGCAGGACATTTTAAGACCGCAGAGCCCAAAATTAACAGCCTGGAATTTTGGCCCATGCTCTCTGTTGACTGACTTAAGCCATTACACGGAAAGACACTTTGGCAAATCCTGAACTACTCGTACAAGAGAAGCCACAGACATGATCAGACCATTTAACAAGAGGCATCTGGCCGACCGAACATTTTAGGAAATGGTCTCTACCATTAGTGGGATTGCAAACCCTTCCACACAACCCAAACACAGTGACTGAGAACAGTTCCACCTCGACACAGAACCAAACCCTTAAAACCCACTACGAACATCACAGAAGCTGGCAACCACTGCATCAAATTACGGTTTTCTGGGTTAACACGCTGAGGCCTTGTCACCAACCTCCAAACCTCTTCTCGCTTTGCCTTTTCATGGTGCTGTGGGGCTTGGTGCCTGAGGTAAGAACCAGGGTGAACAGAGCCTGGGCAGAATCACCTCAGATGCTCAGGAGGTGGAGGCCAAGGGGTCAAGGGTCAGCTCAGGCCCTCTGGCTTCTCTCTCCTACAGGCAGACGTCCCGTAAGGTGCACTGGCGGGGCTGACAGGGGACGCCCCGGCCTGCTGGTCGGGGTCAGAGCTGCGGCAGTGAGCAGGAGGGCCAACAAGCTGGAAGGTGAGTGGGCAGGAAGGCTCTGGCTCTGAGTGCTCATGGGCATGAGTCAACACCAAATACTCTGGCAGGGTGCACGTAGCAATGCTGACCTCCAGAGCTGGGCCCCCAACAGGCTGTGGCCATTTAGAATCAGTTTATGATTTTCAATGAGTTTTTTTTTTTCCCCCAAAATACCTCAATTTACAAAAAGCACACACTGGGCTTCCATCCATAGCTGACAGCAAATAAGCGACTGCCTTGGTTGGAGAATCTTTTCTGCAACGACCCACCGTTTGTCTTATCCATAAGCCCTGTGCCACCATCTTTCTGCTGAGCCCAGGCAGCAGTGTGGGTGCTACTCCCCGGCCTGAGGGCTCTAACCCGGGCTGGGCTCCTGAAGCCTCTGCAGCCCCACAAGCTGGACCCTTTTGGGATGCCACACTGCCATCCCTCAGAGCTCAGTCCCTAGAGCGAGGAGGGTCACCCCCCTGCCCTCAGGTGCAAGAAGCAGGGTTCTCCACCGCATGGAGGTTTAGGGTCTCAGGCTAACCTATGCAAATGGAACTCATGCACAGAACCACCGGAGCTTGCCCCGTTCACAGGAACAGTTTGGGAAACTGACAAAAAAACAGGCGATCTCTCAGAAGGCAAGCAGAGATGCTTCCAGCTTGCCCGTCTGCAGCTGGAGACTCACGCTGCCAGCAGGCAGCAGCCACACCACCCCCGGGGCCTAGGCTGGGCAGTTGTGGCCTGGCAAGCTGCCATGTAGTGTGTGGCCTTGAGGAGAGATGATGCCGCAGAGGCGGTGAGGGCGCAGGTGTGCAGGGAAAGGCAGCCAATGCGTGAACGACCCCTCTGCATAATCTTGGCCAGGGGACGCAGCTCTGCTCAGAGGCGCTTTTGCAAGGGTTGCGCCAGAGGCTCAAGCCCCCAAGAGGGGCTCAGGTCCCCATTATCCTGTGGATGGGGTACCAGTGAAGGAGAAGAGGACCCAGAGCCCCAGGTTCCTTCAGTGGAATCCTAACTGGTAGAGACGTAGGGCCCCACCGTTTCTGTGCCCACTGATGTTCACTCTGGGCCTTCTGAGGCTGGGCGCTGTAGGACTCAGGGTGCAGGAATCCCCCAGTGTGTTGTGTTCCTCTCCTGCCCCTTCCCTGACCCCAGTGCTGTCCTCGAGGAGTAAGGAACTGCATTCAGGACTCCGAGGCTGGGACTCTCACCCATGCTGCTTTTCCAGCCTGGGGCAGTTCACCTGGCTGGTGAGCCGAGTCTCACTGCCAGGCAGCGGGCATGAACATGGCGCTCTGCGCGGTGACCACATTGTGCAGGTGTGGCCTTGCCTCCCTATGTGCCACTACCTTGTACCTGTACCGGGCTTGCCCGCCCACGGCCTGCCGCTTCCACAAGTTGTAGTAAGTAGGGTGAGGAGTAGTGGCGCCTGGAGCTTAGCAGCCTCGACGACAAGCACCTCCATGGGCACACTAGCCGGGCTCTCACCAGTGATGTCGTACGCCATCCGGATGAGCTCATAGTGCCGCTATTTCTTCACACCTACAGGTGGAAGGAAACAGGGGTCAGCTGGCCCAGGACCACCTCCCTCTCTTGGAACCACACCGAGGGGCTGCGGGGCAGGCCGTGGGTGTCACCAGAGGGTCGCTGGAACGTTCTCCTCCTCCTTCCCTGACCCCAACGTAACAGCCACCCTGCGCTGCAGTGCACCCCTCCCACTCTCCGCTCACGGGAAAGGTGGCAGCAGGCCACCTATAAGGCCACCTTAACTACCACTTCAATAAAAACCTGAAAAGAAATAACACAGAAAAACCTTACGGACAATACATTTACAGCAACGTCCCTTTACTGAACAAACCCACGTAATAAGCAGACTGCCCAGTTCAGACCCACGTTGGCCAAGCGTCCACTGCAATACTGGAAATCCTAGCCAGAGCAATTACACAAGAAAACTAAATCAATAAAAGGCATCCAAACTGGAAACCAAGAAGTGAAGGTCACTCTTTTCAGATGACATGATATTATATGTAGAAAACCCTAAACACAACCACAAAAAAAACTACTGAACAAATTCAGTAAAGTGGCAGGGTACAAAATGCATAAAAATCTGTGCTCCCTCGTTTCAAACTCTATTACAAAGCTCTACTGATTGCTGGCATATTGGCATCAAAGCAGACACACAGATCAACAGAACAGAAGACAGAGCCCAGAAGGAAACCCACACTTCTACGGTCCGGTACTTTATGACCAAGGAGCCAAGAATATGCAAGGGGGAAAAGACAGTCCCCTTACTAAGCGGTGCTGGAAAAACCGAACAGACCCATGCAAAAGAATGAATCCGTACCACTATCTTACACTCGACACAAACATTAACTCAAAATGAATTCAAGACCTGAAACCTTACAACTCTTAGCAGGAAACATAGGGACAAAGCTGCCCTACGTACTACTCAGGCGTGATTTTTTTTTTTTTTTTTTGGGTCATGTTCCAAAAGCCAAGGCAGTAAAAGCAAAAGTAAATAAGCGAAGCTACAAGAAACTAAAAAGCTCCTGCCCAACCATGAAAATCACCAACTAAATAAAGAGGCAACCTACCACCTGGGAGAAAAGATTTGCTACTCATAAATCTCATAAAAGGTGACTTTCCAATATATAGGATGAATTCCTACAACTCAATCACAACAACAACAAAAAACAAAGTGGAAGGATTTTCCAAACGGACATTATGCAGAGAAGACACAGAGACGTCAACAGTTCCGTGAAAAGATCCTCCACATCAATAATCATCAGGGAAATGCAAATCGAAACAACACTGAGGTATCTCCTCACGCTGCTTAGAAGGTTCAGTATCAAAAAGACAGAAATAACAAACGTTAGCTAAGATGTGAAGGAAAGGGATCCCTGGTGCACTGTTGGTGGGTACAGAAGTAGGTGCACACGCTGTGGAAAACAGTATGCAGCCTCCGCAAACAAAAGAAAAATTAAAAAGAGAACTATCCTACAATCCAGTAACTTCTCTTCTTAGCTTTTAACAGAACAAAATGAAAATACCTATTTGAAAACATATTTACACCTGCATCTTCACTGCAACATTAACCACATGTAACTAATTTAACATATAAAGCATCATATTGAAGTAAACAACATATAAAACATCTATAAAACAAATTATAATACAAGACTGTATGTACATAACATAGAGGAGCCAAGAGAGAAGAAAAACCTACAAGACCATGTCCATGGAGAAATAGATCCATAAAGAGCCCCTTCCAACCCACCCCATCTCCCCACCACCCAAGCAACAGCCCTTGCTGCTGTGGCCACCGCTGAACATACCGCCCATGCCCTCTTCCGTCTCTGCCTAGGACCAGACTGCTGCTGCCCTCGCCACACGGTGACAACTCACAATTCTTGCCCTCACCGCCGCCTGGGACTCAGAGCCCTAACCAACCATGCCATCCTCTTCCCCACCAGGGAACCCACGTCTCCACGGCCCTTGACGTCACTGCTCACCTACAATGCACGTGCCACTGCCACCAGGGCCCCTGACCTCACTGACGCGCCACCATCATCAACACCACGGAAATCAACACCCGCGCCTCAGCACAACCATGGAACTCCCCTCCGCTGCCGTCACCACCCTCACCGCCCCTGCATCTCAGCCCATGCCACTAGGGAACTCACCGTCGCCCTCGTTGCCGCTGCCTCCACAGCCACCACAGCCACCTCCAGCGCCGAGGCCGAATCTGTTGATGCCGCCTCCAGCGATGCCACCTTCAATGCCAGAGGCGGCGCACCACTGACGTCAGTGGGAGGCACCGCCTCCAACACCGCCGAAACTGGGGCTGCCTCCAACACTGAGACCTCTTCAGTCGATGCCCCTCCAGTAACGCCGCCTGTGATGCCTCCAGGGACACCGCTGGTCCCCCTGACTCCATCAAATCCGAGGACTCCTCCAGCGCCGCTGCCGATGACCACATCAACACTGCCGAAGACTCCACTGCTGCCAACACGTCCAACCCGGAGTCCGCGCAGCACCGAAGTGAGGAGAAGCTTCCAGCGTACGGGGCTCCGCCCCCAGCGTACGGGGCTCCGCCCCCAGCGTGCGGGGCTCCGCCCCCAGCGTGCGGGGCTCCGCCCCCAGCGTGCGGGGCTCCGCCCCCAGCGTGCGGGGCTCCGCCCCCAGCAGTGAGCACCGCCCCCAGCAATTGGGCACCACCCCTAGCAAGTGGGCACCGCCTCCAGGAAGGGCACCGCCCCCTTCGCCTCTAGCAGGGGCCCTGCTACTGTGGACTGCACTGCTGCCTCCAGTGCCGCCTTCAGGAAGGGCGCCACCTTCAGGAAAGGCGCTGCCACAGGCACCTCCGGGAGGGGTGCCACTTCATTCGACACCCCGGCCGTCTCCACCGTGTCTGGCGCTGCCTGCAGCAGCGCCATCAACACCGCCACCATCAGTTGCAGCTTAGGCATCCAGGACGGCAGCGGATTTGATGGCTGTGTCCACGAGGTGATGGTGATGGCAACGGCAGCGGGAGCCGTTATTTCTTCAGTGGCGAGTGCAAACGGTGAGTTCTGAGGTGGCAAGAGTGGCCGCGGCAACAGTGGTGAGGTCCGTGGCGTTGCTGGCGGTGGCGCGTCACTAACATCAGGGGCAGCCATTTGTGGGCGGTGTAGGCAGCGTGGATGACATCAGAGGCTAGAGGCTAGAGCTGTTAGTTCTGTTAGGGCAGTGCCATGGATGGATGTGGGGGCCATGCGGCGGTGTCCTGGATGAGAATGGTGATTTCGGCAGTGGGGACAGTGGAGGTGAGGGCGGCGAGCAGCAGTGGGAAGGGTGGTGAGGTCCGTGGCATTTCTGGCGGTTGCCGCATCAATTACCTCAAGGGCTGTGTCAGTGGCAGCGTGATCCCCCTCCATTCGCCAGGACATCAGGTGCATCAGCGACGATGGGGTTTTGGGTCGGTGAGTTCTGGGACGTCAACACCAGCAAGGTGACGGCGGTGGCAGGAAGGGTGCCCGCGTGGCAAGGGCACACCAAATCTTCTTTATGGATACATTTCTCCACGGACGTGTAATTGTAGGTTATTGTTCTCTCTTGGCTTCTCTAAGTTATGTTATGTATATATAGTTTTGTATTATAATTTGTATTATAGATGATGTACATATTATATATTTAAATATTATGTTTCATATGTTATATTAATTACTGAATATACTGCTGCAATGAAAATGAAGGTCTAAATATGTTTTCAAATAGGTATTTTCATTTTGTTCGTTAAAAGCTAAGAAGAGAAGTTACTGAATTGTAGGATAGTTCTCTTTTTAATTTTTCTTTTGTTTACGGAGGCTGCATACTGTTTTCCACAGCGTGTGCACCTACTTATGTACCCACCAACAGTGCACCAGGGATCCCTTTCCTTCACATCTTAGCTAACGTTTGTTATTTCTGTCTTTTTGATACTGAACCTTCTAAGCAGCGTGAGGCGATACCTCAGTGTTGTTTCGATTTGCATTTCCCTGATGATTATTGATGTGGAGCATCTTTTCACGGAACTGTTGACGTCTCTGTGTCTTCTCTGCATAATGTCCGTTTGGAAAATCCTTCCCCTTTGTTTTTTGTTGTTGTTGTGATTGAGTTGTAGGAATTCATTCTATATATTGGAAAGTCACCTTTTATGAGATTTATGAGTAGCAAATCTTTTCTCCCAGGTGGTAGGTTGCCTCTTTATTTAGTTGGTGATTTTCTTGGTTGGGCAGGAGCTTTTTAGTTTCTTGTAGCTTCGCTTACTTACTTTTGCTTTTATTGCCTTGGCTTTTGGAACATGATCCAAAAAAAAAAAAAATCACTCCTGGGAGCTATGTTGGGCAGCTTTGACCCTTTGCTTCCTGCGAAGAGTTGTAAGGTTTCAGGTCTTATATTCAAATCTTGAATTCATTTTGAGTTAATGTTTGTGTCAAGTGTAAGATAGTGGTACGGATTCATTCTTTTGCATGGGTCTGTTCAGTTTTCCCAGCACCATTTAGTAAAGGGACTTTCCTTTCCCCCTTGTATATTCTTGGCTCCTTGGTCATAAGGTACTGGACCGTAGATGTGTGGGTTTACTTCTGGGCTCTGTCTTCTGTTCTGGTGATCTGTGTGTCTGCTTTGATGCCAATATGCCAGCAATCAGTAGAGCTTTGTAATAGAATCTGAAAGCAAGGAGCCTGATGCCTCCAGCTTTGTTCTTTCTTAAGATGGCTTTGACTCTTCAGAGTCTTTTGTGGTTCCATACACGTTTTAAAGATTCTGTGCTATAATTATGTCTGTGAAAAATATTATTGGAATTTTGATGGGAATTGCATTGACTCTGTAAATGGCTTTGGGTGGTATAGACATTTTAACACTATTAATTCTTCTAATCCATGGGCGTGGAGTGTCCATTAACTTCTGTTGTCTTTGGTGTCTCTCCTTAATGTCTTATAGTTGTCAGTAGAGAGGCTTTCATCTCCTCAGTTAAATTTGTCCCTAAGTCTTTCGGGTTTTTGAGGCAGTAGTAAATATGATTGTTTTTTACGTTTATGTCTCTGATACGTCATTGTTAGTGTATAAAAATGCAACACATTTTTATGCATTTTGTACCCTGCCACTTTACTGAATTTGTTCAGTAGTTTTTTTTTGTGGTTGTGTTTGGGGTTTTCTACGTATAATATCATGTCATCTGAAAAGAGTGACCTTCACTTCTTGTTTTCCAGTTTGGATGCCTTTTATTGATTTAGTTTTCTTGTGTAATTGCTCTGGCTAGTATTTCCAGTATTGCTGTTGACACTTGGCCAACGTGGGTCTGAACTGGGCAGTTTGCTTATTACATGGGTTTTTTCAGTAAATACAGACGTTGCTCTAAATGTATTGTCCGTACGGTTTTTTTCTGTTATTTCTTTTCAGATTTTTATTTAAGTTTTAGTTAGTTAAGGTGGTCTTATAAGTGACCTGTTGCCACCTTTACCGTGAGCTCAGAGTGGGACGGGTCTGCTGTGGCGCACGGTGGCTATTACCCTGGGGCCAGGGAAGGAGGAGGAGAATGTTGCAGCACCCTCTGGTGACACCCACGGCCTGCCCCGCAGCCCCTCAGTGTGGTTCCAAGGGAGGGAGGTGGTCCTGGGCTAGCTGACTCCTGTTTCCTTCCACCTGTAGGTGTGAAGAAATGGCGGCACTATGAGCTCATCTGGATGGCGTACGACATCACTGGTGAGAGCCCGGCTAGTGTGCCCGTGGTGGTGCTTGTCGTCATGGCCGTTAAGCCCCAGGAACCACTACTCTGGACCCCACCTACTACAAGTTGTGGAAGCACCAGGCCCTGGGCAGGCAAGCCTGATAGAGGTACAAGGCGGTGGCGGATAGGGAGGCAGGGCTGCACCTGCACAATGTGGTCACCGTGCAGAGCGCCATGTTCATGCCCGCTGCCCAGCAATGAGACTCGGCTCACCAGCCAGGTCGACTGCCCCAGGCCAGAAAAGCAGCATGGGTGAGAGTCCCAGCCTCGGAGCCCTGAATGCATTTCCTTACTCATTGAGGACAGCACTGGGCTCAGGGAAGGGGCAGGAGAGGAGCACAACACACTGGGGGATTCCTGCACCCTGAGTCCTACAGAGTCTAGCCCCAGAAGGCCCAGAGTGAACATCAGTGGGCACATGAGTGGCAGGGGTCACAAGGGCAGCGGGGACCTGCATCTCCTCCAGTTAGGATTCCACTGAAGGAACCTGGGGCTCTGGGTCCTGTTCTCCTTCACTGATACCCCATCCACAGGATAATGGGGACCTGAGCCTCTCTTGGGGGCTTGAGCATCTGGCACGGCCCTTGCAAAAGTGCCTTTGAGCATACGGGGTCCCCTATGCAAGATAATGAAGAGGGGTCATTCACGCATTGGCTGCCTTTCCCTGCACACCTGTGCCCCCACCACCTCCGGGGCATCATCTCTTCTCCAGGCCACACTCTACAGGGCAGCCTCCCAGTCCACAAGTGCCCAGCCTAGGCTGGAGTTGGTGTGGCTGCCTCCCCTCCCCCACAGCTTGAGTCTCCAGCTGCAGACGGGCAAGCTGGAAGCATCTCTGATTGCCTTCTGAGAGATCGCCTTGTTTTGTGCCAGTTTCCAAACTGTTCCTGCGAACGGGGCAAGCTCTGGTGGTTCCGTGCATAAGTTCCATTTGCGTTGGTTAGCCTGAGACTGTTTATCTCCATGTGGTGGGAGAACCCTGATTCTTGCACCTGGGGGGAAGGGGGATGACCCTCCTCGCCTTAGAGACTGAGCTCTGAGTGATGGCAATGTTCCATCCCAAAAGATTTCAGCTTGTGGGGCTGCAGAGGCTCCAGGAGCCCAGCCCGGGGTAGGGCCCCCAGGCTGGGGAGTAGCAACCACAATGCTGCCTGGGCTCAGGAGAAAGATGGTGGCACAGGGCTTATGGATAAGACAAACGGTGGGTCGTTCCAGAAAAGATTCTCCAACCAAGGCAGGGCCTTATTTGCTGTCAGCTATGGATTGAAGCCCAATGTGTGCTTTTTGTAAATTGAGGTATTTTGGGAACCAAAAAAAAAAAAAAAAAAAGGAAAGAGAAAAACTCAATGAAAATCATAAACCGATTAAAGATAACCAGTGGTAATATTCTGAAGTATGATTTCTAGGCTTGGCAGTCACACCGTGTGTACGAACCGATGATTGAAAGCTGTCAGCACCGTGTCTTGGGTTTCAGAATGTTGGCTTTATTTTCAGCTGGCTTGGTTCAAATCCTGGCTCTGGGACCTCCTAGCTGTGTGACCTTAGGCAGGTCACATCCCCTCTCTGAGCCTCCCTTTCTCCTCTGTAAAGGGAGGCTGCATGAGGATTCGGTGAGTTAATGTATGTGAAGGGATTAGAGGTGCCTGGCACATAGCAAGCGTGTAATTTCTCCTAGCAATCATTTTATATGTATGTGTGTTTTTTTCTGGGGTTGAGCGGTGAGCCCCTTTCTAGGAAGGTTGCAGTGTGCAGCTGGTGGATTTGGACATTAAGCTGGGGGTCCCCCAGACCATCTCCTCCAGGGAGTGCCCCGTGCTGCTCCAATTCATGTTGGAGATGGGGACTACTCAGGATGGGGCTTGGGCCAGGTGTGTTGGCCCACACAAAGCATTCTGGATGCTCTTACAAGCCAATCCTGATCCTTATCACTCAGGGATGTTTCCTGTCCCCACGGAGGCCTGGGTGTTGTCCAAGTTAAAGCAGCTGGATGGTCCCTGGGCCTGGAAGTGGCCCCTGGAAGATGAGCTCACCAGGAACCCTTCCACCTCCTCCCCTGGCTGCAGCTGTGGCTTTGGGATGGGCTCAGCACCCCTCCACCCCCCACCCCTGGAACAAGAGGCAGGGTCAGCTGGCTGCCTCTAAGAAGGTCTGAAAACTAGGAAGTCACCTGGATGCCAGCGGGACCCGGAGGGCTGGAGAGAGGAAGGGGTTAATGGGGCCTGGTTTTCGGAGGGTTTTCAGAGGTGAGTTTCCGGTTGGAGATAGCCATGGACGGAGGTGATGTCATCCCTGACTTGCTCTGGGACCGTGGGTAATTTAGGCAACTTGTTCGACCCTCAGTTTCCTTGTCTGTAAAATGGGGCTAGTAGGAGGTTCCCCCCCTCTTATAAGACAGTTGTGGCACAGTCTGTGAAGGCTGCTGGCAGAGCCAGGCACACAGTCAGGGCCTCCTTCCGATGATTGTCATTTAGGACGTTTGTAACAAGAAGTGCTGGGTACTTACTGTGATTGTCACCCTGAATCCTCGTAATAAACGGTAGTTGAAATTCCTGATAACACTACTGTATTGCTGTCTGATTCCGCATTGCTTGGGAGTTTTTTGTTTTTGTTTTTGTTTTACAATTTTATTTATTTATTTGAGATAGAGAAAGAGCGTGAGCAGGGGGAGGGACAGAGGGAGAAGGGAGAGAGAGAATCTCATGCAGAGTCCACGCAGGGAGCCTGATGCAGGGCTTCACCCCACGACCCTGAGATTGTGACCTGGGCCAAAATCAAGAGTCGGAAGCTCAACCGACTGAGCCACCCGGGGGCCCCTGGTTGAGAATACGTTTAACCAGAGCTCCACGCCTTTGACTGTGTGATGGAACATCCCGTGCATAGGAAGTGGTCGATGACAGGCAGCCGTAATGGTTCACGATTTTTATTTTCCTGGTGCCACGCGGGGCTGTTTGTACGCGAGGCAGACAACCCAACCCAACATCTGTGATTGAGAGCACCTGCCCCTGGGAGGGTTTCTTCTGGGGCCGATCCTGAAAACCACTACTAGTTTGCATCATCCCTTGCCCCCCTTTAGTGGTCCCCCAGGCCCCGTTCACCCACCTCAGCTGCTCTGGAGGATGGCTGCTGAATCCTGGGGGTACCCCTGGGGTTCTCCAGATCAGATATTGTACCCACAGCTTGGCACATCCCAAATGTCTCCCAAACTCTTCTTGTGGGATGTGGTACTGAATTCGCAGCCAGAAACTGTATTTTTTGGAGGGTGGACCACAGAGGGGAGTCTGGCTTGTAGGCAGTGTTTGGAGGACACCTGGCCTTATGTGCTGCTGGCTTGGGCTGTGCCCTGGGCATCTCCTTGACCCGGCTGTGCCTTTACATGCCACTGTCTCCAGACAGGATTCTTCGACAGTGTTTCCACGGGGAACACGATCCTGGGGGATTTCAGCTTCCAACGTGTGTGTAGTGTGAAGGGTACGTGGCTGGACCAGGCCTGAAACCCGAGATGATGCTGGAGAGAGATGCTAAGCTCTAAGTGTAACTGTGTGGGTGGTTCTTCTTACAAAACCAATATAGAATTATTGTAGAGGGTTGTTCTTATTGCAAAAACAATCCAGATTCATCGTGGAACACAAGCAACACAAACAACAAAACACCCCACAGAAATCAACCCAAATGTGAACCAAGACATATATTACAGTGCTTAACAATACTAAAATAATAGGATTAATGTTTATTGAGCCCTTGCTAGATGCTTTACATGTTTTATTTCATTTCACTCATTCAGAAAACCGTATTCATGAGAGATTTGAATTCAGGACCTTGAACTCACGAACACATGGTCAGAAGCGCCCAAAGGATGTGGTCCCCCATTGATTCTTCCGTCTGCCCTCCGTCTACTTTTCCATTCCTTCTCCTCTCCATCCTTATATCTACCCATCTATTCTTTTCTGTCCACCGATCGATCCATCCAGCCATCCTCCCATACATCCTTCCATCCTTCCATGCACCCACCCGTTAATTTACCCACCTGTCTGTCCATCAGTGTATACATCATGCATCCATATATCCAAACATCTACTCTTTTATCCTCTGCCCATTCACCCATCCATCCACGTACCCGTGTATGCATCCATCCATTCACCCACCTATTTACTCCTCACCCATCCAACCATCCATCCATCCATCCCATGCAGCTATTTACTGAGCACCGCTGTCTTCCAGGCAACCCTGTATTAAGGATACAACAGGATTCAGTGCCTTTATGGGCCAGACATTCTAGTGCGGAGAAGCAGGTACATGGTCCCATTAATAAGACAGACAGTTTTATTTATTTTTTCTTTTACTTATTTATTGTGGAGAGGGGTGTGGTGGAGAAACAGAGGGAGAGGAAAAGAGTGAATCTTAAGCAGTTCCATGCCCAGCACAAGCCCGACTCAGGGCTCATCTCACGACTCTGAGATCATGACCTGAGGCGAAATCAAGACTCAGATGCTTAACCGATTGAGCCACCCAGGCGCCCCAACAGACAGTTTTATTTATTTTTTAAAATTTTTTATTATGTTATGTTAGTCACCATACCGTACATCCTTAGTTTTTGATATAGTGTTCCATGATTCATTGATTGTGTATAACACCCAGTGCTCCATGCAATATGTGCCCTTCTTAATACCCATCACTGGCCTATCCCAATCCCCCATGCTGCTCCCCTCTGAAGCCCTCAGTTTCTTTCCCAGAGTCCACAGTCTCTCGTGGTTCATTCCCCCTTCTGTTTACCCCTCCCCCTTCATTCTTCCCTCCCTTCTCCTACTGATCTCCCTGCTATTTCTTAGGTTCCATAAGTGAGTGAAACCATATGATAATTGTCTTTCTCTGCTTGACTTATTTCACTTAGCATAATCTCCTTCAGTCCCGTCCATGTTGCTGCAAATGTGGTGTAATTGTTCTTTCGGATGGCTGAGAAATATTCCATTGTATCTATGAACCACATCTTCTTAATCCAGTCATCTGTTGAAGATCATCTCGGTTCTTTTCACAATTTAGCTATCGTGGACAATGCTGCTATGAACACTGGGGTGCGTAAGGCCCTTCTCTTCACTACGCCTGTCTCTTTGGGGTAAATACCCAGTAGTGTAATTGCTGGATCATAGGGTAGCTCTATTTTTAACTTTTTAAGAGACCGCCACCCTGTTTTCCAGAGTGGCTGTACCAACTTGCATTCCCACCAACAATGTAGGAGGGATCCCCTTTCTCCACATCCTCTCCAACATTTGTTGTTTCCAGCCTTGTCCATTTTTGCCATTCTAACTGACGTAAGGTGGTATCTCCATGTATTTCCCTGATGGTTAATGATTTTGAACATGTTTTCATGTGTCTGTTAGCCATTTGTATGTCTTCATTGGAAAAGTGTCTGTTCATATCTTCTGCCCATTTGTCGATTTATTTGTTTCTTGTGTATTGAGTTTGAGAAGTTCTTTGTAGATCTTGGATACCAGTCTTTTATCTGTAGTGTCATTTGCAAATATCTTCTCCCATTTCGTGGGCTGCCTCTTAGTTTTTGGGACTGTTTCCTTGGCTGTGCAGAAGCTTTTTATCTTGATGAAGTCCCAGAAGTTCATTTTTTCTTTTGTTTCTCTTGCCTTTGGAGATGACCTCCACAAGACTTCTAATGGGTTCTTTATTCTCTGCTGCAGCAGATCTGACATTTTTACTTCATTTAGTGGGGCCATTGCTACCCAAGCTTCTAAGAACTATCCTACAAAGTTCCTTGCTCGATGTTTAATTCTGTGTAACAGGAAAGTTTTCTCATCGTACTGAACTCTCTCACTGCCAGCTTCATGCTCTACCATTCTTGATCCAGCACCCCCAGTATCCAGTCCCATATATGCTCTCCTGGCTCTTGCTTGTACAAGTTGTCCATGTCCTCCGGCAACCTCAGCTCATGGTCCTTGAACTTAGTGGTTTCAGACAACAACTCTTTTATTATATCTCATGTTTTCTGGGTTAGGAATACAGATAGGGCTCAGCCAGGTGGCTCATTAATTCTATAGGTTCCAGAGGTATGTAGCTAGATAGTGGGTTGGTCTTGAGGATCTGAGACAGCTTCAGTCATGTGCCTGATGTCTTAACAGTGATGGCTGTGGGCCTACAGTGGCCTCCCCAGCATGGTGTCACTGGGTAGCAGACTTCTTACGTGTATCCCAGGCAGCGTGTTACAAGAGAGCAGAAGCTACAAGGCTTCTTCTGGCTTAGCCTCAGACGTCTATGATTGTGTCTCTTTTTCTACAGCCTATTGATCAAGTGAGTCACTGAGGCCAGCTCAGATTCAAGGAGAAGAGATAAGGCATCATTTTGTAATGGGAAGAATAGCAAAGCGTTTGCTGCCATCGTTAAGCTACCATACTTCATCAGCAGAGCAGCATAGCACTTGTTATGTTGTGACTTGATACTTTATTGCTGACCTGTTGGTTGGGTGACATCTGGGGATAAATTTTGTGGGTGGTACATATTGTCTCATAAGCCAGAGGCCCCAGCATCAATTTTAAGCAATTGGGAGCATAGTCATCAATAGGGAGAAGCGATCAGTTCTGCATGCCCCAGGGGCTCAGGGAAACATGAGGATTCAAAGTTCTCCAAGATGATTCCATCTCAATCTCAGGATCCCCCTTTCCATTTAGGGCCTTGACTTTGATATTTCAGAGCCAGGGCTGAGCATTCAGTCTTTGCTTATTTTAAATGAAGTCCTGCACCTGATCTTTCGCCTGTCCTGCCCTCTGTCTGGAGGACATGGAAGTCTTTCTGTGTTGCTATAGCGGCCCAGGAGCTTTCAGATTTTACTTTAGATAGAAGGTCAATTTAAAGCAAGCTTTATTGTCTTTCTGCAGTGCATTGGTGGCTCCCTCATTCCACAGAGCATCAGAACTGATTTCATTGGAACCTCTGGAATTCATGTGAATTAGCACCTCCATCGGCCTCCCCTTCACAGGGGTGCCAGCCTACATCACCTCCAGTGGAACCTCTGGCAGGTGCCCAGCTACAACTGGATGGGGTCAGCAGGGTTCCACTGGGGCCTCAGTGCCAACCAGACAGCAGATGAGTGAGTGCCAGTGACCTGCCAGGATTATTCCTGGCTCCAGAGCTCCAGTTGCCTTAGTTTGAGCTCTCCTGGGAAAGGACTCTGAGGCACATATTCATATGCAGGATTTTGTCTTATTTTTTTAGAGGATGGGCAGTTCTCTCTGGAACAATACCTGTTAGGGGTGAGGGAAGCAGGTTTGGGCAAAAGGAGAAGTTGAACTGTCCTCAGCCAACCCTTCAGGGAGCTCTGGAATGGCCATGTTCCAGATTGAGTAATGATGAGCCCTGGGCCTTTGTGCCCCTGTAAGCAGGGTGTCCCCGGCAAGGAGTCATGACCTTGGGCAAGGCAGCTCCCTTTAGCCAAAGGCAATTGCTGGGGAGGACTTGGCTATGGTCCAGCAAGAAACCAACAACATCCTGGCAGCAGGAGAAAGATTGTCTCATCCCTGAAGAGAAAGCTGGTTGGTGTCCAACAGGATTTACTGCCCATCCTTCAGTTGGGTTAGTGGTATACATACTCGTGACAAGAATAAGCAGTCAACTGGGACAACGCACAGACCACGATCTGGGAAGTCTGAGATCGCAGCTCTAAAGCAGACTTATTTCTGACAGTGACCACGGGACAGGCAATGGCAACATGACCACATAGTCAGTGCTAAGGATTTATTGAACGGGAATTTTTGAATGACTACAAGGCTGGAATAATAGGTAATCAGGACTCAGGGAGCAGTCTGGCTTGATTGGCTTGGTCAAATTCTTCTCTCAAGTCTAAGCTGGGCTCACTCCTTTTGGAGCCTCTAATTTAAGTGAAGGTCAGGAGTTATAACAAGTCCTTCCTGAGAGGAGGACCTGGGGTGGACATCTTCTGTGTTACAGTACGTCACCTCAGGTATGTGATGAAAAAATGATCACTTGGTGGCTAATTTGAAAAAGCAACACTTTCTATTTGTGTTTCTATGGGATAATATGGTTAAAGTTCTAAATAATCCATTAAAATAGAATTTTTGGAATCATCTTGTTTATATTAAGTTGGAAACTGCTTGTGCTCTAGTTGAGGTAGGGAAGTAGAGTAATTCCAGAAAGATCTCCATCAGCAAGGACTGGAGTAGTAAGTGGCTCAGCCAAATATCCACAGCAAATACAACTAGGACAGAAAATTAAAGGTCATATGTTGGAAAACATGTTTATTTGCTCCCTTGTCAGAATTGATATTTGGAGAAAGTCCCAGTAGATCAAGTACTAAAAACAGTGACAGAGATTTGGGCAAAAGCCCCACAGCAGGCTAGATAGGAAGGTTGTCAATTGAGGGATATTGATACAATGACAAACACAATTTAATGATGGGGCTCTGAACCTGGGTGCAGAGTGAGTTGACATTTCTTCGCTCGGGTTGCAGAGGCACATGAGGGATGCCTCCTTGACCAGCCCCACATCTCTCATAGACAGCTGTGGGTGTTTCTTCCTATCGTTTTCGGTAAGACAATCTTAATGTGTAAAAGAAATCTCTTGAAAATGCTATTTTCTCCTGAATCCTGTCATTTATTTCATTTGATTTGTTTAAAAAATTGGTTAAAAAATATCACCAAAGTTCACAGGGCATTTTAAAAATCATCCTGGATTTTAAAGCACCAGATTGTTTTTTATAAGAGCATTTAAATATGAAGAAATGTTCAGCCCTGTTCGGAATGCCAAAACCCAAACATTCCAAAGGTGTTTCGGCTTCAGATGAATAAATATATTTTTTGAATTGGTCTCTTTGTACCTGGTCTCAGACTGAGAATAAATTGCCAAGTCTAGAAAGCAGAAAAAATAGTAACTTTTCTGTAAGATTTTTGGGTAAGTTGAAAAGAGTCATAAAAATATAGTGATTGAGCCCAGGAAGCAAATTTCCTAGAAACATTTATAACCCAGCGTTGTTATAACTCCCAGGGCATGGCAGAGCGTAGAGCACCGCACAAGGCTGTGGTGGGCGCCCCACCCAGCCCTGGGGAGACTATCAAGGCTTCTGGGGGGAGGCGATGGGTCTGTTTAATTGTTTTGCTGGGGTTTATAAAGGACTCTGTCCTCTTCCCATAGTAGATAACACAAATTAGGACATAAAGTATTTTGGATCATCCAAATCAGTCTTCTAGGGAGTCTAGCTAGCAGTCCAAGACGCGCATTTCTATGATTTGTCGCAGTTTCGGCCAACAGTTGCATTGGAACGAGTGCTGGAAGTCATCGAATGATCTGATCAAAGATGACACGTGGGCTTTGCCACTTCACTGCCTGCATGCACTTCAGCAGCTCATGAACTTTCTGAGCTTCAGTTTAATCACTTGGTGAACGGAGAGGGTTCCTGTCCCAAAGAGCTGCTGTGTCCATCTGTGATGACACAGGGAAACTTGTACAGTGTCCCTGCCGGGCATACTGATTGGTGCCCCCAAATGTTAGTCTACCCTGAACTGATTCAATAAGATAGTGCCTGCTTAGCATATAGCAGAATGCACATAATGCTTGGAATTTAGTGAGGAATCAATATTTTCTTCTGACAATTAAGCAAATTTTTCTCTTTGGTCTGTGTGTTAGGTATACGGTGCAGTTATAAAAGAGGTCAAGAACACCATCTCCTTATTTTTCACGTATTAGCAATTTTGTTTCATGAGCTCTACACTTTGCTCATACAAAAACATTTTTTTGAACAAATATTCATCACACAGCAGTTATGTATAGACTTTGGGCTAGATAGCCTACAATGGTGAGTAAGACGGACGTGGTCGCTCCTCACAGGACCTCCAGTCGAATGGAGGGGAAACACATCAGCTGAATAGTCAGCCGGATCAGTTTTTTGGTTTGCATTTACCAGCTGTGACAATCCCATGGAGGAGAAGTAGCCGGGGCTGTAAGCGTCTGAGGGTCTCAAGGGGGAATTTTCGGGAATAATTCTCACGCTGGGGTCTGATGGATGAGTAGCAGCTGACAAGAGAAATGGAGTGGTAAGAGGAAGGACTTAGAGAGGAAGGGAAAGAGGGCATGAGGCATTGACAGGGTGTGTGGGTTGGAAGCAAGAAGAGAATGAATCACATGAAGCCATGCAAAGCATCCGGGTCACTTGAGGATTTCACCTTAAAAGCAAAGGGCTGCAGGTGAAGGCAGCAGGAGAACATGCTGGTTTAGCATCAACAGGTTTTGGGAGGCAGGTTTTGGGCAGACTTAGGGGGTGTTTCAGTTGGCCAATTGTCTCATAATTGAAGCTTGGCCTAGGGAGGTGGCTATAGAGAGGTAGAGAATGAGGGATTCCTAGTATGCTTAGAATTTTAAGTTCACAGGATGTGGTGATGAGCTGACAATGTCAGGTGGGGAAAGGAGGTTTCTAGTGGAAAGATACTTTCTGGAAGGTTGATGCCACTCCCTGGCTCAGAGACACAAGTGAGCCTGTGGAGACGCATGGAGTTGGAGGTGCTTTTGGGACACCTGAATGACAGACATCGGGATTGGAACTCTGCGTGAATGTCTGACCTAGAGATGGGAATTTGGGAGTGATGGCCCCTTGTGGGGTATGGCTGAGAAGTGAGGAAGGAAGAGGAACCTGGTCAGGGATATCATGGACAACTGATCTATTGAGTTTCTTAGGATAAGAAATTCCTAAGTGACTGGACCCAGAGGTGGGCATTCTCCCCCTCGCAGTCCTCAGGGGTGGGGGTGGGGTATGTATGGGGGGCAGGCAGTGGGCATGATCCCTGCTTCTTGGAATGGAAAGCCAGAATTAGAATAAAATACACATATAAATGTGTGTCTGGTGTCTTTGTCTTGGTTGCTGGTACTGAAGTGCAGGGCATAAGGACCCCATTTCTGTGCAACTTTCTGAAGAATTGAAGGAAGGGAAGGGCACTGATTTCAACCTGTCATCGGTTTCTTTTCCAGAAGCCCTCTTGATTAAATTGCCAGTACAGGTGCACGGTTACAGACACAGGCATGCAACTCGAAGGCACCCACTTTAGTGTATCTATTTGGAAAGGTAGTTCAGGGAAATGAAGGAAAATGGCTCTAATTATTTTCCTGTTAGGGGACAAAAATATGAGAATGTCACCCTCTTGCTTAGGAGTCTCCTCATTTACTTAAGGAAAACAGAGCAAACGTTCTCACTCAGGACGTGTTGCTTCCTGCGTATAGCGATTGCTAGAAATGCCAGGAACCTCAAAATGTCTGTTGGAAAAGAGATGGAGGTCCAGTGTGGTGACTGGGAATAGAGCAGTAGGCAGTCATGTGGGCTCATCCTGAACTTACCTCAAGGGATGTCTTTTGATTTTTTGTTTTTAAAGGAAATCACTTAAAGAGAAAAAATAACAATAATAACAGGAAGAAAATAATTTATGATAATAAGAAGTATTAGAGGAATACTAATTGGCATATACACATATATAAAAGTACCACACTGCAGTATTTGTGACTGAAAAATTACGCGAGAGGCAGCGTTAAATGGTGTGAAAATGTGGGAAACCTCATGTTTAGCGTATAGACAACAGGAAGAAGAGAGGGTTGCTCAGAGCAGCTATAGAGCCGTGGGGAACTACTGAAATTAGGATTTTCCCAATAACATTAGCTTTCTGCTGAAGACTTCCAATGGCATCTTAGAGTTACTCTGTCACCAGTGAACCCTCCAGAAACAACAGATAAGGAAGACATGATTTTTGACCTCAAGTTCTGAAGGGAAAGGTATGTAGATAAACAGGAAGATAAAGACAGCTTCTCGTCTAATATGTGTTTTTATTTCCTGGATTTGTACAGTTTAAAATGTTTTCTCCTATTCTTTTTCTCTTTTCTCTCTTATCCTGTGGAATTTGAGGATGCAAATTGCCAACAGTTTTAAATAAATAGGGGTTTTAGAATTTTCGAATCGTTTGAAAATAATTTTTTTTTTCAGGAAAAAAATGCATTGCTGCCAGGTGTTTTTTAAAGCTCTGTTTAATAAACACTATGTGAGTATTTAAACACAGGTTTAAACTTTAAATACATAACTTTAATGACGAACTGAGTACAGGAGTCTGAAAGGGAGATCTAAAGTTATTTTTATGTTTAGAAATTGAATTTACTTTTATGAAATAAAAAGAAAACACTTGTAGGGCTGTTTCATGGTAAAGTAGTTTCAGAACTGGTAGGAAGGAAATAAGGTATTTGCTAAAATGAAAGGCATTTTTTATTTCTGAAAACATGCTCTGTAGCTACTGAGATTTGATGTGCTTTTGGACCCCTTGAAAACTGGTTTTATCATTTCCATAAGCAGTGACCCCTTTCTAATCTTCAAATTAAGTGTTATTTAAGCTATTCAGTTGGCCAATGACCAGATTACTTGCCCAGTCCAGCTTCCACAAGGAGTGGGGAACGGTCTATGGTTTTTTGTTTTTGTTTTTTTTCACATCTTGCCTGCGGATTTGTACTTTCATTGAGCTCCTTATTTACAAATTTTCAGTAATAAGTGCGCCATTTTCAGTAGCACGGTTTTGGAGGAGAGTGATTTGAGGCTTTCATATTAATGGGGTATAGAATTTCCTCCCCATGTTAAGGACTGACGAGCTTTCATAAACTACCCCTAGAGGGCGCTCATCGGCCAGCAGCGGGAGCAAGAAGCCCCCAGTCTCTTGCAACAGGACCAGACTAGTGGTCTCCAGGGGCAGAGCACAACAGGCCCATGAAATGGTTGAAATAGACGCCCTTTACAGTTTTTCTGCATTCTCTCACCTAGTGGTCTCTCAGGTATTAACAATAATAGTTTTTAACAGTGGCAGAGTTCAGTTATTTGATCCTTTGTATTGGCGCTTGCAATCTTTACAATTATGAATTGGGAAGTATTAATTGGGAAAATGAAGGCAAATTACATCTAAATATTCTGTTGGTTTTTAGACATTACATTTCTGGATTTTCTTCATGTTTGGGTTTTACAGAATCGTTTTTGAATCAGTGTGATTTAATGGGAAGTCTACTTAATACGTAGATGACCCTGGGCAAATTTAATAAGATTTTGTTTTCTCATCTGTAAAACGGGCGCCTGGAGCCCATTTCACAAGGGTTCTGTGATACTTAAGTGAGGGTGTTTGTGAAGGAATCTGGCCGATAAGAATTGCTAAAGAATATATTAAGTCAGAATTAAACACTTTAATATTTTAATACTTTTTCTTCTCTTTAGGTATTTTATATTATGTATGTCTTGTTTAATCATTTATGTAAAAAAAACTTCTAAGCAGAAAAAATTTCTCTCTGAAAAGTTTTACAGTTTTCTGCTCATTAAGAAGAAAGACATTCTTTTTGAATCTTCTGTGTCCAATGAAATTAAATGTAAGACAGAAAGCAGAAGGTATTTTCTGACATAGGGTGTTTGTAGCTTCGGTTCTAAGGTCAGTAATTTATTGAAGGCTTTTAACACGCACCACTATATACACACCTGTCCAGTGGATCAGCTTCACCAGTTCAAGGAAAAAACTCTACTGTATTAATTGTGATCATTTTAAATATTAAGCACACTCTTTTATTAACAAGAAAGTAAAAACTTTGGGGGCACCTGGGTGGCTCAGTCATTAAGTGTCTGCCTTCGGCTCAGGTCATGATCCCAGAGTTCTGGGATCAAGCCCCAGGTCGGGCTCCCTGCTCAGCGGGAAGCCTGCTTCTCCCTCTCCCACTCCCCCTGCTTGTGTTTCCTCTCTCACCGCCAAATAAATAAATAAAAATCTTAAAATAAATAAATAAATAAAAGCTTTGTAAATTTTATGTTACTCTTTGCTCCTATTTTGATTTTGTTAGGAAATCAAGTGCTCATCCGTAGCTTTTTTTTATTTTATTTTAAAGAGTTTAATTAATTTATTTGAGAGAGAGCAAGTGAGAGAGAAAGCACAACGGGGGAAGGGGCAGAGGCAGGGAGAGAAGCAGACTCTCCGCTGAGCCGGGCAGATGTGGGGCTCGATCCAAGGGTCCTGGGATCATGACCCAAGCCAAAGACGGTTGCTTAGCCACCTGAGCCACCCAGGCGCCCCTCATCTGTAGCTATTACATGCAGGAGAAAGATGCTGTCAGACACCTAGGACTGATCTCAAAATTGACTCTGGAAAAGTTGAGCTCCTTTTATGAGAGTGTAAACTAAACCCACCTCTCTGTTAGGCTTTGATGATTTGATTGATGATTAATTAGGAGATTTATATCTTGCTGAGGGAATAAAACCTAAAGTTGCCAGATCTCAGTGTGCTCACCCTGTGAAGTCACAGTAATGCAGGTGCTCCTTTTCATACTCAAAGATCGGGAGAAGTCATGTCAGTGGCCGGCAGAATGGAACAGGGCCCAGTGGAACCTCTTCCTGGTTTCTGTGTCCCTTCCCGTGAGGTGGTTACACTCTTTAGTTCTGGGAAAAATTCCTTGCTGGGCCAGACAAACCCAGTGTTCCAGGCTGAGCCCAAGCCAAGACCAAGTCAGCTCATGGCCCGTGAAAGTTCTTTGGTGCTGGCCAGAACTGTGGCTTGTTCTTCTCCAAACTTCTCATTTCAAATGACTGACTCTCTCCAGCCTCCCAGCCAGGTACAACCAACCTTGTCCACTGGTGAATCTGACCCCCCCAATCCTGCATGACTAAAATAAATTAAGAGCTCATTTCTTCGTCTTTCTCATTGCAGTGAGGGCACCCCATAACTCTACAGTATCTGTTCGTGTAAGCCTGGCCATGTGAGTCAGTCCCCCTAGGGACCCCCACATTTATAGCACCAAAAGCCTAGAGCACCTGTGCTGTATTCTCATTTTACATCAAACCACGGGGTTTGAGCTGGTCTCCAACAGCCAAGTACAGTCCTGACCATGTGGTGGACGGGTCAGAGGGAACCAGCCAACTTCTTCTAAGTGACGGCAGCACAGTTTAGACTTTTTCCCAATATGCTGTTCCTGGACTCTTTTGTTCCCCAGATGGAGGGCCACCTCCATTCTATGAAAGTGGAGGTAGAAGTTGTGACGGGTAGGGTGGGATTTGATGAAGTAGGAACTTACCAGTCCTGCTACCAGCCTCTAAGCCAGAGGTCGGCAGACTTTTTCTGGAAAGGGACTAATAAAAACGATCTTAATCTTGGCAGGCCATATGGTCCTGTCACAGTTCAGCTTGGTCATTGTATTGTGAAAGCAGCCACGGACAACATGTAAACGAACGGCAGTGTCTGTGTTCCCAGTGAAAGTGTATTTATGCAGATAGGTGGTGGGCGCTGTGGGCTACCATTGGCTGCCCCTGCTCTAGACCATCCCACCCCCGCTGGCTCCACAGAAACATGGCCAATGAAGCACCCTTCTGACTATACGGACCAAGATCCGGGAATAAAAGAGAACAGATATCTGCTTACCTTGCTCAAATCCTCATTAGGGCCAACTGCTGCCCCTGGAAGCTTCTGAAGTCTTAATAGAGGGCAGGACTGTCATATGCAGGCAGCTCTCTCACAGCGGCAGGGGAAGAACGCCACCATCCGGGATGGATTAGGAGCCCACTCCTTGCACATTTGTAGACTAACGCTTTGTCCATTTTGGTGGGCCTGTGGGCAGTGGGCTTCTTCATAGAACAGGCGTTTCCCCACAGACTATTTGCGAGAGTGACATTGTTTTTTTTCCTCCTTCCTTAGCTGCACTGCAAAATGTATGCTCAGTGGAAAATTCTCCAACTAACACTTAATCAAGTGGCCCAACAGACCACTTTTCCTCCCAGCTGGCCTCCAGCTTTGAAGATAATCACTGGCACCCAGACAGGAAGTCCCAGGGCTCAGCCGTGGGTTGGGGGATCTCCTGTAAAGCCACAGCAACAGCCCCGTCACCCTATTCTATACCTCCTGATTTGCCTTGGATGTGGCGGTCTTTAGAACACTGGGCCAAATACTGTAAACCATTGAGGGTTTGCCTTCTTGAATGCTCATGTGTGGGTACACGATAAGATCCTTGTTGCGATGTCTTTGCTGAGACCAGCATGCCCCAGGGAAGTTCAGCTTGACCGAAACCCGAGAGCATGTTAGCATTTGCCGTGGGATTGACAAGACAGAGCTGCACTTGGTGGTCTGCTGAATCATTCTACGTGTTGTCATCAAATGGATCCTTCCAGGATTGTTCAGGTGGTTGGAGGGTTGTGTTTGAGAATGGTAATTCCTGCTTCAAATCCTGAATGATAACTCGTATGTGTATACATTTCCTTCTAAGAGAGAAGATCTGCCCTGTAGACGTTACTTCTATACTCTTCATTTTCCTTCTGTCAAACTCTAAATAATGTGGCCTACAAAACTGAAAAAGCAGCAAAAATAAAATGTCTTTTGGTAATGATTTCAATATTACTGTTTCCCCCTTTTTTTGTTGTTTTGATAAATTGCAGTTTCTGTGCGTGACCACTAATGTAAGACAGTGGTCTTTTCTTCTATATTAAAATAAGAGAACTTGTTTCTTTTCAATCCTTCTACTCACTTAACCCAAATTTGCTCTTTCATGCCTCTCTCATCACATTTCTTTCATCCATTTCTAGAGCTTTCTGATCTAACCTGCTACTCGACTTACCGATCTTCAACATTTGTGATGAAGTGGAGAGGGAAGGTTACCAGCCTACTGCTTCAAGCCCAAACTCCTTTGCTGGCGTCTCGCCCCCAACCTCTTCCTTCCCTTTCTCTGCCTCCACCCCTTGCCTTCAAATAGGTAAAAAAATAAGTCTCCTGCTCCCACCCCATACTCCTGGCACTGCTCCTCTGAAGCAGCCATGATTAATAGTTTGCTTGGGGTTTTTCAGAAATTCCTCTGTACGTGCAAACATACAGGCCCCTTTCCTTGTTAAAGAAGTGGTATGTGGTGTCCAGTCAACGTTTTGTATTTTGTGCTCTTCATTCACTCCTACCTCTTGAAGATTGTTCTACATCAGCACATGTGGGTTGACCCCAAACCTTTTCATGCCTCATGGGTAGTTTCCAGAGTCTTCCATGCTCAGCTCCACCTTTTCCCAGTAACCATGAATCGTCATTGGTCTCCAGTATCCTCGGATGGTGTCAGGATTGCTTTCTCCCATCCCTCAAGAGGTGTGTCCCTCTCTGCCCTGATGCCACAAGTTTCCTTCCTGTGTGCTTGATGTTTTAATATGGCACATCCTTCAGGGCCCAGCTCATCCTGTGCTTTACTAACATTTCTCGAGATTGTGCTAGTCAGGTTAGCACTTAGTTGTTCCCTTTGTGTCATCTTCTTTCCCTCTGACGGAGCCGAGGGTCCCTCTGGGCAGCCCCTCTGACCTTCCTGTTCCTCCAAAGTGCCTAGCACAGTGCCAAGAACTAACTTCATTGGATTCTTCCTCAAAAGATCACATGGTCACATCCATCGCTTTCCCTTTCCTATTGTGAGCACTTATAGGGAAGGGGAATTCTGGTCTGCTTTTGAGATTGTTCACATCCCATATTGAGTCATTCTGATGCTCCCCCCAAACAGTAAAGGCCAGGGCTAAGTGTTTTTTTTTTTAATTTTTTTAAAGTCTTTATTTATTTATTTGAGAGAGAGAGCACAAGTGGGAGAAGAGACGGAGAGGGAGAAGTAGATTCCCCGCTGAGGAGGGAGCCCCATGTGGCGTTCCATCCTAGGACCCTAGGATCATGACCTGAGCTGAAGGCAGTCGCTTAGCCGATGAACCACCCAGGCACCCCCAGGGCTGAGTTTTATAGTTTTATGGACCTCTATTTATTGTCATTCTATTTTTTAATGGTTTTTTATTATGTTAGTCACCATACAGTACATCCCCGGTTTCCGATGTAAAGTTCGATGATTCATTAGTTGCGTATAACACCCAGTGCACCATGCAATATGTGCCCTCCTTACTACCCATCACCAGCCAGTCCCATTCTCCCACCCCCCTCCCCTCTGAAGCCCTCAGTTTGTTTCTCAGAGTCCATAGTCTCTCATGTTTCATTCCCCCTTCTGATTACCCCCCTTTCTTTATCCCTTTCTTCCCCTACTGATCATTCTAGTTCTTATGTTCCATAGATGAGAGAAATCATATGATAGTTGTCTTTCTCTGCTTGACTTATTTCACTTAGCATTATCTCCTCCAGTGCCGTCCATGTTGCAGCAAATGTTGAGAACTCGTTCCTTCTGATAGCTGAGTAATAGTCCATTGTATATATGGACCACAACTTCTGAATCCAGTCATCTGTTGAAGGGCATCTCGGTTCCTTCCACGATTTAGCTATTGT
This sequence comes from Ursus arctos, assembly GCF_023065955.2. Taxonomy (NCBI): domain Eukaryota; kingdom Metazoa; phylum Chordata; class Mammalia; order Carnivora; family Ursidae; genus Ursus; species Ursus arctos. The sequence goes on from NW_026623008.1 coordinate 32,376,103, forward strand.
GGACAATGCTGCTATGAACATTGGGGTGCATATGGCCCTTCTCTTTACTACGTCTGTATCTTTGGGGTAAATACCCAGTAGTGCAATGGCTGGACCATAGGGTAGCTCAATTTTTAACTTTTTAAGGGACCTCCACACTGTTTTCCAGAGTGGCTGTACCAACTTGCATTCCCACCAACAATGTAGGGGGATCCCCTTTCTCCACATCCTCTCCAGCAGTTGTTGTTTCTTGCCTTGTCAATTTTTGCCATTCTAACTGGAATAAGGTGGTATCTTAGTGTGGTCTTGATTTGAATTTCCCTGATGGCTAATGATTTTGAACATTTTTTCATGTGTCTGTTAGCCATTTGTATGTCTTCATTGGAAAAGTGTTCATATCTTCTGCCCATTTTATGATTTGTTGATTTGTTTCAGCCCCAGGGCACGAGTGATGCAGCACCTGCGTGCAGCCCAGAAGCCCTGCTTTGTGCAGCCCGTGAGCAGAAAGGTCTATTTCTCCGTGAGAGACAGCTGTAAGACTTACTGGAGCTCCTCCTCCTCCCCTGGAGCCGGAGCTCCCACTCCTCCAGCTCTTTGGCAGACAGCTCCATGGCCAGCTGCGAGTCACTATCAAAACGGCTCCTCTCACTCGAGGCTCCAGGGCACAGGCCTTCTGAGCTGGTGAGCAGGATCTCCTGGATGGCCCTGTGGGGAAAAAGAGGTGGAAAAAAGCAGCCCATTACCAGCAGCATCAGGGCCACAGCAGCACCTGCATTTAGCTGTCCCCTGAGAGCACACCATGCAGGGCACTTTATATGCGCCTCACGGCCACGTTGCCATTCAGTCCCCTGTGGCTCTGGAGGTGTGAGTGCCATGTATAGGTGAGAAATCCGAGGCTCAGGGAGGTGAACAAACCCGCTCAGGGTCTCCTCCCAGCTCCTCCTCCACTGTCTTCCCATTGATGTGTCCTAGGGCTCAGCCCAGGAAACAGGAGCTCTTTAAGGCCTGGCATCTGTCTTGTCCACCTCTGGTCGATCGGCACCCTACACAGGACCTGGTCTTCTGCACGTGATGGAGCCCGCGTGAGAGAAGAAACAAACCCCAAATACATCCTGAGAGGCCCCGCTGCTGCTCCCCCCATCCAGGTGGCAGTCGTGCTCCTCTTAGGAAGGTGCCTCTTACAACACTGGGTCCACCCTCTGCTGAGGCCAATGTGCGTGATGTGATCTATTGCTAAGATTTTGTGTGGTTTTGTTTTGTTTTTTGGGGTTTTGTTGTTGTTGTTATTGTTGTTGCTGCTGCTGCTTAAAAATGGCCTCAAAATCCACTTAGGAGAGTCTACAGCCACACAAAGGGAACTGCACTTGAGTGTCAGACTGTATGAGCCACTGCAAGTTTCAGAACAGCCGGATTAAATGTTGTGACCAATTGAGAAACACTGGTGTCTGTTATGAGTTGTACTCAGTGTGACCACAATACCGCCACTGTCTAGAAAACACACTCCAATCCTTAGATTTCAAATGGTGCTGGGCCCCATGAGAGGCAGGAAACCAGGAGTACAGTAGAGCAGATCACCAGAACTAGAAGCTGGTTCTTTGAAAGAATCAATAAAACTGACAAACCACTGGCAAACTTCTCCAGAAGAATAGAGAAAGGACCCAAATTAATAAAATTATCAATGAAAAAGGAGAGGTCACAACACCAAGGAAATTGGAAGGATTATTAGAAACTTTTACCAACAGCTATACGCCAATAAATTAAGCAATCTGGAAGAGATGGAGGCCTTCCTGGAAACCTATAAACTACCAAGAATGAAACAGGAAAAAATTGATTTCTTAAACAGGCCAATTAGTTATGAAGAGATTGAGTCAGTGATAAACAACCTTCCAAATAACAAAACTCCAGGCCCGGATGGTTTTCCTGGGGAATTCTACCAAACATTCAAAGAAGAAATAATACCTATTCTCCTAAAGCTATTACAAAAAATAGAAACAGAAGGTCAGCTACCAAACTCATTCTATGAGGCCAATATTACCTTGATCCCCAAACCAGGCAAAGACCCCATCAAAAAGGAGAATTACAGACCGATTTCCCTAATGAATATGGATGCCAAAATCCTCAACAAGATCCTGGCTAATAGGATCCAAAAGTACATTAAAAGGATTATCCATCCAACATAATAAAAAAATATTATAAAAAAATAAGTGTTCTGTAAGTGTTCAAGCAGCTGCTGCCTCTAGAGAGGGGGCTTCGACGGCCACAGAGCAGGGAGGGTAGAGGTGTACTTCTCATCCTTTACGCGGGAGGATGCATTACCACTCCTCAGGAATGCCAGTTCCCTCCTGGTTCCGGTGAGGACGCAGGACCAGAGACTGGCTTCGGGGGGTTGCTGGGGAAGCAAGCCGGCAAACCAACATTCTGGCCTTGGCCTCCCTTCCCTGTGGATGCCCTTCTCTGCCTGTGGAGCCTGTTTCTGCCAGGATAGAAGGGACCAGATTCTGATGCAGATGACAAGATAACATCACGCCTTTATCGCCCCCACCCCCCAGCAGACCCACATGGACACACACAAAGGCGCTTGGCTGTCTTCCCTGGGAACCCTGCCTGGGGAGCCTTCCTGCTCTCCCACATCTTCTCAGGGGCACGCACCCATCCCTGGAGGAGAGGCATCATTTACTGGAGGGACTTAATTCAAAGAGGCTCTGAACAGGATAGAGGGTCAACCCCGGCCAGAGTGGTCTTGGTTTCAGACTCTGAGGGAGGGAGGCTGACTTCTGGGGGTGCAGGGACAGCTGCATGTTCTGGGCAATGGTGGGGCTCAGCTCTGCTCTCTGGAGGGCCAAGGTCAGTTTGGCTCTGCCTTGGCCGTGCCCTACACGCTGGAAACTCAGTCCTGCACCATCCGTCTTGTCCCACGGGCCTCCTCAGACACCCCTTCCCTACCCCTGCTCCCACTGAACCCAAAAGGCATACTGAGTTGGCCCTTGCATGGCTGCCCACTGTAAGATCCTGAGACGGTATATCAAATGTTTGGCAAGAGTCACTGAGTGGAATGACTGAGGCTGTTCTCCCCACCCCATACCCACTTGACTGAGACTTGGCCTCTTGGTCACCTGCTCTGTGAGTCTCCTCTGCATCTGCCAGGGCACCCAGCACCGGGGACATGGCGGTATCAGCACACCTGCAGCCCCCCATCCTGCCTTCTGGGGAGCCCTCTACTGCATGTTCTCTGGCCTCCTGTTGGTCTGTCTGAAGTCCATGGTAGACCCTTACCCAGCTTTCCAGATCACACTGGATTGATGGCCTCTCAGTATCCCAACCACCATAACAAGAAAATGTTTATCAGCAAACCACCCACACATGGAAAGCCCCCCCGCCGCCCCACCCCAGCCCAGGGCCCCCCAAGCCCCAGAGTCTGTGCAGCTCAGTGGCTCTGTGGTTCTGGGGGCGGTACCATGCAAACACAAGGCAGTCAACTGTGAAGAGAAACTGCAAATCTCAAAGGAGGAAGGTAACAGGTAGGTACATCAAAAGAAAGGATTAAATATCAAAGGATTAGGACAGGCCTTTAGGAACCTGGAGAGGCCCTTGAATGTTTTAGTTTTTGTTTTTTCCAAAACAAGCCAGGTCTGCTGGAGCCTGAGCCTTGTAAGGGCAAAGGGAGTCTGCAGTGTCCTGCTCACTGGCTTGCAATTTCCTCAAAGACTCGCCAACAAAATCAGCTTGCTGTGTTTGCTTCCATGTGCTAAAAATCAGTGCTACTCCCAAACAGAACCCCAGTTGTGTTAAATGTAAGATTAAAGTATGAGCCACAGAGACAACCACAGTTTCTCTAGGGGCTTGTCCTGGCGACAGGCACCTTGTGTGTGCAGAAGGGGAATCTCCGTGTGAGGCGGAGAAGCTGGAAGGGTCCCCCGAACCTCTCTGCTGGTCCCCAGCGCACCCAAGGACTCACGTTAGGACCCATGCTCCCAGGTTATAAAAGAGGAAGACGGAAACGTGTGGAATGAGTACCCAGCGCTGCTGGGTGAGCTGAGGGCTCAGGTTTGCAGCCCGGGATCTGAGCCCCAGCATCTTGAAGCAAGAGCGACCCTCCTCTCCTAAAAGTTGGCCTGCCACCGGGCCTGGCAGGATCAGCACCCAAAAGCACAAGGTATCTTGGGGTCTGCTCCTGAGGTGGGAGACAATGGGTAAGAACCACCTGGAGCTTTCAGGGGATCTCAACTCAATCACTTCCCTGTGCTTCTGTCAAACGGCAAAACTGAGGAGTGGTTCGTGAATGAGAAAAACGGGGAAACCTCTCAAAACCCAGTACAAACTGAGGGCTTCAGAGGGGAGGAGGTGGGGGAATGGGGTAGGCTGGTCATGGGTAGTAAGGAGGGCATGTATTACATGGTGCACTGGGTGTTATACGCAACTAATGAATCATGGAACTTTACATCGAAAACTAGGGATGTACTGTATGGTGACTAACGTAATATAATAAAAAACTATTCTTATAAAAAAAAAAAACACCCGGTTACCCTTTGACCTTATAAATTATTCAAGTTCTAGGATGCTAATGAATCATAGGGGTTTGGAAACCAATCAAAGGAACCTCTGTTCCACTTGTGAGCCCTTGAAGTAGATCCACAGCGAGAGGCTTCGGAGTGCTCCGAGCTGTCTGCTGCTCACGGAACCCCACTGCTCAGCAGCCACTGCCCTCTCTCCCCGGGGTGACCCCTTCCTGGCTCGGGATGAAGCAGGGCCTCTCTGTGAGAGCCCATGTCTTCAGGTCCAAAGGCGGCAGTTATGGAAGATGCCCGTGTCTGCATGCCTGCCTGGGTCCCAGCTGGCTCACCGTCCTGCAGCATGGTTACCTCGTCCATCTCCGCACTGAAGTCACTGTCCCCGATGTCATTGGTGGCTTTCAGGCTCAGCTTGTAGGAAGTAAAGGGCCTCAGCCTGAAACACAGAAGAGCCACGAGGGCCTGAACCCCTCGCCTTTGTCCTGCTCGCAGCTCTGGCCACAGGGGGCGGGCAGCCAGGAGGAAGAGGCACTCAGTGACCACGGAATCTGTCCTGCCCGGGGAGGGGCCCTCAGGCAGCCGGCGCTGTCCTCACAGCCTGCCCCCAGGAACAGAGGGCTTTCTGGGTGGAGGGGAGTGGGGAACGTCCAGGCGGGCCCAGGCTGGCGGTTCTACTCGGGGCCCCTCCTGTCATTAGAGCTTCTCCTGCAAAGCAAATCACCGCTCTCTGAGGGATGCGAGAATTTCTCAGGAGGAGCTGATTACTGCAGCCCTCCCAGGATTCAGAGCCAGAAAAGAGGGCCCGCCTAACCACTTCCTTGCTCGCCCAGAAGTGCCCTTTCGTGGGGATCTCCCCTGGCCAGGCCCACCTTGCTCCAAAGACCATCTCTGCCTGCCCCTTGTTTCTGCACTTGTCCGGCCGGCAAGAGTGCCACGCCCTGGACAGGCAGTGCCCGGGTTCACTGCACAGCAGTTCTGTCTGCTGGACGTGCTGTG